>NC_091979.1:230839348-231141223 GCF_044704955.1 Pristiophorus japonicus | reverse complement strand
CGTACACCTGGAGCCCGTACACTTGGAGCCCGTACACCTGGAGCCCGTACACCCGGAGCTCGTACACTTGGAGCCACAACACACAGAGTTCATATACCCGGAGCCCGTACACTTGGAGCCCCGACACTCAGAACCCGTACACCCGGAGCCCGTATACCCGGAGCCCGTACACTTGGAGCCCCTACACCCGGAGTCTGTACACCTGGAGCTCGTACACCCGGGGTTCGTACACCCGGAGCCTGTACACCCGGAGCTCGTACACCTGGAGTTCGTACACCCGGAGCTCGTACACTCGGAGTTCGTACACCCGGAGCTCGTACACCCGGAGCCCGTACACCCGGAGCCGTACACCCGGAGCCCGTACACCCGGAGCTTGTACACCCGGAGTCCCTACACCCGGAGCCCGTACACCCGGAGCTCGTACACTTGGAGACCGTACACCCGGAGCTCGTACACCCGGAGCCCCTACACCCGGAGCTGGTACACGCGGAGCCCCTACAACTGGAGCCCGTACACCCGGAGCTCGTACACCCAGAGCCCGTACACTTGGAGCCCCTACACTCGGAGATTGTACACCCGGAGCCTGAACACTTGGAGCCTGTACACCCGGAGCCCGTACACCCGGAGCTCGTACACCGGGAGCTCGTACACCTGGAACCCGTACACCCGGAGCTCGTACACCCGGAACCCGTAAACTCGGAGCCCGTACACCCAGAGCCCATACACCCGGGGCCCGTACACCCGGAGCCCGTACAACCGGAGCCCCTACGCCCGGAGACCGTACATCCGGAGCGCCTACACCCGGGGCCCGTACACCCGGAGCCCGTACAACCGGAGCCTCTACACCCGGAGACCGTACATCTGGAGCCCGTACACCTGGAGCCCGTACACCCGGAGCTCGTACACCTGGAGCCCATACACTTGGAGCCCCTACACCCGGAGTTCGTATACCCGGAGCCCGTACACTTGGAGCCCCTACACCTGGAGGCCGTACACTTGGAGCCCGTACACCCGGAATTTGTACACCCGGAGCCCGTAAACCCGGAGCCCCTACACCCGGAGCCCCTACACTTGGAGCCCGTACACTTGGTGGCCGTACACCTGGAGCCCGTACACCCGGAGCTCGTACACCCGGAGCCTGTACACCCGGAACCCCTGCACCCGGAGATCCTAAACCCGGAACCCCTACACACGGAGCCTGTACAATTGGAGTCCGCACACCCGGAACCCGTACACCCGGAGCCCGTACACTTGGAGCCCGTACACCCCGGGCCCGTACACCCGGAACCCGTACACCCGGAGCCCGTACACTTGGAGCCCGTACACCTGGAGCCCGTACACACGGAGCTCGTACACCCGGAGACCGTACACTTGGTGCCCCTACACCCGGAGTTCGTATACCCGGAGCCCGTACACCCGGAGCCCGTACACCCGGAGCCCCTACACTCAGAGCCCGTATACCCGGAGCCCGTACACTAGGAGCCCCTACACCCGGAGCCCGTACACCCAGAACGTACACTTGGAGCCCCTACACACGGAGCCCGTACACCCGGAGCTCATACACACGGAGCCCGAACACCCGGAGTCCCGACACCCGGAGCCCGTACTCCCGGAGCCCGTACACCCGGAGCCCGTACACCCGAAGCCCCTACACCGGGAGCCCGTACACCCGGATTCCCTACACCTGGAGCCCGTACACCTGGAGCCTGAACACCCGGAGTCCCTACACCCGAAGCCCGTACACCCGGAGCCCGTACAACCGGAGCTCGTACACCCTGAGCCCGTACACCCGGAGCTCGTAAACATGGAGCTCGTACACCCGGAGCTCGTAAACCTGGAGCTCGTACACCCGGAGCTCGTAAACTTGGAGCCCGTACACCCGGAGCTTGTACACCCGGAGCCCGTACACCAGAATCCCGTAGATCCGGAGCTCGTACACACGGAGCTCATACACCCGGAGCTCGTACACCCGGAACCCGTACACTTAGAGCCCGTACACCCGGAGCCCATACACCCGGGGCCCGTACACCCGGAGAGCGTACACCCGGAGACCGTACACCCGGAGCCCCTACACCCGGAGACCGTACACCCGGAGACCGTACACCCGGAGCCCCTACACCCGGAGACCGTACATCCGGAGCGCCTACACCCGGGGCCCGTACACCCGGAGCCCGTACAACCGGAGACCCGACACCCGGAGACCGTACACCTGGAGCCCGTACACTTGGAGCCCCAACACCCGGAGCCCGTATACCCGGAGCCCGTACACTTGGAGCCCCTACACCCGGAGTCCGTACACCTGGAGCTCGTACACCCGGGGTTCGTACACCCGGAGCCTGTACACCCGGAGCTCGTACACCTGGAGTTCGTACACCCGGAGCTCGTACACTCGGAGCTCGTACACCTGGAGCTCGTACACCCGGAGTTCGTACACCCGGAGCCCGCACACCCGGAGCCCGTACAACCAGAGACCCTACACCCGGAAACCGTACACCTGGAGCCCCTACACCCGGAGTTCGTATACCCGGAGCCCGTATACCTGGAGCCCCTACACCTGGAGGCCATACACTTGGAGCCCGTACACCCGGAATTTGTACACCCGGAGCCCGTAAACCCGGAGCCTGTACACCCGGAGCTCGTACACCCGGAGCCCGTACACCCGGAGCTCGTTCACCCGGAGCCCGTACACCCGGAGCTCGTACACTTGGAGCCCGTATACCCGGAGCCCGTACACCCGGATCCCGTACACTCGGAGTTCATACACCCAGAGTTCGTACACCCGGAGACCATACACCCGGGGCCCGTACACCCGGAGACCGTACACCCGGAGACCGTACACCCGGAGACCGTACATCCGGAGTGCCTACACCCGGGGCCCGTACACCCGGAGACCCTACACCCGGAGACCGTACACCTGGAGCCCGTACACTTGGAGCCCCAACACACGGAGTTCGTATACCCGGAGCCCGTACACTTGGAGCCCCGACACTCGGAACCCGTACACCCGGAGCCCGTATACCCGGAGCCCGTACACTTGGAGCCCCTACACCCGGAGTCCGTACACCTGGAGCTCGTACACCCGGGTTTCGTACACCCGGAGCCTGTACACCCGGAGCTCGTACACCTGGAGTTCGTACACCCGGAGCTCGTACACTCGGAGCTCGTACACCCGGAGCTCATACACCGGGAGCTCGTACACCCGGAGCCCGTACACCCGGAGCTCGTACACACGGAACCCGTAAACTCGGAGCCCGTACACCCGGAGCCCATACACCCGGGGCCCGTACACCCGGAGCCCGAACACCCGGAGACCGTACACCCGGAGCCCCTACACCCGGAGACCGTACACCCGGAGCCCGTACAACCGGAGCCCCTACACCCGGAGACCGTACATCCGGAGCGCCTACACCCGGGGCCCGTACACCCGGAGCCCGTACAACCGGAGCCCCTACACCCGGAGACCGTACACCTGGAGCCCGTACACTTGGAGCCCGTACACCCGGAGCCCGTACACCCGGAGCCCCTACACTCGGAGCCCGTATACCCGGAGCCCGTACACTTGGAGCCCCTACACCCGGAGCCCGTACACCCAGAACGTACACTTGGAGCCCCTACACACGGAGCCCGTACACCCGGAGCTCATACACACGGAGCCCGAACACCCGGAGTCCCGACACCCGGAGCCCGTACTCCCGGAGCCCGTACACCCGGAGCCCGTACACCCGAAGCCCCTACACCGGGAGCCCGTACACCCGGATTCCCTACACCTGGAGCCCGTACACCTGGAGCCTGTACACCCGGAGTCCCTACACCCGAAGCCCGTACACCCGGAGCCCGTACACCCGGAGCTCGTACACCCTGAGCCCGTACACCCGGAGCTCGTAAACATGGAGCTCGTACACCCGGAGCTCGTAAACCTGGAGCTCGTACACCCGGAGCTCGTAAACTTGGAGCCCGTACACCCGGAGCTTGTACACCCGGAGCCCGTACACCAGAATCCCGTAGATCCGGCGCTCGTACACACGGAGCTCATACACCCGGAGCTCGTACACCCGGAACCCGTACACTTGGAGCCCGTACACCCGGAGCCCATACACCCGGGGCCCGTACACCCGGAGAGCGTACACCCGGAGACCGTACACCCGGAGCCCCTACACCCGGAGACCGTACACCCGGAGACCGTACACCCGGAGCCCCTACACCCGGAGACCGTACATCCGGAGCGCCTACACCCGGGGCCCGTACACCCGGAGCCCGTACAACCGGAGACCCGACACCCGGAGACCGTACACCTGGAGCCCGTACACTTGGAGCCCCAACACACGGAGTTCATATACCCGGAGCCCGTACACTTGGAGCCCCGACACTCGGAACCCGTACACCCGGAGCCCGTATACCCGGAGCCCGTACACTTGGAGCCCCTACACCCGGAGTCCGTACACCTGGAGCTCGTACACCCGGGGTTCGTACACCCGGAGCCTGTACACCCGGAGCGTACACCTGGAGTTCGTACACCCGGAGCTCGTACACTCGGAGCTCGTACACCTGGAGCTCGTACACCCGGAGTTCGTACACCCGGAGCCCGCACACCCGGAGCCCGTACAACCAGAGACCCTACACCCGGAAACCGTACACCTGGAGCCCCTACACCCGGAGTTCGTATACCCGGAGCCCGTATACCTGGAGCCCCTACACCTGGAGGCCATACACTTGGAGCCCGTACACCCGGAATTTGTACACCCGGAGCCCGTAAACCCGGAGCCTGTACACCCGGAGCTCGTACACCCGGAGCCCGTACACCCGGAGCTCGTTCACCCGGAGCCCGTACACCCGGAGCTCGTACACTTGGAGCCCGTATACCCGGAGCCCGTACACCCGGATCCCGTACACCCGGAGCTCGTACACCCGGAGCTCGTACACTCGGAGTTCATACACCCAGAGTTCGTACACCCGGAGACCATACACCCGGGGCCCGTACACCCGGAGACCGTACACCCGGAGACCGTACACGCGGAGACCGTACACCCGGAGACCGTACATCCGGAGTGCCTACACCCGGGGCCCGTACACCCAGAGACCCTACACCCGGAGACCGTACACCTGGAGCCCGTACACTTGGAGCCCCAACACACGGAGTTCGTATACCCGGAGCCCGTACACTTGGAGCCCCGACACTCGGAACCCGTACACCCGGAGCCCGTATACCCGGAGCCCGTACACTTGGAGCCCCTACACCCGGAGTCCGTACACCTGGAGCTCGTACACCCGGGTTTCGTACACCCGGAGCCTGTACACCCGGAGCTCGTACACCTGGAGTTCGTACACCCGGAGCTCGTACACTCGGAGCTCGTACACCCGGAGCTCATACACCGGGAGCTCGTACACCCGGAGCCCGTACACCCGGAGCTCATACACACGGAACCCGTAAACTCGGAGCCCGTACACCCGGAGCCCATACACCCGGGGCCCGTACACCCGGAGCCCGAACACCCGGAGACCGTACACCCGGAGCCCCTACACCCGGAGACCGTACACCCGGAGCCCGTACAACCGGAGCCCCTACACCCGGAGACCGTACATCCGGAGCGCCTACACCCGGGGCCCGTACACCCGGAGCCCGTACAACCGGAGCCCCTACACCCGGAGACCGTACACCTGGAGCCCGTACACTTGGAGCCCGTACACCTGGAGCCCGTACACCCGGAGCTCGTACACTTGGAGCCCCTACACCTGGAGGTCATACACTTGGAGCCCGTACACCCGGAATTTGTACACCCGGAGCTCGTAAACCCGGAGCCCCTACACTTGGAGCCCGTACACTTGGAGGCCGTACACCTGGAGCCCGTACACCCGGAGCTCGTACACCCGGAGCCCGTACACTTGGAGCCCGTACACCCGGAATTTGTACACCCGGAGCCCGTAAGCCCGGAGCCCCTACACCCGGAGCCTCTACACTTGGAGCACATACACTTGGTGGCCATACACCCGGAGCTCGTACACCCGGAGCCCGTACACCCGGAATCCCTTCACCCGGAGCCTGTACAGCCGGAGCCCGTACACCCGGAGCCCCTACACCCGGAGATCCTAAACCCGGAACACCTACACACAGAGCCTGTACACTTGGAGTCCGCACACCCGGAACCCGTACACCCGGAGCCCGTACACTTGGAGCCCGTACACCCGGGGCCCGTACACCCGGAGCCCGTACACCCGGAACCCGTACAACCGGAGCCCGTACACTTCGAGCCCGTACACCTGGAGCCCGTACACACGGAGCTCGTACACCCGGAGACCATACACTTGGTGCCCCTACACCAGGAGTTCGTATACCCGGAGCCCGTACACACGGAGCCCGTACACCCGGAGCTCGTACACCTGGAGCCCGTACACACGGAGCCCGTACACCCTGAGACCGTACACTTGGTGCCCCTACACCCGGAGTTCGTATACCCGGAGCCCGTACACTTGGAGCCCCTACACCTGGAGGTCATACACTTGGAGCCCGTACACCCGGAATTTGTACACCCGGAGCTCGTAAACCCGGAGCCCCTACACTTGGAGCCCGTACACTTGGAGGCCGTACACCTGGAGCCCGTACACCCGGAGCTCGTACACACGGAGTTCGTACACATGGAGCCCCTACACCTGGAGCCCGTACACCCGGAGCCCGTACACCTGGAGTTCGTAGACCTGGAGTTCATACACCCGGAGCCCCTACACCCGGAGCCGATACACCAGAGCCCGTACACCCAGAGCTCGTACGCCCGGAGCCTGTACACCCGGAGTTCATACACCCGGAGTTCGGACACCCGGAGCCCGTACACCCGGAGCCCCTACACCCGGAGCCTCTACACTTGGAGCCCATACACTTAGAGCCCGTACACCCGGAGCTCGTACACCCGGAGCCCGAACACCCGGAGTCCCGACACCCGGAGCCCGTACACCCGGAGCCCGTGCACCCGGAGCCCGTGCACCCGGATTCCCTACACCCGGAGTCCTTACACCTAGAGCCCGTACACCTGGAGCCTGTACACCCGGAATCCCTACACCCGAAGCCCGTACACCCGGAGCCCGTACACCCGGAGCTCGTACACCCTGAGCCCGTACACCCGGAGCTCGTAAACATGGAGCTCGTACACCCGGAGCTCGTAAACCTGGAGCTCGTACACCCGGAGCTCGTAAACTTGGAGCCCGTACACCCGGAGCTTGTACACCCGGAGCCCGTACACCAGAATCCCGTAGATCCGGAGCTCGTACACACGGAGCTCATACACCCGGAGCTCGTACACCCAGAGCCCGTATACCCGGAGCTCGTAAACCGGAGTTCCTACACCTTGAGCACGTACACCCGGAGACCGTACACCCGGAGCCCGTACACTCGGAGTCCGTACACCCGGAGCCCCTACACCCGGAGACCGTACACCCGGAGACCGTACACCCGGAGCCCCTACACCCGGAGACCGTACACCTGGAGCCCGTACATCCGGAGCGCCTACACCCGGGGCCCGTACTCCTGGAGCCCGTACAACCGGAGACCCTACACCCGGAGACCGTACACCTGGAGCCCGTACACTTGGAGCCCGTACACCTGGAGCCCGTACACCCGGAGCTCGTACACTTGGAGCCCCAACACACGGAGTTCATATACCCGGAGCCCGTACACTTGGAGCACCTACACCCGGAGTCTGTACACCTGGAGCTCGTACACCCGGGGTTCGTACACCCGGAGCCTGTACACCCGGAGTTCGTACACCTGGAGTTCGTACACCCGGAGCTCGTACACTCGGAGTTCGTACACCCGGAGCTCGTACACCCGGAGCCCGTACACCCGGAGCCGTACACCCGGAGCCCGTACACCCGGAGCTTGTACACCCGGAGTCCCTACACCCGGAGCCCGTACACCCGGAGCCCGTACACCTGGAGCTCGTACACTTGGAGACCGCACACCCGGAGCTCGTACACCTGGAACCCGTACATCCGGAACCCCAACACCCGGAGCCTGTACACCCGGAGCCCGTACACCCAGAGCTCGTAGACCAGAGCCCGTACACCCGGAGCCCGTACACCCGGAGCTCGTACATTTGGACCCCGTACACCCGGAGGTCGTACACCTGGTACCCGTACATCCGGAACCCCAACACCCGGAGCCCGTACACCCGGAGCCCGTACACCCGGAGCCCGAACACCCAGAGCTCGTACACCCGGAGCTCGTAGACCCGGAGACCGTACACCCGGAGCTCGTACACCCGGAGCTTGTACACCCGGAGTCCGTACACCTAGAGCCCGTATACCCAGAGCTCGTACACCCAGAGCTTGTACACCCAGAGCCCCTACACCCGGAGCACATACATCCGGAGTCCCTACACCCGGAGTCTCTACACCCAGAGCCCAGACACCCGGAGCCCCTACACCTGGAGGGCGAACACGCGGAGCCCCTACACCTGGAGCTCCTGGACCCGGAGCCCTTACACCCGGAGCTCCTAAACCCGGAGCACCTATACACGGAGCCCGTACACTTGGAGCCCGCTCACCCGGAGCTCGTACACCCAGAGCTTGTACACCCGGAGTCCGTACACCCAGAGCCCGTATACCCAGAGCTCGTACACCCAGAGCTTGAACACCCAGAGCCCCTACACCAGGAGCACATACATCCGGAGTCCCTACACCCGGAGTCTCTACACCCAGAGCCCGGACACCCGGAGCCCCTATACCCGGAGCCCGCACACCCGGAGCCCCTACACCCGGAGCTCCTACACCCGGAGCCCTTACACCCGGAGCCCGTACACTTGGAGCCCGCACACCCGGAGCCCGTACACCCGGAGCCCGTACACCCGGAGCCCGTACACTTGGAGCCCGTACGCCCGGAGCTCGTACACCTGGGGCCCTTACACCCGGAGACCGTACACCCGGAGACCGTACACCCGGAGCTCATACACCCGGGGCCCGTACACCCGGAACCCGTACACCCGGAGCGCGTACACCCGGAGCCCCTACACCCGGAGACCGTACACACGGAGCCCGTACAACCAGAGCCCCTACATCCGGAGACCGTACATCCGGAGCGCCTACACCCGGGGCCCGTACACCCGGAGCCCGTACAACCGGAGCCCCTACACACCGAGACCGTACACCTGGAGCCCGTACACTTGGAGCCCGTACACCTGGAGCCCGTACACTTGGAGCCCCTACACCCGGAGTTCGTATACCTGGAGCCCGTACACTTGGAGCCCCTACACCTGGAGGCCATACACTTGGAGCCCGTACACCCGGAATTTGTACACCCAGAGCCCCTACACCCAGAGCCCGTACACTCGGAGCCCGTACACCCGGAGCTCGTACACTTGGAGCCCGTACACCCGGAGCTCGTACACCTGGAACCCGTACATCCGGAACCCCAACACCCGGAGCCTGTACACCCGGAGCCCTTACACCCGGAGCCCGTACACCCGGAGCCCGTCCACCCGGAGCACGTACACCCGGATCTCGTAGACCCGGAGCCCGTACACCCGGAGCCCGTACACCCGGAGCTCGTACATTTGGATCCCGTACACCCGGAGCTCGTACACCTGGAACCCGTACATCCGGAACCCCAACACCCGGAGCCCGTACACCCGGAGCCCTTACACCCGGAGCCCAAACACCCGGAGCTCGTATACCCGGAGCTCGTAGACCCGGAGCTCGTACACCCGGAGACCGTACACCCGGAGCTCGTACACCCGGAGCTTGTACACCTGGAGTCCGTACACCCAGAGCCCGTATACCCAGACCTCGTACACCCAGAGCTTGTAAACCCAGAGCCCCTACACCCGGAGCACATACATCCGGAGTCCCTACACCCGGAGTCTCTACACCCAGAGCCCGGACACCCGGAGCCCCTACACCCGGAGCCCGCACACCCGGAGCCCCTACACCCGGAGCTCCTACACCCGGAGCCCTTATACCCGGAGCTCCTAAACCCGGAGCCCCTTAACACGGAGCCCGTACACTTGGAACCCGCTCACCCGGAGCCCTTACACCCGGAGCTCCTAAACCCGGAGCCCCTACACACGGAGCCCGTACACTTGGAGCCCACACACCCGGAGCTCATCAGAGTGGAAACGCTGGAGAGCAGTCCTCAATGGGGCTGGCCTCAAACTGGACCAATTCAGGTCTCCCGCTCAAATCAGTTTGAAGGGATGACCGCGGGTGTGGATTGGCTGGAGTGCGCTATTTACCATGGGTTTCTGATACCCAAACACTGAGCGATCTGGGGCATCCAGAAATCCCGTCCTCATCGCCAACGTGAGATATTCTTAAGACGTCACTAAGAAGCACACGACACACAAGATGGCTCCAGTACAGAAACTGTCATCATGTGACTGCCACTTGATCCTGTATTATTTACATCAGTAGTTGCAGTACCACAGTAGTGCACATGGTGGTGCACTATTACAGTGTTCAACGCAGAGTGACGTCGCTTACCTTCCCCATCAGCTCGCGCAGGCCCAGCACCTGGGCTGCAAACACTCCCAGACAGATGAAGATCGTGGGCATTAATCCCAGGAAGCCTCGCAGATTCTTCGGGGCAATTTCCCCCAAGTACATTGGGACGACACTGAGTGAGATACCTAGAGACAGAGGCCATGGATTAAGGTACTGATGGGAGCTGTTGGAGTCACCATCTTTCACACATGTCTGAATGATGCTGTTCTCATCTCTGTCCTTCTCCCTCTGTCTCTCTATCTACCGCTCTCTCCATCTGGGCCCCTCGCTGTTTTTGTTCTCTCTCTATCTATCTGACTCTCTATCAATCTTTCTCTGCCTCTCTGTTCTTCTCTCTCTATCTTTCTTTGTCTTCCTGTCTCTCTCTCTTTTTGTCTCACTCTCCGTGGCCCCTCTCGGTATCTCTAATTCTGATCCTCTCTGTCTCTCTCTCTGTCACTCTCTCTCTCACTCTCACTCTTACTCTCTGTCTCTCGCTCTGTCTCACTCTCTCTCTGTCTCTCTCTTTCTCTGTCTCTCTTTTTCTCTGTCTCTCTCTATCTCCCTCTTTCTTTGTCTCTCTCTCTCTCACTCTCTCTATCACTTTCTCTATCTCGCTCTATCTCACTCTCTCTCTCTCTTTCTCTGTCTCTCTCTCTTTATCATTCTCTCTCACTTTCGCTCTCACTCTGTCTCTCACTCTGTATCACTCTCTCTGTCTCTCTCTTTCTGTGTCTCTCTCTCACTCACTCTCTCTATCACGCTCTCTCTGTCTCTCTCTCTCTCTCTCTCTCTCCCTCCCTCACTCACTCACTCTCTCTGTCTGTCTGTCTCACTCTCTGTGGCCCCTCTCGGTATCTCTAATTCTGTTCCTCTCTGTCTCTCTCTCTCTCTGTCACTCTCTCTCTGTCACTCTCGCTCTCTCTCTGTCTCTCTCTCTCTCTCTCCCTTACTCTATCACACTCCCCGTCTCGCTCTGTCTCACTCTCTCTGTGTCTCTCACACGCTCTCTATTTCTCTCTCTCACACACGCTCTCTCTCTCACTCACTCACTCACTCTCCCTCCCTCCCTCCCTCACACTCTCTCTCCCTCTGTCTCTCTCTCCCTCCCTCTCTCTATCACTCACTGGACGGTTACTCCCGCGAGAGGCCGGTGATGAGGGAGTGAGCTGCGGGAGCCCTCCGTGTACCTGAGTGGATTCCAGTCATGAAGCGTCCGGAGATGACCATTTCGGGGGAGCGCAGTTGTTTGCTGAATCCCATCAGGAATGCGGCCAGGAACACCAGGAGTGTGCTGTACACCAGGGTCCCCTTCCTGTCAATGGGTGGTCAAGATTGTCAGTCGGGACACCGCCTCACTCACCTGTTTCAACACACATCCCTCTGGCAACTCGCAGGAGTCCTCCCTGCTCCAGTCGCAAACAATCCACATTCTTACTTTATTTCACCCCCTCTTTGTGGTGAGGCTGATAATTTACACAGACATAACTCCCGGGCTCGGGAAAGCCCCTCCCACATCTCACACAGGAGGCCATTATAACCCAGGAACACCGGAACAGGATGAGGCCCATTCAGCCCCTCGAGCCTGTTACACAGGAACAGGAGGAGGCCATTCAGCCCCTCGAGCCTGTTACACAGGAACAAGAGCAGGCCCATTCAGCCCCTCGAGCCTGTTACACAGGAACAGGAGGAGGCCCATTCAGCCCTTCGAGCCTGTTACACAGGAACAGGAGGAGGCCATTCAGCCCCTCGAGCCTGTTACACAGGAACAGGAGGAGGCCCAGTCAGCCCTTCGAGCCTGGTACACAGGAACAGGACGAGGCCCATTCAGCCCCTCGAGCCTGTTACATACGAACAGGATGGGACCATTCAGCCCCTCGAGCCTGTTACATACGAACAGGGTGGGACCATTCAGCCCCTCGAGCCTGCTCCACCATTCACTTAGATCACGGCTGATCTGCACCTCAACTCTATCCGCCCGCCTTGGTTCTGGAACCTTTAATATCCTTACCCAACAAAAATATAAATCTCAGATTTGACATTTTCAATTGACCCCCAGCCCCAACAGGGGAGAGAGTCCCAGATTCCCACTCGCCTCTGTGTGAAGAAATGCTTCCTGACATCACCGCTGAACGGTCTGGCTCTAATTTTAAGGTTACGCCCCCTTGTTCTGGACTCCCCCATCAGAGGAAATAGTTTCTCTCTATCTACCCTCTCAACTCCTTTAATCATCTTAAACACCTCAATCAGATCACCCTTAATCTTCTGTACTCCGAGGGGGAGAAATGTGGTAGTCTGGAGAGTAGTAAGGGGTGGGGGGACAGGAGATCAACTCGGGTCCCTGATCCGAACCACGACCCAGTGATCCTTACTGTAGCACATGGTGTTCGAGAGAGAGGGAGAGCATGAGAAAGGGGGAAATGAAAGAGAGAGGGAGAAACAATGAGAGGCAGAAAGAATGAGCGAAAGGGAGAGAGAATGAGAGAGAAAGCAGGATAATTAGAGTGAGAGAGAGTGAATGAGAGAGAGTAAGAGAGAAAAGTGAGCGAATGACAGAAAGAATAAAAGAAAAAGAATGAGTTGCGAGAAAGAGAGGGAGATAGAGAAAGGATTAGAGGGTGATGGGATGAATGAAAAAATTAGCGAGGGGGGGGATTAGCGAGGGGGGGATTAGCGAGGGGGCATTAGTGAGGGGGGATTAGTGAGGGGGGGATTAGTGAGGGGGATTAGCGAGGGGGGGATTAGTGAGGGGGGATTAGCGAGGGGGCATTAGTGAGGGGGGATTAGTGAGGGGGGGATTAGTGAGGGGGATTAGCGAGGGGGGGATTAGTGACGGGGGATTACTGCGGGGGGGGTTAGTGATGGGGGGGATTAGTGAGAGGGGATTAGTGAGTGGGGGATTAGTGAGGGGGGGATTAGTGAGAGGGGATTAGTGAGGGGGGGATTAGCGAGGGGGGGATTAGTGAGGGGGATTAGCGAGGGGGGGATTAGTGAGAGGGGATTAGTGAGTGGGGGATTAGTGAGGGGGGGATTAGTGAGGGGGGGATTAGTGAGGGGGGATTAGCGAGGGGGGGATTAGTGAGGGGGATTAGCGAGGGGGGGATTAGTGAGGGGGGATTACTGCGGGGGGGGGTTAGTGAGGGGGGGATTAGCGAGGGGGGGATTAGTGAGGGGGATTAGCGAGGGGGGGATTAGTGAGGGGGGATTACTGTGGGGGGGTTAGTGATGGGGGGGATTAGTGAGGGGGGATGAGTGAGGGGAGGATTAGTGAGGGGGGGATTAGTGAGGGGAGGATTAGTGAGGGGGGATTAGTGAGGGGGGGATTAGTGAGGGGGGGATTAGTGAGGGGAGGATTAGTGAGGGGGGGATTAGTAAGGGGGGGATGAGTGAGGGGAGGATTAGTGAGGGGGGGATTAGTGAGGGGAGGATTAGTGAGGGGGGGATTAGTGAGGGGGGATTAGTAAGGGGGGGATGAGTGAGGGGAGGATTAGTGAGGGGGGGATTAGTGAGGGGGGATTAGTGAGGGGAGGATTAGTGAGGGGGGGATTAGTGAGGGGGGGATTAGTGAGGGGGGATTAGTGAGGGGGGGATTAATGAGGGGAGATTAGTGAGTGGAGATTAGCGAGGGGGGATTAGTGAGGGGGGATTAGTGAGTGGAGATTAGCGAGGGGGGATTAGTGAGGGGGGGATTACTGAGGGGGGATTAGTGAGGGGGATTAGTGAGGGGGGGATTAGTGAGGGGGGGATTAGTGAGGGGGATTAATAAGGGGGGGATTAGTAAGGGGGGATTAGTGATGGGGGATTAGTGAGGGGGATTAATGAGGGGGGATTAGTAAGGGGGGGATTAGTGAGGGGGGATTAGTGAGGGGGTATTAGTGAGGGGGATTAATGAGGGGGGGATTAGTAAGGGGGGGATTAGTGAGGGGGGATTAATGAGGGGGGGATTAGTGAGGGAGGATTAGTGAGGGGGATTAATGAGGGGGATTAGTAAGGGGGGGATTAGTGAGGGGGAGATTAGTGAGGGGGGATTAGTGAGGGGGATTAGTGAGGGGGGGATTAGTGAGGGGGATTAGTGACGGGGGATTAGTGAGGGGGGATTAGTGAGTGGGATTAATGAGGGGGGGATTATTAAGGGGGGGATTAGTGAGGGGGGATTAGTGAGGGGGGATTAGTGAGGGGGGGATTAGTGAGGGGGGATTAGTGAGGGGGATTAATGAGGGGGGGATTAGTAAGGTGGGGATTAGTGAGGGGGGATTAGTGAGGGGGGAATTAGAGAGAGGGATTAGTGAGGGGGGCAATAGTGAGGGGGGGATTAGCGAGGGGGGGATTAGCGAGGGAGGATTAGTGAGGGGGGATTAGTGAGGGGGGATTAGTGAGGGGGATTAGTGAGGGGGGATTAGTGAGGGGGATTAGCGAGGGGGAATAAGTGAGGGGGGATTAGTGAGGGGGATTAGTGAGGGGGGATTAATGAGGGGGATTAGCGAGGGAGGATTAGTGAGGGGGGATTAGTGAGGGGGGATTAGTGAGGGGGGGATTAGTGAGGGGGATTAGCGAGGAGGATTAGCGAGGGGGGGATTAGTGAGGGGGGATTAGAGAGGGGGAGATTAGCGAGGGGGTATTAGCGAGGGGGGATTAGTGAGGGGGATTAATGAGGGGGGGATTAATGAGGGGGGATTAGTGAGGGGGGATTAGTGAGGGTGGAATTAGTGAGGGGGGGATTGATGAGAGGGGGATTAGTGAGGGTGGAATTAGTGAGGGGGGATTAGTGAGGGGGTATTAGCGAGGGGGGGATTAGTGAGGGGGGATTACTGAGGGGGGGATTAGTGAGCGGGGGATTAGTGAGGGGGGGATTAGTGAGGGGGGATTACTGAGGGGGGGATTAGTGAGGGGGGATTAGCGAGGGGGTTTAGTGAGGGGGGACTAGTGAGGGGGGGATTAGTGAGGGGGGATTAGCGTGGGGGGGATTAGTGAGGGGGGATTAGTGAGGGGGGGATTAGCGAGGGGGGATTAGCGAGGGAGGATTAGTGAGGAGGTATTAGTGAGGGGGGATTAGTGAGGGGGGGATTAGTGAGGGGGGGATTAGTGAGGGGGGATTAGTGAGTGGAGATTAGCGAGGGGGGATTAATGAGGGGGGATTAGTGAGGGGGGATTAGTGAGGGGGGGATTAGTGAGGGGGGATTAGTGAGGGGGATTAATGAGGGGAGATTAGTGAGTGGAGATTAGTGAGGGGGGATTACTGAGGGGGGGATTAGTGAGGGGGATTAGTGAGGGGGGATTAGTGAGGGGGGGATTAGTGAGGGGGATTAATGAGGGGGGGGATTAGTGAGGGGATTAGTGAGGGGGGATTAGTGAGGGGGGGATTAGTGAGGGGGATTAATGAGGGAGGGATTAGTAAGGGGGGATCAGTGAGGGGGGATTAGTGAGGGGGATTAATGAGGGGGGGATTAGTAAGGGGGGATTAGTGAGGGGGGATTAGTGAGGGGGATTAATGAGGGGGGGATTAGTAAGGGGGGGATTAGTGAGGGGGATTAGTGAGGGGGGATTAGTGAGGGGGATTAATGAGGGGGGGATTAGTAAGGGGGGGATTAGTGAGGGGGGATTAGGGAGAGGGATTAGTGAGGGGGGCATTAGTGAGAGGGGATTAGCGAAGGGGGGATTAGCGAGGGAGGATTAGTGAGGGGGGGATTAGTGAGGGGGGATTAGTGAGGGGGATTAGTGAGGGGGGGATTAGTGAGGGGGATTAGTGAGGGGGGATTAGTAAGGGGGCTTAGTGAGGGGATTAATGAGGGGGGGATTAGTAAGGGGGGGATTAGTAAGGGGGGGATTAGTTAAGGGGGGATTAGTGAGGGGGGATTAGTGAGGGGGGGATTAGTGAGGGGGGATTAGTGAGGGGGATTAATGAGGGGGGATTAGTAAGGGGGGGATTAGTGAGGGGGGATTAGAGAGAGGGATTAGTGAGGGGGGCATTAGTGAGGGGGGGATTAGCGAGGGGGGGATTAGCGAGGGAGGATTAGTGAGGGGGGATTAGTCAGGGGGGATTAGTGAGGGGGGGATTAGTGAGGGGGGGATTAGTGAGGGGGGATTAGTGAGGGGGGATTAGTGAGGGGGATTAGTGAGGGGGGGATAAGTGAGGGGGATTAGCAAGGGGGAATAAGTGAGGGGGGATTAGTGAGGGGAGATTAGTGAGGGGGGATTAATGAGGGGGGATTAGCGAGGGAGGATTAGTGAGGGGGGATTAGTGAGGGGGGATTAGTGAGGGGGGGATTAGTGAGGGGGGATAAGTGAGGGGGGATTAGTGAGGGGGGATTAGTGAGGGGGGATTAGTGAGGGGGGGATTAGTGAGGGGGGATTTGTGAGGGGGGATTAGTGAGGTGGGATTAGTGAGCGGGATTAGCGAGGAGGATTAGCGAGGGGGTATTAGTGAGGGGGAGATTAGCGAGGGGGATTAGCGAGGGGGGATTAGTGAGGGGGATTAATGAGGGGGGATTAATGAGGGGGGATTAGTGAGGGGGGGATTAGCGAGGGTGGAATTAGTGAGGGGGGGATTAATGAGAGGGAGATTAGTGAGGGTGGAATTAGTGAGGGGGTATTAGTGAGGGGGTATTAGTGAGGGGGGATTAGCGAGGGGGGGATTAGCGAGGGGGGATTAGCGTGGGGGGGATTAGTGAGGGGGGATTAGTGAGGGGGAATTAGTGAGCGGGGATTACTGAGGGGGTATTAGTGAGCGGGGATGAGTGAGGGGGGATTAATGAGGGGGGATTAGTGAGCGGGGATTACTGAGGGGGTATTAGTGAGCGGGGATGAGTGAGGGGGGATTAGTGAGGGGCGATTAGTGAGGGGGGATTAGTGAGGGGGGGATTAATGAGAGTGGGATTAGTGAGGGTGGAATTAGTGAGGGGGGGGATTAGTGAGGGGGGGATTAGTGAGGGGGGATTAGTGAGGGGGGATTAGTGAGGGGGAATTAGTGAGGGGGGAGATTAGTGAGGGGGGATTAGTGAGGGGGTGGATTAGTGAGGGGGGATTCGTGAGGGGGGATTAGTGAGGGGGGATTAGTGAGGGGGGGATTAGCGAGGGGGGATTAGCGTGGGGGGGATTAGCGAGCGGGGATTAGCGAGGGGGGATTAGTGAGGGGTGATTAGTGAGGGGGGGATTAGTGAGGGGGGATTAGTGAGGGGGGATTAGTGAGGGTTGATTAGTGAGGGGGGATTAGTGAGGGGGGATTAGTGAGGGGGGATTAGTGAGGGGTGATTAGTGAGGGGGGGGATTAGCGAGGGGGGATTAGGGAGGGGGGATTAATGAGGGGGGATTAGTGAGGGGGGATTAGTGAGGCGGAGATTAGCGAGGGGGGATTAGCGAGGGGGGATTAGTGAGTGGGATTAATGAGGGGGGGATTAATGAAGGGGGATTAGTGAGGGTGGAATTAGTGAGGGGGTATTAGTGAGGGTGGATTAGTGAGGGGGGGATTAGTGAGGGGGGATTAGTAAGGGGGGATTAGCGAGGGGGAGATTAGCGTGGGGGGGATTAGTGAGGGGGGGGATTAGCGAGGGGGGGATTAGCGTGGGGGGGATTAGCGAGCGGGGATTAGTGAGGGGGGATTAGTGAGGGGTGATTAGTGAGGGGGGATTAGTGAGGGGTGATTAGTGAGGGGGGGATTAGTGAGGGGGTATTAGTGAGGGTGGATTAGTGAGGGGGGGATTAGTGAGGGGGGATTAGTGAGGGGTGATTAGTGAGGGGGGGGATTAGCGAGGGGGGGATTAGGGAGGGGGGGATTAATGAGGGGGGATTAGTGAGGGGTGATTAGTGAGGGGTGATTAGTGAGGGGTGATTAGTGAGGGGGGGATTAGTGAGGGGGGATTAATGAGGGTGGATTAGTGAGGGGGGGATTAGTGAGGGGGGATTAGTGAGGGGGGATTAGTGAGGGTTGATTAGTGAGGGGGGCATTAGTGAGGGGGGATTAGTGAGGGGGGATTAGTGAGGGGTGATTAGTGAGGGGGGGGATTAGCGAGGGGGGGATTAGGGAGGGGGGGATTAATGAGGGGGGATTAGTGAGGGGGGATTAGTTAGGGGGAGATTAGCGAGGGGGGATTAGCGAGGGGGGATTAGTGAGTGGGATTAATGAGGGGGGGATTAATGAAGGGGGATTAGTGAGGGGGGATTAGTGAGGGTGGAATTAGTGAGGGGGGGATTAATGAGGGGGGGATTAGTGAGGGGGGGATTAGTGAGGGGGATTAGTGAGGGGGGATTAGTGTGGGGGGATTAGCGAGGGGGGATTAGTGAGGGAGGGATTCGTGAGGGGGAATTAGTGAAGGGTGGATTCGTGAGGGGGGATTAGTGAGGGCGGGATTCGTGAGGGGGAATTAGTGAGGGGGGATTCGTGAGGGGGGATTAGTGAGGGGGGGGATTTGTGAGGGGGGATTAGTGAGGGGGGATTAGTGAGGGGGGATTAGTGAGGGGGGGATTCGTGAGGGGGGATTAGTGAGGGGGGATTTGTGAGGGGGGATTAGTGAGGGGAGGTTTAGTGAGGGGGATTAGTGAGGGGGGATTAGTGAGGGGGGATTAGCGAGGGGGGATTAGTGAGGGGGGATTAGCGAGGGGGGATTAGCGAGGGGGGATTAGTGAGGGGGGATTAGTGAGGGGGGATTAGTGAGGGGGGATTAGCGAGGGGGGATTAGTGACGGGGGGATTAGCGAGGGGGGGATTAGCGAGGGGTTGATTAGCGAGGGGGTTTGGTGAGGGGGAATTCGTGAGGGGGATTAGCGAGGGGGGATTAGCGAGGGGGGATTAGTGACGGGGGGATTAGCGAGGGGGGGATTAGCGAGGGGGGATTGGTGAGGGGGAATTTGTGAGGAGGATTAGCGAGGGGGATTAGTGACGGGGGGATTAGCGAGGGGTTGATTAGCGAGGGGGGATTGGTGAGGGGGGATTGGTGAGGGGGAATTCGTGAGGGGGATTAGCGAGGGGGATTAGTGAGGGGGGGAGATTAGCGAGAGGAGGGAACATTGTGGAAGGTTGGGCGGGTCAGGATCAGGGCCCAGATGTGATGCACTCTGTGGTGGAATATCCCACTAGTGCTCGCTGTCTGGGGAGCAGGCACTGGGATGAGGTGCTGCAGGGTGGGCAGTGACCATGGGACTGTACCCAGACTTAGTCAGCGAGGTCAGGGAAGGGGAGCAGAACAGAACGTGTGGGGGGAAGGGGTACCCAGTACAATGCAGATCCTGAAGAGCTGGGATTATCGAGGGGGCTGTAACCCTCGGTCTGCCCCTCAGAGGGGAGATCCTGGCCCAACACACTCAATCCCAGCATCCTCAACAACAACAAGCATTTATATAGTTTCTTTACTGTAGTAAAACCTCCCAAGGTGCTTCACAGAAATTAATGAAACACAAGCCACAAAGGAGCTATTAGGACAGGGTTGGTCACAGAGATAGGTTTTAAGGAGCGTCTTAAAGGAGGAAAGAGAGGTAGAGAGGCGGAGAGGTTCAGGCAGGGAATTCCAGAGTTTGAGGCCTGGGCAACAGAAGGCATGGCCACCAATGGATGAGCGATTATAATCAGGGGTGCTCAAGAGGGCAGAATTAGAGGAGCGCAGACATCTCGTAGGGTTGTGGGGCTGGAGGAGATTACAGAAATAGGGAGAGGCGAGGCCGTGGAGGGATTTGTAAACAAGGATGAGAATTTTGAAATCGAGGCGTTGCTTAAGCGGGAGCCAATGTAGGTCAATGAACACAGGGGGTGATGGGTGAGTGGGACTCGGTGCAAGTTAGGACATGGGCAGCGAGCACAGGGGGTGATGGGTGAGTGGGACTCGGTGCGAGTTAGTACACGGACAGTGAGCACAGAGGGTGATGGGTGAGCGGCTCTCGGTGTGAGTTAGGACACAGACAGTGAGCACAGGGGGTGATGGGTGAGCGGGACTCGGTGAGAGTTAGGACATGGGGCAGAGAGCACAGTGGGTGATGGGTGAGCGGGACTCGGTGTGAGTTAGGACACGAACAGTGAGCACAGGGGGTGATGTGTGAGCGGGACTTGGTGCGAGTTAGGACACAGACAGTGAGCACAGGGGGTGATGGGTGAGCGGGACTCGGTGAGAGTTAGGACACGAACAGTGAGCACAGGGGGTGATGTGTGATGGGACTTGGTGCGAGTTAGGACACAGACAGTGAGCACAGGGGGTGATGGGTGAGCGGGACTCGGTGAGAGTTAGGACATGGGGCAGAGAGCACAGTGGGTGATGGGTGAGCGGGACTCAGTGCGAGTTAGGACACGAACAGTGAGCACAGGGGGTGATGTGTGAGCGGGACTTGGTGCGAGTTAGGACACGAACAGTGAGCACAGGGGGTGATGTGTGAGCGGGACTTGGTGCGAGTTAGGACACAAACAGTGAGCACAGGGGGTGATGTGTGAGCGGGACTTGGTGCAAGTTAGGACACAAACAGTGAGCACAGTGGGTGATGTGTGAGTGGGACTTGGTGCGAGTTAGGACACAGACAGTGAGCACAGAGGGTGATGGGTGAGCGGGACTTGGTGCGAGTTAGGACACGGGGCACAGGGGGTGATGGGTGAGTGGGACTGGGTGTGAGTTAGGACATGGGGCAGCGAGCACAGGGGGTGATGGGTGAGTGGGACTGGGTGTGAGTTAGGACATGGGGCAGTGAGCACAGGGGGTGATGGGTGAGCGGGACTCGGTGCGAGTTAGGACACAGGGCAGCCGAGTTTTGGATCATTTCTAGTTTACGGCAGTTAGAATGTGGGAGGCCAGCTTGGAGTGCGTTGGAGTAGTGAAGTCTGCAGGTAAAGGAGGCACGGATGAGGGTTTGAGCAGCGGATGAGCTGAGGCAGGGGCGGAGACGGGCGATACTCACTGACCGAACTTTGCCACCAGCAGCCCCACGAGCAGCGAGCCGAACATCCCACCGACAGCAAACACCGAGACAGTCGCCGAGTACAGCAGCACCAAGTGGTCGGCCGACATCGAGCGGTTGTATCGCTCCAGGATGGTGGCATTGTAGAAATCTTTAATATACTGCCGATAAAACAGGCAACAGCAACTGTCAGACAGCAATCGGATGAATATTTGAGGGGGAAACACTTGGTGGGCTTTACGGGGAAAAAGCAGGAGCAGGGTGAGTGGGACTGATTGGACAGCTCCATCACAGGGCCGGCACAGGCTCGATGGGCCGAATGGCCTCCCTGCGTGCTGTATCAGTCTGTGATTCTCGCCCAGCACACAGATTCAAGTGAGAGATTCTCAGGCTCAGAGACACAATCTCTGCTCTCGCCAACAAAGCTCACTGCCCATCTTCACATTCCCAGCGCTTTTAAACAAACCAAGACTTGCATTTCTATAGCGCCTCTCACGACCACCGCATGCTTTACAGCCAAAGGACCTCTTCTTTTGAAGTGTAGTCACTGTTGTAATGTAGGAAATGCGGCAGCCAATTTGCGCACAGCAAGCTCCCATAAACAGCAATGTGATAATGAGCAGATAATCTGTTTTGGTGATGTTGGTAGAGGGATAAATATTGGCCCCAGGACACGGGGGATAACTCCCCTGCTCTTCTTCGAAATAGTGCCATGGGATCTTTTACATCCACCTGAGAGAGCAGACGGGGCCTCGGTTTAACATCTCATCCAAAAAACGGCATCTCCGACAGTGCGGCGCTCCCTCAGTACTGCCCCTCCGACAGTGCGGCGCTCCCTCAGTACTGCCCCTCCGACAGTGCGGCGCTCCCTCAGCACTGTCCCTCCGACAGTGCGGCGCTCCCTCAGCACTGCCCCTCCGACAGTGCGGCACTCCCTCAGTACAGCCCCTCCGACAGTGCGGCGCTCCCTCAGCACTGCCCCTCCGACAGTGCGGCGCTCCCTCAGTACTGCCCCTCCGACAGTGCGGCGCTCCCTCAGTACTGCCCCTCCGACAGTGCGGCGCTCCCTCAGCACTGTCCCTCCGACAGTGCGGCGCTCCCTCAGCACTGCCCCTCCGACAGTGCGGCACTCCCTCAGTACAGCCCCTCCGACAGTGCGGCGCTCCCTCAGCACTGCCCCTCCGACAGTGCGGCGCTCCCTCAGCACTGCCCCTCCGACAGTGCGGCGCTCCCTCAGTACTGCCCCTCCGACAGTGCGGCGCTCCCTCAGTACTGCCCCTCCGACAGTGCGGCACTCCCTCAGTACAGCCCCTCCGACAGTGCGGCCCTCCCTCAGTACTGCACTGGGAGTGTCAGCCGAGATTTTTATGCTCAAGTCCCTGGAGTGGGACTGGAACCCACAACCTTCTGACTCAGGGGCGAGAGTGCTGCCGCCCACTGAGCCACAGCTGACACTTTACCCTCCCACCCCCCACCACTTCGTCCCTCATCCCCCACCCTGCAGTGACTGCGCTTGAAAAGCAGTTCATTGGCTGTAAAGCGCTTTGGGACATCCTCAGGCCGTGAAAGGCACTATAGAAATGCAAGTCTTTCTGAGTTTGTCCTTCGCCCCTTTGACTGTGGCTATTTGCTGAGAGAAATGAACCTCATGAATGCAACAGAAAAGGAGGCAAGGTCACTGGCCCGTCCCTTCCCCAATCCCAGAGCCACTGAGGTACCCGAGTGAGGCCAGCCAACTTCGCACACCAGGGAGGAAACATCAAGCCTTTCTCCGTGCCCCAACTGCAGAGCCCATCGTTCCTTCATCCTGGAACTCCCTCCAGTACAGCACTGTGGGAGTACCTTCACCACACGGACAGCAACGGTTCAAGGTAGTGGCTCACTACCACCTTCTCAAGGGCAATGAGGGACGGGCAATAAATGCCGGCCTTGCCAGTGACGCCCACATCTCGATAACGGGTAAAAAAACAGCTGCCTTACACATCTTTGATGAGCTGTGTTCATTGGCTTGGCAATCCCGAGATTCCAGTCCCTCAGGGGACTGCCCAGTTTCACCTCCTCATCTGTGTCCATCCACACAACCCTCAGTCTGGTCCCAAACTCCAAACTCACCCAGTGTGTCTCTGAAAACACTAACCCGGCTGCACACCCACCTCTGGGACACACCCCTGGGACCCACCCCTGGGACACACCCCTGGGACCCACCCCTGGGACACACCCCTGGTACCACACCTGGTACACACACCTGGGACCCACCCCTGGGACCCACCCCTAGTATCCACACCTGGGACCCACCCCTGGGACCCACCTCTGGGACCTACCCCTGGCACCCACACCTGGCACCCACCCCTGGGACCCACCCCTGGTATCCACACCTGGGACCCACCCCTGATACCTATCCCTGGGACCCACCACTGGGACCCACCCCTGGGACCCACACTTGGGACACACGCCTGGTACCCACACCTGGGACCCACCCCTGGGACCCACCCCTGGGACCCACCCCTGGGACCCACCCCTGGGACCCACACCTGGGACGCACCCCTGATACCTACCCCTGGGACCCACCACTGGGACCCACCCCTGGGACCCACACTTGGGACACACGCCTGGTACCCACACCTGGGACCCAAACTTGGGACCCACCCCTCGGACCCACCCCTGGGACCCACCCCTGGGACCCACACTTGGGACACACCCCTGGTACCCACACCTGGGACACACCCCTGGTACCCACACCTGGGACCCACACTTGGGACACATCCCTGGTACCCACACCTGGGACACACCCCTGGTATCCACACCTGGGACACACCCCTGGTACCCACACCTGGGACCCACACTTGGGACACACCCCTGGTACCCACACTTGGGACACACCCCTGGTACCCACACCTGGGACCTACACTTGGGACACACCACTGGTACCCACACCTGGGACACACCCCTGGTATCCACACCTGGGACACACTCCTGGTACCCACACCTGGGACCCACACTTGGGACACACCCCTGGTACCCACACCTGGGACACACCCCTGGTACCCACACCTGGGACACACCCCTGGTACACACACCTGGGACACACCCCTGGTACCCACACCTGGGACACACCCCTGGGACCCACCCCAGGCACACACCCCTGGGACCCACCCCTGGTATCCACACCTGGGACCCACCCCTGGCACACACCTCTGGGACCCACCCCTAGTATCCACACCTGGGACCCACCCCTGGTATCCACACCTGGGACACACCCCTGGTACACACACCTGGGACATACCCCTGGGACCCACCCCTGGCACACACCTCTGGGACCCACCTCTGGGACCTACCCCTGGCACCCACCCCTGGGACCCACCCATGGTATCCACACCTGGGACCCACCCCTGGCACACACCCCTGGCACACACCCCTGGTATCCACCCCTGGGACCCACCCCTGGCACACAACCCTGGGACCCACCCCTGGTATCCATACCTGGGACCCACCCCTGGTACCCACACCTGGGACACACCCCTGGTACCCACACCTGGGACCCACACTTGGGACACACCCCTGGTACCCACACTTGGGACACACCCCTGGTACCCACACCTGGACACACCCCTGGTACCCACACCTGGGACCCACACTTGGGACACACCCCTGGTACCCACACCTGGGACACACCCCTGGTATCCACACCTGGGACACACCCCTGGTATCCACACCTGGGACACACCCCTGGTACCCACACCTGGGACCCACACTTGGGACACACCCCTGGTACCCACACCTGGGACCCACACTTGGGACACACCCCTGGTACCCACACCTGGGACACACCCCTGGTACCCACACCTGGGACAAACCTCTGGTATCCACACCTGGGACCCACCCCTGGGACCCACCCTTGGGACACACCCCTGGGACCCACCCCTGGGATACACCCCTGGGACACACCCCTGGTACCCACACCTGGGACACACCCCTGGTATTCACACCTGGGACACACCCCTGGGACCCACCCCTGGGACACACACCTGGGACACACCCCTGGGACACACCCCTGGGACCCACACCTGGAACACACCCCTAGGACACACCCCTGGGACACACCCCTGGTACCCACACCTGGTACACACACCTGGGACACACCCCTGTTACCCACACCTGGGACACAAGCCTGGGACACACCCCTGGTACCCACACCTGGTACCCACACCTGGGACACACCCCTGGTACCCACACCTGGGACACACCCCTGGTACCCACACCTGGTACACACACCTGGTACACACACCTGGGACACACCCCTGGTACCCACACCTGGTACACACCCCTGGTACCCACACCTGGGACACACCCCTGGTACCCACACCTGGTACACACCCCTGGCACCCATACCTGGGACACACCCCTGGTACACACACCTGGGACACACCCCTGGTACCCACACCTGGGACACATCCCTGGGACACACCCCTGGTACCCCCCCTCCACACCGCATACCTGGCCGGGGCAGGATACTGGGATCACGGCCCGTGACATTACCGTACCTGTGCTGGAGAGTTGACCACAGCCAGGTTGTAGCCATACGCCATGGAGGAGCCGAAGGAGGTGAGGATGGCCACAGACAGGAGAGGCCAGGTCAGGTGCTGCGTGAGAGGAGAGGACACAGGAACAGGGTTAGCACCACATGGCCTTAATGCTGAATATCGAAATACAGAAAATTATGGAAACACACAGCAGGCCTGCCAGATTCTGCAATGGAGAAAGAGATCTTGAGGTTCTGAGTGAGACCCGTCAATCCCGACTCCCCGTCGGTGGATCTGAGCCACGGCCCTAGAACATTAACCCGTCTTATCGCCTTTCAGCCCTGACACACTCACTGCCTATTTGCAGAATTTTCTGGAAAATCTATAATACAGGTGTCAGCCATGGCTCAGTGGGCAGCATTCTCGTCTCCGAGTCAGAAGGTCGTGGGTTCAAGTCCCACTCCAGGGACTTGAGCACAAAATCCAAGATGTCACTCCCAGTGCAGTATTGAGGGAGCGCTGCACTGTCAGAGGGGCAGTACTGAGGGAGTGCCGCACTGTCGTAGGGGCAGTACTGAGGGAGTGCCGCACTATTGGAGGGGCAGTATTGAGGGAGCGCTGCACTGTCAGAGGGGCAGTACTGAGGGAGCCCTCACAGTCGGAGGAGCAATACTAAGGGAGCGCCGCACAGATGGAAATGCCGTCTTTTGGATGAGATGTTAAACTGAGGCCCTGTCTGTCCTCTCAGGTGGACACAAAAGATCCCATGGCACTATTTCGAAGAAGAGCAGGGGAGTTCTCCCCAGTGTCCTGGGGACAATATTTATCCCTCAACCAACATCACTCAAACAGTCATTATCAAATTGCTGTTTGTGGGAGCTTGCTTTGCGCTGATTGGCTGCCGTGTTTCCCGCATTGCAACAGTGACCACACTCTGATAAGTACTTCATTGGCTGCGATGCGCTTTGGGACAACCTGAGGCCGCGATGCCTCTCAATGTTGAAAAGCACGCGACCACCGGGAGATTGCGCAGTGGGGCGAGGTGCTGGTGAGCGATCCCGTGCCCGTGGAATCTGCAGCGTGGCAGAAGGGTGGGTGGGTACACGGACAGAATTACCTGAGAGACTACAGGTTGGAGCTGAGAGGGGTCCATCCCAGAGGTGGGAGGAGTTTGTGGGAATTGGAAGCCTTTGTACAGAGACGGCAGGCTCTGCCAAGCACTCCTGGTGAAGTATATTCTACTGTTGCGTAGTTTATGATGCTGTCCCAACCTTTGGATCGTGTTATAGCAAAGTCCGTAACTCCCTTTTACTTATCCATTATTCTATATGGAATGTATCCCTCAACAGCGATTACCCAACACACACAGACTCCATCATTTTTACTGCCCATGTGGTTGGGTGAAGTAAATTTTTGAGCAGGAGGAACAGGGGGACAGAGGGAAGAGGAGGGGTAGAGGGAGAAGGAAAGAAAAATAAATAAACAGAGGCAGTGAGAGAGGGGGGAGAGAGAAAAGGAGAGAGAGAGAGAAAGAGAGAGACACACACACAGAGATAGAAAGAGATGGAAACATGGAGGAAGACAGTGAGAGAAAGAGAGAGGTAGAGACACACACACATGAAGAGAGAGCGAGAGAGAAATGGACAGAGGGAGTGGGAGAGGGACACGCAGCGAGAGAGAAATGGCGAGGGTATCTGAGCAAGGGAGAAAAGCAAAGAGAGACACAAGTGAAAAAGAGAAAGAAGGAAAGTGTAAAAAAGAGAGACAGAACGACAGAAAAGAACGGAACTGCAGCATAACGGGAAAGAAAACAGTTTCAGTCTTGGGCAGGAAGGAGAGAGATGGCAATGCAATCCCAAGTCTGGCTGGGTTTAGAGTTCGGTGTTAGTGACAGGTCCACTCACTCCCACAATTCGCTCACACTCCTCTGTGCAAGGGCATCTCAAAGAACTTTTCAGCATGTTTCAAAAACCCTCGCAGCAAATCAGGAGAGTTCAGAATACTACGGTGGTGATGGACATGAAAAGTGGGGTTCACAGGGTGAATGAAGGCGGCAGTTCACATCGGGCCGAGTGTGTGTATATATATATATGTGTGTGTGTGTGTGTGTGTGTGTAGTTGTGTGTGTTTGTGTGTATGTATATGTATGTATAAGAACATAAGAAATAGGAGCAGGAGTAGGCCATTTGACCCTTCGAGCCTGCTCCGCCATTTAATAAGATCATGGACTCGGCTCCATTTCCCTGCCTGCTCCCCATAACCCTTTACTCCCTTATTGCTCAAAAATCTGTCTATCTCCATTTTAAATAAATTCAATGACCCAGCCTCCACAGCTCTCTGGGGCAGAGAATTCCACAGATTTACAACCCTCTGAGAGAAGAAATTTCTCCTCATCTCAATTTTAAATGGGCGGTCCCTTATTCTAAAATTATGGGCTAGAACCTCTACTTTTGTGCTTATTGCCCCAAAATGGGCGTTATTTCCGGCGTGGGCGGTAAAATGGGGTTTTCAGATCGCCGGCTTCTCACCTATTCTCAAAACACCTAGTTTCCATTTTTGAAAATGGGCGTTACCGCGAGCGATATCAAATGGGCGGTAGCGTTAAATTTTTTTGACCTTCTGCCATAAAGTGTGGCCGTCCTTAGCAACGGCATGGCAACGCTCAATTTCCGCGATTCAGGAGGTCAAGGGTCATCATGACATGCGCAATAGAGGAGACAGAGAGAGAGGGAGCTCAGAGGGACTGAAAGTGTGTGTGGGTGTGGTGTGTGCTTGTTTGGCTGTTGTGGGAGGCATGACGGAAATTCACCAGTAGCAAAAAGCCTACTAAGCACCAAGAACATAGTTGGCACTGGGTTTTTGTTCAACAAATAAGATATAACATGGAAGGGATGGTGGAGGCCCTGGAGCTGGTAGCCAGGAACACTGGTGGCAGAGGGCTCCCAGTGGTCCCGGAACGTGGCACTGCATCCCAAGGTGCTGCAACCCCATTGCCAATCACACATGAGAGCCAGCAACAACATCTTGCTTCTGGCTCGGAGCACGTTCCCACCTCAGGACCGTCTTCTCCCGTATCTGTCCAAGCAGTGTTTCAGCCATCATCCCCCTCTCCCAATGAAGCATCACCTGAGGAGCTCCTCGGCCAGGCGACTTGGAGTCAGGAGGGGAAGGGGTAAAGGTGGGGATGAGAAGCGGGGAGGCGGGGGGGGGGTGGGGGGTGGAAGGGTTGGTTTGTACAGAAATACAGATGATTTCAGTCTAATGTTCGGTTTAAATGTTTTTTATTTGACAAAACCTTGTAGCGCATTGGCTGCACCATTACATGCTGGTGATTCCTTAACATCGAAGGGCATAATGACACTTAACATCAATCAACTTAAAGTTTAACTGTCACCAAGGTGATGCCCACCCTTGATGTATGACCTGCACATCCAGCAGTGTGTCAGCCTTGTAAATAACACCAATGTTCTTTTAGACAAAGCGATCATTGATGAGCTCCTGACATAAGTCTCTTGCAGCTATCATGCCACCATGGGCATTTCATGCGGTCTACAGGGGGGCGGGGACATGGCTTCAGCGTCAGCCTGATTGTCTGGGCTGATTTCGTCCTCCTCTTCCTTTCTCTGGTGAGGTGGACTGTCAGACTCATCAGGCAATTCTTGTCCCACCCCCCCCCCTCCTGATAGCCAAGTTGTGCAGCATGGAGCACACCACCATGAATTAAGCTACTGCTCAGGGTGGTATTGGAGCTCGCCTCCTGAGTGATCCAGGCATCTAAAGCGCTGTTTCAGCACTCCAATGGTTTTGTAAGGGGGTGATCGCTATGAGGGGGTCAGGTTCCCTTCTGACCAACTTTAGCGGTTCGAATCGCTCCCACTCCCTTGGGTTCTAGACTCTGGATTTATTTGGGGGGTGTGATGAAGTGCAAAGGACACTGGTTTGATGCAAAAGATCTTTGATTTTATTACAGTCAAGAAATTACAAACTTATAATTACTCTAATAAGAAAGTACAATGTCAAACTTAGTCAAACTTATTAAAGATCAATACCTTATACATTCAGAAGGGGTTATAATAGCTTATAAAGGCTCTAATAGAGAACAACACATTACATTCAAAGGAGGTTACAGTAGAATTACACTTCCCACCTCCCAATACCTAATTCTAGCTTGGTTGGACTCCAGGGCAGGGAGGGACTATGCTTACCAATCCTTTTTGACAGTTAACAGGAGATCGTGGTTTCGGGGTTCGCTGGATGCGGTTGGGTCTGCTTGCCGTACCCCGAATGTCGAAGAAGACTTCTTGCTGCGCAATCTTCAGTTGGATTGAGTCCGCTGATGCGGTAAGGCGCGTTTTGGATCTATGGGGCAAGTACCCGGTTTTCTTTGTTAGAAATATGTTTCTACAGTCTGTTAGGTAATGTTTTACCCGTTGGTAGGTCAGGATTAGATTGTAGAGTGGAAACTTTTTGATTCTTCGGTTTTTCCCCGTTGGAGTTTTGTTTCGAGTTTGGTCGATCGCGGTGGTTTTTCGTTGATACCACGTTGGCTGTGATCGGTTGCTGCCGCGATGGTAATGTTCTTCCTTCCTTCAGGACTTCAGGACTTCAAGGCTGGAGAAGTTAGTTTACAATTGTCACGTTGGTTTCTCTCCTTGTCTTGATGACACCAGCGTAGTGTGATACTAGTCTGTTATCTGAGGTAGTAGCAACCTTGTAGCTACCTAGCAATCTAACCTCTGTTGAAAACAGGGGCCAGTTATACAATTTCAGTGGTTCTAATCTTGGTGCCAAATCAGTTCAAAATCCTTTGTTTAAATTTGGCGGGCTTGACTTTCTGTAATATTTTGGCGGGCTCGTTAAAAGTTGATATGTTTTGGGTGGGTTGATGTTCGAAAACTGTTTCTTGATGGAAATATTAGTTTGGTAATTGCAATGTCCTTTTGTGCCTAGTTTTCCGCATACAGGCTGGATTGGGCCTCTTTGTGATGTATATGCTGAAATGGTTTTCCAGTTTCAAGTTGATGGTTAGCTATCTCTGGGTCATGTTGTAATGTTAATGTCTCTTGTGGAGAAGGATTCTCGAATACCCATTTCTCCAGACAGGTTACTTTAGTCCTCACACCCAGGTAGCCTCATTGGTCAGGTTGTCTCCTGTTAGTTCTTTAGGCCTGTGCACAGCCTTGAATTTGTCTTGTAAAAGTTCAAAATTCTATTAAAGTTTGTAGTTTCTTCCATAAGCACTTTAGGGTTCCAAACTTTTTGATAGACAGTCCCAAATTAAATTTCCTTTTGAATGAGCCCAAACACAGCGGGGGTGGGGGGGTTCTTGTGAATTTTGCACCCTTTCAGTTTTCTCCACTATATTGCGAGTTGCTGTGTGGCTCTCATTGTATCGCCTCTTGGCTTCGGTGTGTGTGTCACGCAGGAGATTCATCAGCCAGGTGGCGAGGCCATATCCTTTGTCACCAAGCATCCAGCATTGACCTTGTGGCTCATTGTTAAACAAGTCAGAGACAGTGCTCCCACGCAGGATGTGAACATCATGGATGCTGCCCGGAAATTGCCAGTATAATTTGCTGGTGGTCGACAACCAGTTGGATATTCAGGGAGTGGAATCCCTTGCATTTCCTGAAAACCTCAGCATCCTGAAAAGGTGCCCGCATTGCGATGTACGTGCAATCTATTGCTCCCTGCACCTTGGGGAAGCTTGCAATTGTGGAGAATCCTAAAGCCCTCTCACTCTGTGCCTCCCTGGTCATAGGGAAGCTGATCAAGTCCCTCCTGCATACGTACAGGGCTTCAGTGACCTGTCTAATGCAGCGATGTATGGCATGCTGACTGTCATGTATGTACATGCTGTTTGTAGCCACCAGATGGTGTCATTGTTGGAGGCCACTGAGCAGCACGCACATGGTGCTGCTCTGGTATAAAAGGCCAGCCATTTTGTAAGTCAGACATTTTGGGACTAAATAAAGCACAAGCAAGGTCGTACCTTGCTTAGTTAAACAGTACTCAGTTTGAAACCTTATTGCATACATAACATTTGACGACGAGAATAAAGAACCTCTGTTTGCAAAATGACCACGATTGGATCTTTAGAGCGATTCGTGGAGGGAGAAGATTGGGCAGACTTTGTGAGCCGTTTGAACCAGTACTTCGTGGCCAACAAAATGAAGGGGGTCGACGATGCAGACCGGTGCCGGGCCATGTTCCTCACTGTGTGCGATTCAAAGATCTACGGTCTGATAAAGAATCTACTCATGCCTAGTGATCCAACAGAGAAAACGTACAAGGAGTTGTGTACATTGGTACAGGAGCACCTCAAGCCAAACAACGGCATCATCATTTCGAGATGCAAGTTTTATACACACGTTCGATCGGAGGGCCAGAGCGCGGTGGAATTCGTTGCCGACCTGAGACGCCTCACGGGACTGTGCAAGTTCGGGACGGTGTTGGCAGACATGCTGCGGGACTTCTTTGTTCTCGGTATTAACCACGAGGTGATTCTGCACAAACTTCTGGCGGTGGAGGAGTTGGATTTAAAAAGGGCCATCCAGATCGCTCAATCATGTATGACGACAGACAGGAATCTAAAGCAAATATCAGTGAAGAACCGAACCTCGGCAAGTACTGTAAATGCGATTGATTCGGCATTCGGCAGAGCGGCACATGGCAGGGCTAATCCGGCTGCGTTCGCGAAACCTGTGGCTGCCCAAAATCCGCCAGCGGGAATGTATCTGACTTCTCCATGTTGTCGTTGTGGGAGAAATCATCGGCACCAGCAATGCTGATTTAAGCAATATAGTTGCAAAGGCTGTCTGAGAGTGGGGCACCTCCAGCGCAAGTATCTGCAGATGAGCAAGCGAGCTGCGACACACCACGTGGAGGATGAGAGTCAGACTAGCGCGGATTTGGATACGCAATCTAAGATGCCAGAGGAGGAAGTGTATGGACTGTACTCTTTCATACCCAAGAGTAAACCAATTTTGATTAACGTGAAGTTTAACGGGATACCGGTATCGATGGAACTGGATACAGGGGCGAGTCAATCGATCATGAACGAGAGGGCATTTAATAAGCTGTGGGATACTAAGACTGTGAGGCCCAGGCTGAGCCCTGTTAATGCCAAGCTGCATACATACACTAAAGAACTGATAAAAATGATTGGCAGTGCACAATTAATGTGCCGTATAACGATGTGATTCACGAGTTACCGCTGTGGATTGTTCCAGGCAATGGCCCAACGCTGCTCAGCAGAAGCTGGTTGGAGAAAATCAAATGCGACTGGAACGACATAAAGGCATTGTCATCGAAGGAAGATACATGTGCCCAAGTATTGAGCAAGTTCCCCTCGCTGTTAAACCGGGTATCGGCAACTTCACGGGAGCGAAGGTGCAGATCCACGTGGACTCAGACGTAAGACCTGTCCATCACAAAGCTCAGGCAATGCCTTTTATGATAAGGGAGAGGGTCGAAATTGAACTGGACAGACTCCAGGGTGAAGGGATCATATCACCAGTCGAATTTAATAACTGGGCCAGCCCCATTGTTCCTGTGCTGAAAAGTGATGGCACAGTCAGAATCTGTGGAGACTACGAGGCTACGATCAACAGGGTTTCAAAACAAGATCAGTACCCGTTACTGAAGGCTGATGACTTGTTTGCGACTCTAGCCAGAGGAAAGTCATTCACAAAACTGGACTTGACATCGGCCTATATGGTCGAGATGTCAAAGAGACTTACATGCATTAACACGCACAATTTATTTATCACAGGCGCCCATTTTGGAATTCGCTCGGCTGCAGCAATATTCCAGAGGAATATAGAAAGTCTACTGAAGTCCGTTCCCAGAACCATCGTGTTCCAAGATGACTTCCTGATCACCGGTCGTGACTCCAAGAACATCTGAACAACCTGGAAGAGGTTCTACTCCGTTTGGACAGAGTGGGACTCAGACTTAAACGCTCGAAGTGCATCTTCATGGCACCGGAGGTCGAATTCCTTGGGAGGAAAATAGCCACTGATGGCATCAGACCTACTGATGTGAAAACCAAGACCATCAAGAATGCACCCAAGCCGCAGAACGTGACAGAGCTGCATTTGTTCCTGGGTCTACTCAACTGCTGTGGTAATTTTCCACCTAAATTGAGCACCTTACTAGAACCACTGCACATGCTACTGAGAAAAGGCAACAACTGGGTGTGGGGCGCATCGCAAGACAGAGCTTTCGAGAAAGCCACCAATCTGCTTTGCTCGAACAAGTTGCTGGTACATTATGATCCATGTAAATGTTTATTTTTGGTCTGTGACGCATCGTCATATGGAATTGGTTGTGTGTTACAACAAGCCAATGAGTCGAGGAAACTTCAACCTGTCGCGTATGCATCCAAAAGTTTGTCAAAAGCAGAAAGAGCCTACAGTATGGTAGAAAAATAAGCTTTAGTATGTGTGTACAGTTAAAAAGATGCATCAATACCTGTTCGGTCTGAGGTTCGAATTAGAGACTGATCACAAGCCGCTCATTTCATTGTTTTCTGAGAGCAAAGGTATCAATACCAATGCTTCATCCCACATGCAAAGGTGGGCGCTGACCTTATCTGCCTATGATTATGTCATTCGCCACAGACCTGGCACAGAGAATTTTGCCGATGCTTTGAGCCGGTCGCCGTTGCCCACACTGGAGGTGGAAACGCCACAACCGGCAGATTTAATGTTAATCATGGATGCTTTTGAGAATGAAGGTACCCCTTTCACGGCTCAACAAGTTAAGACCTGGACCAGCCAGGACCCGATATTATTGGTGGTAAAGGGTTGCATCCTCAAAGGGGATTGGTCTGCCATACCTAAGCAAATGTGCGAGGAGGCCAAACCGTACATTCGTCGCAAGGACGAACTGTCTATTCAAGCAGATTGCATATTGTGGGGCAATTGTGTTGTAATGCCCAAGAAAGGGAGAGAGAAGTTTGTGCACAGCACACATCCTGGTATAGTGATGATGAAGGCCATCGCCAGGTCTCACGTATGGTGGCCAGGAATTGATTCTGAGCTGGAAGCATGCGTGCATCAGTGCAACACCTGCATGCAGCTCTGCAAAGCACCAGCGGAATCGCCGCTGAGTTTGTGGTCATGGCCATCCAAACCTTGGTCCAGGATCCATGTAGATTTTGCAGGTCCCTTCTTGGGCAAGATGTTTTTAGTGGTGGTGGATGCTTATTCGAAGTGGATAGAGTGTATAGTTATGTCATCCAGTACGTCCACGGCAACCTTAGAGAATCTCAGTGTCATGTCCGCGACACATGGTCGGCCTGACATAGTGGTGAGCGACAATGGGTCCTGCTTCACCAGTCAGGAGTTTCAGGAGTTTGTAAAACTTAACGGCATAAAACATGTAAGGTCAGCACCATTCAAGCCTGTGTCCAATGGGCAACTATAACGTGCAATATAAATTATCAAGGAAAGCATGAGGAGAGTATACTCACAATAAATGGTCAGACCGAGTACTGTGTGAAATGAGCAAGTGTGATCTTAACTCCTTTATTGTAGTTCCAGAGTGCAGGTACCTCGTGGGTGGCCTGTTTATATACTGTGCTCCCAAGGGATGCTGGGATCCCTTGGGACTCCAACAGGTGGACCCTCTGGTGGACAGATGTGATGCAGGTTACAAAGGGTTGAATACATAACATCACTCCCCCGTGAAGTCAATAATACACTTATTTACAAGGTGAGACGATTTGGGGCTTTTCGCTCCCTTGTCGATCGTCTCAGTACAAATGCTGGTGTGGTTGGGTTGGTTAGTTCTTCACTGGGCTGTTGGGCAGCCGGCCTTGCCGGGCTGTTGGAGATGATGAGTTCTGTTTCGTGGTCAACTGTGATGTCAGTTGCCACTTGTGTGTGTGTTGGAAGGTCAAACTTGGTAGTGTCCTCTTCAGGTTGTACATAGCTGTTGGTGAACCGCAATTTAATTTGGTCCAAGTGTTTTCTGTGCGTTTGTCCATTGGCCAATTTGACCTGAAACACCCATCTCCCCTCTTTGGCTGTGACCGTGCCAGCGAGCCATTTGGGACCATGTCCATAATTGAGCACAAACACAGGATCATTGATCTCAATATCGTGTGACAAATTTGCACAGTCATGGTACACAATTTGTTGATGCCGCTTGTCCTCTACGTGATCATGTAGATCAGGGTGGACAAGAGAGAACCTTGTTTAAAGTGCCTTTTTCATGAGCAGCTCGGCTGGGGGAACCCCAGTGAGTGAGGGAGGTCTGGTGCGGTAGCTGAGCAGTGCTCGAAACAACCGGGTCTGCAGGGAGCCTTCCGACACGTGTTTCAAACTTTGTTTGATGGTCTGAACTGTCCGTTCTGCCTGGCCATTGGATGCGGGCTTGAACGGAGCAGATGTGACATGTTTGATCCCGTTGCGGGTCATGAATTCCTTGAATTCAGCACTGGTGAAGCACGGCCCATTGTCGCTGATGAGGACATCAGGCAAACTGTGCGTGGCAAACATGGCTCGTAGACTTTCAATGGTGGCCGTGGACGTTCTTACAGACATTATTGCACATTCAATCTACTTTGAGTAAGCACCCACGACAACCAAAAACATTTTGCCTAGGAATGGGCCCGCATAGTCTATATGGATCCGCGATCACGGTTTGGATGGCCAGGACCACAAACTTAGCGGTACCTCTCTGGATGCATTGCTCAACTGAGACTCTAAATCTGAGTTGATGTCAGGCCACCACATGTGGGATCTGGCTATGGCTTTCATCATTATGATGCCTGGGTGGGTGCTGTGCTGTTCGCAAATGAATGTGTCTCTGCCTTTCTTGGGCAAGACTACGCAATTGCCTCACAAAAGACAGTCCACCTGCAGGGACAGCTCTTCTTTGCGTCTGTGGAACGGCTTAATCGCTTCCTGCATCTCCACTGGGACACTGGACCAGCTCCCATGGAGGACACAGTTTTTTTACCAAGGGCAGTAAAGGATCCTGGCTGGTCCAGGTCCTGATCTGGCGGGCCGTATCTTGCTCTCAAATGCCTCCATGGCCATGAGCAAGTCCGCTGACTGTACCATTTCGACCCCGTTGGTGGGCAATGGCAGCCGACTGAGAGCATCTGCGCAGTTCTCTGTGCCCGGTCTGTGGCAGATTACACAGTTGTATGCCAACAGCATGAGCGCCCATCTTGGATGGCATTGGTATTAATCCCTTTGCTCTCCGAGAATAGCGATATGAGTGGCTTGTGGTCAGTTTCAAGCTTGAACTTGAGGCCAAATAAATACTGGTGCATTTTTTTTACCCCGTTAACGCACACCAGAGCCTCTTTTTCAACCATGGTGGAGGCCCTTTCGGCCTTGGACAAACTTCTGGATGCATACGCAACCGGGTGCAAAATCCCCGATTCATTAGCCTGTTGTAACACACACCCGACCCCATATGATGATGCATCGCAAGCTAACACCATCATGGTTACAGGGTGATACAGAACAAACAGTTTGTTAGAACACAATAAATTTCTGGCTTTCTGAAAGGCAGCCTCTTGTGAAACCCCCCATACCCAGTTGTCTCCCTTGTGCAGCATGTAGGGGTTCTAGCAGGGTGCTTAACCCAGGTAGGAAATGAAAGAGTTCCAGGAACGACCGCAGCTTCATCACATTCTGTGGTCGCGGCGCGTTCTTGATGGCCTGCGTGGGTCTGATGCCATCTGCTGCGATTCTCCTTCCTAATAATTCACGTCCTGTGCCAGGAAAACACACTTCGAGCATTTCAACCTGAGCCCCACGCGATCCAACCGACTAAGAACCTCCTACACATTCTTCAGGTGCTCCAAGGTGTCCCAACCTGTAACCAACCTGGGAGACTACTGTGCAAGCAACCGACTTTAGCAGGCTCTCCATGTTCCGCTGGAAGATCGCTGCGGCCGAACGAATCCCAAACGGGCACCGGTTGTAGATAAACAGACCTTTGTGCGTGTTGATGCAGATGAGGCCTTTCGAAGATTCATCCAGCTCCTGTGTCATGTAGGCCGAGGTCATATCCGGCTTGGCGAACGTCTTCCCTCCAGCCAGGTCGTGAATAGGTCGTCTGCCTTGGGTTGCGGGTACTGGTCCTGCAGCCGAAAAACGGTTAATCGTTACTTTATAGTCACCGCAAATTCTAACCGTACTGTCCTTCTTGAGTACCGGGACAATCGGACTGGCCCAGTCGTTGAATTCCACCGGCGCGATGATGCTCTCACGTTGCAGCCTGTCCAGCTCGATTTCCACTTTTTCACACATCATGTACGGTACCACCCGAGCCTTGTGGTGGATGGGTCGCGTACCGGGAATCAAATGTATCTGCACTTTCGCCCCTGAGAAGCTTCCAATGCCTGGCTCAAATAACAAAGGGAATTTGCTTAGAACCTGGGTACATGCGTTGTCATCGACGGACAAAAGTGCTCGGATGTCATCCCAGTTCCAGCGGATTTTCCCCAGCCAGCTTCTGCCAAACAACGTGGGGCCATCCCCTTGCACAATCCACAGCAAGAGTTCGTGTACTGCTCCGTCATAGGAGACTTTGACTTCAGCACTGCCAATTACAGGGATTAGTTCCTTGGTGTAAGTTCTTAGTTTGGTGTGAATGGGGCTGAGCTTGGGCCTGTGTGTCTTCTTCCCCCACAGCCTATCACAGGCTGTTTTACTCATTATGGACTGACTTGCCCCCGTGTCCAGTTCCATAGATACTGGAATACCGGTCAGTTCAACTTTCAACATTATTGGTGAGCATTTCGTCGTGAACGTGTGTACCCCGTACACTTCTGCCTCCTCCGTATGAGTTTCTAATTTCGTCTGATCCACTGTGGACCGATCTTTCTCTGCAACGTGGTGGTTTGCAGAGTTTGCAGCTCACCTGCATATTCGTTGGTGATGTCCCATTGTTCTGCAGCCATTGCACGCATAGTGCTTAAAGCGGCATTGATGGGGCCAATGATCACCTCCGCAGCGCCAACAGGGTGTTAACTGCCTCGCAGTAACAGATGATGGCAGACTCTGGGTCAATTGAGGTCAGTTCACAGCAGCCGGCGTGTACATTCTGCCCTGTACATTTCTGCTCAAAACTGATGTTACTTTATACACAGTACTGGCTGAAACTTCTTTGTTCTGCGAAATCTGCTTGATGTTGTCGCTGGTGGACATAAATGTCTGGGCTATCATTATGGCTTTACTCAGATTCGGAGTTTCTACAGTCAACAGTTTGCGAAGGATTGTCTCATGTCCGATGCCCAGTACAAAAAAGTCTCTGAGCATTTGTTCTAAGAATCCCTCAAACTCACAATTTCCTGCAAGGCTTAGTTCGGCGACGTAGCTCGCCACATTCTGGCCCTCCGATCATTGACACGTGTAAAACCAATATCTCACCATCAAAACGCTTTCCTTAGAATTTAGGTGCTCCCGGACCAGCGTACAGTTTTTCATAGGATTTCTCTGTTGATTTAGCCGGAGCCAGGAGATTCTTCATGAGGCCATAGGTTGTTGCCCCACAGACAGTTAGGAGGTCGCGTTCTCGACCACTTCCAGCTCGTTGTCTTTCCACAAAGGCCTCCAAATCGTCCCCCTCTGAGAACTTCTCCAGGATGCCGACTGTTATTTGCATTTTTGCGCGGTTGTTCGTTACCTCATCGCCAATTGTTATACTCACAATAAATGGTCAGACCGAGTACTGTGTCAAATGAGCAAGTGTGACCTTAGCTCCTTTATTATAGTTCCAAAGTGCAGGTACCTCGTGGGAGGCCTGCTTATATACTGTGCTCCCAAGGGATGCTGGGATCCCTTGGGACTCCAACAGGTAGGCCCTCTGGTGGACAGGTGTGATGCAGGTTACAAGGGGTTAAATACATAACACTGCAGACCCGCCTGTCTTGCATATTGCTGAGTTACAGGACAAGACCCCACACACTCACAGGGGTCTCACCCGCTGAACTCATGATGAAAAGAGGTCTTAAGACCAAGTTATTGCTTGTATACCCGGATTTAAGTATTCATGTTAAATACAGAAGACAGAGTCAACAACGATCGCGCAACTGTGTCACATGAGATTTCAGTTAATGATCCTGTATATGTGTTGAATTACGGTCAGGGTCCAAAATGGATCGCTGGTACGGTCATGGCCAAGGAGGACAACAGAATATTTGTTATTAAGATCAAGAATGGGCTAACTTGCAGAAAACACATGGATCAAAAAAGCTGAGGCACACAGACGAGCCAGAGCAGTCGGACGAAGAAACCGTCGACGACCAACCAACCTACCAGCAGCCTTCAGTGAACTCAAGGGTCATCAGTTAACCTGGAATTTCCATCACGGACTTGTTCAATAAAAATGGACTTGCAATTCCTGACATGGCCATTTCCATCCCCAACAAGTCAGCCATCCAGCCATCAGCCACAACAGACTCCGCACGCTCACCCAAGGCCGGAATTGAACTGAGACGGTCAACCTGACTGTCTCAACCTGTGAAAAACTGTGATAAGATCTCAGAGGAGGGTATTGTCATGTATGTACATGATGTTTGTAGCCATTAGATGGTGCCATTGTTTGAGGCCACCGAGTAGCACGCACATGGTGCTGCTCTGGTATAAAAGGCCAGCCATTTTGTGAGTCAGCCACTTTGGGACTAAATAAAGCACAAGCAAGGTCCTACCCTGCTTATTAAACAGTACTCAGTTTGAATCCTTATTGCATACATAGCTAGTCGGGAGCAGCAGCGGGAGCGGGCGGACCTGTGAGGGAAGCGGCAGCAGCGGGGTCAAAAGTAAGAAAGAAGTAAAAAGTAATCAAAGTGTGATGTCACAGCCAAGAGGGTAAGTGAATGGTTCGTTGATTGGTGAGTAGTTTTCTTTTTCTTTATCTTTTTTCTTTTTCTTAGCAGTAAGAAACCTTGTCATTATTGTCAAATTAAGTAATTTAAGGGTTAAGTCATGGCAGGAGAGCCCATACCCGGTTCATGCTCCTCCTATGCTATGTGGGAAATCAGGGACGCTTCCAGTGTCCCTGACTACTATGTGTGCAGGAAGTGCATCCAGCTGCAGCTCCTGACAGACCACATTGCGGCACTAGAGCTGCGCATGGATTCTCTCTGGAGCATCCGCGATGCTGCGGATGTCGTGAATAGCATGTTTAGTGAGTTGGTCACACCGCAGGTAAAGGTTACACAGGCTGATAGGGAATATGGGTGACCATCAGGAAGAGGAGTGGAAGGAAGGTGGTGCAGGGGTCCCCTGCGGTCATCTCCCTCCAAAACAAATATACCACCTTGGATACTTTTGGGAGAGATGGCTCATCAGGGGAAGGCAGCAGCAGCCAAGTTCATGGCACCATGGGTGGCTCTGCTGTGCAGGAGGGCAGGAAAAAGAGTGGGAGAGTTATAGTGGTAGGGGATTCTATTGTGAGGGGAATAGATAGGCATTTCTGCGGCCGCAAACGAGGCTCCAGGTTGGTATGTTGCCTCCCTGGTGCAAGGGTCAAGGATGTCTCGGAGCGGTGCAGGGCATTCTGGAGGGGGAGGGTGAACAGCCAGTTGTCGTGGTGCATATAGGTACCAACGATATAGGTTAAAAAACGGGATGAGGTCCTACAAGCTGAATTTAGGGAGCTAGGAGTTAAATTAAAAAGTAGGACCTCAAAGGTAGTAATCTCTGGATTGCTACCAGTGCCACGTGCTAGGCAGGATAGTTAAGATGAATACGTGGCTTGAGGAATGGTGCAAGAGGGAGGGATTCAAATTCCTGGGACATTGGAACCAGTTCTGGGAGAGATGGGACCAGTACAAACTGAACAGTCTGCACCTGGGCAGGACCAGAACCGATGACCTCGGAGGAGTGTTTGCTAGTGCTGTTGGGGAGGATTTAAACTAATATGGCAGGGGGATGGGAACCTATGCAGGGAGACAGAGGGAAGTAAAATGGGGGCAGACGCAAAAGGTATAAAGGAGAAAAGGAGAAGTGGAGGGCAGAAAAATCAAAGGCAAAAATCAAAAAGGGCCACATTACAACACAATTCTAAAAGGACAAAGAGTGTTAGAAAATCAAGCCTGAAGGCTCTGTGTCTCAATGCGAGGAGCATTCGTCATAAGGTGGATGAATTAACTGCGCAGATAGCTGTTAATGGATATGATGTAATTGGGATTACGGAGACATGGCTCCAGGGTGACCAAGGCTGGGAACTCAACATCCAGGGGTATTCAATATTCAGGAAAGATAGACTGAAAGGAAAAAAAGGTGGGGTAGCATTGCTGGTTAAAGAGCAGATTAACACAATAGTAAAGAAGGACATTAGCTTGGATGATGTGGAATCTGTATAGGTAGAGCTGCGGAACACCAAAGGGCAGAAAACGCTAGTGGGAGTTGTGTACAGACCACCAAACACTCATAGTGAGGTTGGGGATAGCATCAAACAGGAAATTAGGGATGCGTGCAATAAAGGTACAGCAGTTATCATGGGTGACTTTAATAAGCACATAGATTGGGCTAACCAAACTGGTAGCAATACGGTAGAGGAGGATTTCCTGGAGTGTATAAGGGATGATTTTCTAGACCAATATGTCGAGGAACCAACTCGAGAGCTGGCCATCCTAGACTGGGTGTTGTGTAATGAGAAAGGATTAATTTGCAATCTTGTTGTGCAAGGCCCCTTGGGGAAGAGTGACCATAATATAATAGAATTCTTCATTAAGGTGGAGAGTGACACAGTTAATTCAGAGAGTAGAGTCCTGAACTTAAAGAAAGGTAACTTCGACGGTATGGGACGTAATTGGCTAGGATAGACTGGCGAATGATACTTAAAGGGTTGACGGTGGATAGGCAATGGCAGACATTTAAAGATCACATGGATGAACTTCAACAATTGTATATCCCTGTCTGGAGTAAAAATAAAACGGGGAAGGTGGCTCAACCGTGGCTAACAAGGGAAATTAAGGATAGTGCTAAATCCAAGGAAGAGGCATTAAATTAGCCAAAAAAAGTAGCAAACCTGAGGACTGGGAGAAATTTAGACTTCAGCAGAGGAGGACAAAGGGTTTAATTAGGAGGGGGAAAATAGAATATGAGAGTAAGCTTGCAGAGAACATAAAAACTGACTGCAAAAGCTTCTATAGATACGTGAAGAGAAAAAGATTAGTGAAGACAAACGTAGGTCCCTTCCAGTCAGAGTCAGGTGAATTTATAATGGGGAACAAAGAAATGGCAGACCAATTGAACAAATACTTTGGTTCTGTCTTCACTAAGGAAGACACAAATAACCTTCCGGAAATACTAGGGGACCGAGGGTCTAGCGAGAAGGAAAGAACTAAAGAAATCTTATTAGTCAGCAAAATATGTTAGGAAAATTGATGGGATTGAAGACTGATAAATCCCCAGGGCCTGATAGTCTGCATCCCAGAGTACTTAAGGAAGTGGCGCTAGAAATAGTGGATGCATTGGTGATCATTTTCCAACATTCTATAGACTCTAAATCACTTCCTATGGATTGGAGGGTAGCTAATGTAACCCCACTTTTAAAAAAAGGTGGGAGAGAGAAAACAGGAATTATAGACTGGTCAGCCTGACATCGGTGGTGGGGAAAATGTTGGAATCATTTATATTTGGAAAGCAGTGACAGGATCGGTCCAAGTCAGCATGGATTTATGAAAGGGAAATCATGCTTAACAAATCTTTTAAAATTTTTTGAGGATGTAACTAATAGAGTGGACAAGGGGAAACCAGTGGATGTGGTGTATTTAGACTTTCAAAAGACTTTTGACAAGGTCCCACACAAGAGATTAGTGTGCAAAATTAAAGCACATGGTATTGGGGGTAATGTATTGACGTGGATAGAGAACTGGTTGACAGTCAGGAAGCAAAGAGTAGGAATAAACGGGTCCTTTTCAGAATGGCAGGCAATGACTAGTGGGATACCGCAAGGTTCAGTGCTGGAACCCCAGCTATTTACAATATACATTAATGATTGAGACGAAGGAATTGAATGTAATATTTCCAAGTTTTCAGTTGACACTAAGCTGGGTGACAGTGCTAGCTGTGAGGAGGATGCTAAGAGGCTGCAGGGTGACTTGGACAGGTTAGGTGAGTGGGCAAATACATGGCAGATGCAGTATAATGTAGATAAATGTTTTCCACTTTGGTGGCAAAAACAGGAAGGCAGATTATTATCTGAATGGTGAAAGATTCGTAAAAGGGGAAGTGCAACGAGACCTGGATGTTATGGTACATCAGTCATTGAAAGTTGGTATGCAGGTACAGCAGGCGGTGAAAAAGGCAAATGGCATGTTGGCCTTCATAGCGAGAGGATTTGAGTATAGGACCAGGGAGGTCTTACTACAGTTGTACAGGGCCTTGGTGAGACCACACCTTGACTATTGTGTACAGTTTTGGTTTCCTAATCTGAGGAAGGACATTCTTGCAGTGAAGGTTCACCAAGCTGATTCCCGGGATGACAGGACTGATATATGAAGAAAGACTGGATCGAGTAGATTTATATTCAATGTAATTTAGAAGAATGAAAGGGGATCTTGCAGAAACATATAAAATTCCGATGGGATTGGACAGGTTAGATGCAGGAAGAATGTTCCCGATGTTGGGGAAGTCCAGACCCAGGGGTCACAGTCTAAGGATAAGGGATAAGCCATTTAGAACCGAGATGAGGAGAAACTTCATCACTCAGAGAGTTGTTAACCTATGGAATTCTCTACCACAGAGAGTTGTTGATGCCAGTTCATTAGATATATTCAAAAGTGAGTTAGATGTAGCCCTTACGGCTAAAGAGATCAAGGGGTATGGAGAGAAAGCAGGAGTGGGGTACTGAAATGCATGATCAGCCATGGTCATATTGAATGGTGGTGCAGGCTTGAAAAGCCGAATGGCCTACTCCTGCACCTATTTTCTATGTTTCTATGTTTCTATGTAACACTGAGAAAGTCCACAAATGTCCCCAGCTGTGGCCTGAAAAGAACCCGAGGCGTAGAACGACAGAGCCACGGTGACTTTGACCTCGACGGACAGTGCAGTAGTGATGGTGCTGGCATGCTGCAGATCTGCCTGTATCAGCTGACATACCTCAGTCAAAATCTCTTTGTGGAAGCGAGTTGATAGTCTCAGTTCAACTCCAGCCTTGGGCGAGCGTTCTGAGTCTGTTGTGACTGGGGGCTGGGTAGCCGATCTGATGGGAGTGGCAATGACCATGTCAGGGATTGAAAGTCCAGATTCATTGATGACAGCGGAGTCCTCTGATGACTGAGGGTAGGTTGGTTGGTCACTGATTGTGTCTTCCTCAGACTGTTCTGGTTCATCCGTGTGCCGCAGCTTTATCTGATCAACATGTTTCCTGCATGTCTGCCCATTCTTGAGCTTGACAATCAACACTCTGTTACCCTCCTTGGCCGTAACAGTACCGGCGATCCACTTGGGACCTTGACCATAATTTAGAACATACACAGGATCGTTAACAGAAATGTCGTGTGACACAGCAGCATGATCATGATACCACTGCTGACTTTGACGTCTGTATCATTCAAGTCAGCGTGGACAAGAGAGAGCTTGGTCTTGAGACCTCTCTTCATCAATAGTTTAGCAGGGGGAACCCCGGTAAGCGTGTGGGGTCTTGTCCTGTAACTAAGCAATGTGCGTGACAAGCGAGTCTGCAGTGAACCTTGAGTTACACGTTTCATACTCTGCTTGATGGTTTGGACAGCACGCTCTGCTTGACCATTAGATGCGGGTTTGAATGGTGCTGACCTCCCATGTTTGATACTATTGAGTTTCATGAACTCTTGAAACTCCAGACGAGTGAAGCAAGGGCCGTTGTCGCTTACAACGATGTTGGGCAGACTATGAGTGGCAAACATGACACGAAGGCTCTTAGTAGTAGCTCTGGATGTACTGGATGACATGATTATACACTCTATCCATTTGGAATATGCATCCACTACAACTAAAAACATCTTCCCCAGGAAGGGTCTTGCAAAGTTGATGTGGATTCTGGACCATGGTTTAGATGGCCACGACCACAGATTCAGCAGCGATTCCGCTGGTGCTTACTTGGCTGCATGCAAGTGTTGCACTGATGCACACATGATTCCAGATCAGAGTCAATTCCAGGCCACCATACATGAGACTTGGCAATGGCTTTCATCATGACAATACCGGGATGAATGCTATGTAGATCATGTAAAAATTTCTCTCTGCCTTTCTTGGGCATCCAAGCGCTATCACATGTCGATGAGGCCTCATGCACCCAGGTTTTTAACAAATTTCCTTCCCTTTTTGAACCAGGCATTGGAAACTTTTCCGGGGCAAAGGTGCAGATCCACTTGGTCCCAGAGGCACGAGCCATTCACCACAAGGTGCGAGCGGTACCTCACATGATGAGGGAGAGAGTGGAAATCGAGCTGGACAGGCTGCAACACGAGGGCATCATCTCCCCAGTGGAATTCAGTGAGTGGGCCAGCCCGATTGGTCCAGTACTCAAAAGTGATAGCATGGTCAGGATTTGTGGCGATTATAAAGTAACTATTAATCGTTTCTCGCTACAGGACCAATACCCGCTACCTAAGGCAGACGACCTATTTGCGACACTGGCAGGAGGCAAGACGTTCACCAACCTCGACCTGACTTCGGCCTACATGACGCAAGAGCTGGAGGAGTCTTCAAAGGGCCTCACCTGCATCAACACGCACAAGGGACTGTTCAGCTACAACAGATGCCCATTTGGGATTGGGTCGGCTGCAGCGATCTTCCAGAGAAACATGGAGAGCCTACTCAAGTCTGTACAACGCACGGTGGTTTTTCAGGACGAAATATTGTTCACGGGTCGGGACACCGTCGAGCACCTACAAAACCTGGCGGAGATCCTCCAGCCACTGGATCGCGTAGGGCTGCGGCTGAAGAGGTCAAAATACGTCTTCATGGCAACAGAAGTGGAGTTTTTGGGGAGAAAGATCGCGGTGGACGGCATTTAGCCCACAGACGCCAAGACAGAGGCTATCAGTAACGTGCTCAGGCCACAGAACGTCACGGAGCTGCGGTCGTTCCTGGGACTCCTCAACTATTTTGGTAACTTCCTACCGGGGTTAAGCACCCTCTCAGAGACCCTACATGTGAGAACTAAGTATGGGGAAAAAAAACAAGTAATTGCTTTTGAGAAAGCCAGAAACATTTTATGCTCCAACAAGCTGCTTGTATTGTATAACCCGTGTAAAAGACTTGTGCTAGCATGTGATGCATCATCGTACGGAGTCGGGTGTGTATTACAACAAGCTAACGTTGCGGGGAAGTTGCAACCTGTCGCCTATGCCTCCAGGAGCTTGTCTAAGGCCGAGAGGGTCTACAGCATGATTGAGAAAGAGGCATTAGCGTGTGTGTTCGGGGTAAAGAAAATGCATCAGTACCTGTTTGACCTCAAATCTGATTTGGAAACCGATCACAAGCCCCTCATATCCCTGTTCGCTGAAAACAAGGGGATAAATACTAATGCCTCAGCCTGCATACAAAGGTGGGCACTCGCACTTTCAGCGTATAACTATACCATCCGCCACAGGCCAGGCACCGAGAACTGTACGGATGCTCTCAGTCTGCTACCATTGCCCACCATGGGGGTGGAAATGGCGCAGCCTTCAAACTTGTTGATGGTGACGCAGCCCACAGATTTGTTGATGGTCATGGAAGCGTTTGAAAATAATAAATCACCTGTCACGGCCCGCCAGATTAGGACTTGGACCAGCCAAGATCCTTTGCTGTCCATAGTAAAAAACTGTGTACTGCATGGGAGCTGGGCCAGCATCCCCATCGAAATGCAAGAGCCAATCAAGCCGTTCCAACGGCGAAAGGACGAGCTGTCCATTCAGGCAGACTGCCTGTTGTGGGGTAACCGCTTAGTGCTACCCAAAAAGGGCAGGGAGACGTTTATCTCGGATCTCCACAGCACACATCCGGGTATAGTAATGATGAAAGCGATAGCCAGATCCCACGTGTGATGACCCGGTATTGACTCTGACTTAGAGTCCTGTGTACGGCAATGCAGTGTATGTGCTCAGTTGAGCAATGCGCCCAGAGGGGCACCACTAAGTTTTGGTCCTGGCCCTCCAGACCATGGTCAAGGATCCATGTCGACTATACAGGCCCGTTTCTCGGTAAAATGTTCCTGGTGGTGGTGGATGCTTTTTCAAAATGGATTGAATGTGAAATAATGTCGGGAAGCACCGCCACCACCGCCATTGAAAGCCTGAGGGCCATGTTTGCCACCCACGGCCTGCCTGACAACGGGCTATGTTTCACCAGTGCCGAATTTAAAGAATTCATGACTACTCCTGTTCCTAATTCTTATGTTCTTATGTAAGTCTCAGAAAGCTTCACCCCATTGTGGGATTTTAATTTTTTTGAGTGGTAGGATAGTTAAAAAGAATGTACTCCAATTCAATATAAATCGGATGAAAATCCATTTTTGTAAATTGCACTAAATTGGCTGCTCAACCAAACAAAAAAATGGTACTTTGGGAGTGTGTGGATGGCTCTTGGGTACCTCAAAAATTTTATAGATAATCATACAAACTGCTGATGCACTGCAGACATTGCAAAGTCCACAGTAGTAGCTTAGATGTTTTTTTAAATTTGGGATCAGTGCTTTCTTCAAATGTTACTGCCATGAATGAAATTGCTTGCCATTGCAGCTTTTGTGTGTTATTGATGGTGCTTCTGTGGTTGGCATTCCTGTCCAGTTCCTTGTATTGTCCAGATAAAAATAAAATAAAACTACTAATGCTGGAGATCCAAAATACAGGTAGAGCATCTGAAGAGTGAAAATACACATTTTCAGCCCTATAGCCAACATGTTCTTGCTATTGAGGGAGTGCAGCAAAGGTTCACCAGACTGATTCCAGGGATGGCTGGACTGACATTTGAGGAGAGATTGGATCAACTGGGCCTTTATACACTGGAGTTTAGAAGAATGAGAGGGGATCTCATAGAAACATGTAAGATTCTGACGGGACGGGACAGGTTAGATGCGGGAAGAATGTTCCCGATTTTGGGGAAGTCCAGAACCAGGGGACACAGTCTTAGGATAAGGGGTAGGCCATTTAGGACTGAGATGAGGAGAAACTTCTTCACTCAGAGAGTTGTTAACATGTGGAATTCCCTGCCGCAGAGAGTTGTTGATGCTTCATTGGATATATTCAAGAGGGAGTTCGATGTGGCCCTTACGGCTAAAGGGATCAAGGGGTATGGAGAGAAAGCAGGAAAGGGTACTGAAGGAATGATCAGCCATGATCTTATTGAATGGCGGTGCAGGCTCGAAGGGCTGAATGGCCTACTCCTGCACCTATTTTCTATGTTTCTATGTTTCTATGACCCGCAATGGGATCAAACATGTCACCTCCGCCCGTTTAAACCAGCCTCCAATGGGTAGGCAGAGCGGGCAGTACAAACAATCAAATAAAGCCTTAAATGAGTCACAGAAGGCTCACTTCAAACCCGTCTGTCCCGAGTACTGCTCAGCTACCGCACGGGACCCCACCACTCACAGGGGTGCCCCCGGCTGAGCTACTCATGAAAAGGACACTTAAAACCAGACTCTCGCTAGTTCACGCCAACCTGCATGATCAGGTAGAGAGCAGGCAGCAGCAACAAAATGTAAATGATGGTCACACCACTGTGTCACGGGAAATTGATCTGAATGACCCTGTGTGTGTGCTAAACTATAGATATGGTCCCAAGTGGATCACGGGCACGGTGATAGCTAAAGAAGGGAGCAGGGTGTTTGTAGTCAAACTAGACAATGGACAAATTTGCAGAAAGCACTTGGACCAAACGAGGCTGCGGTTCACAGACTGCCCTGAACAACCCACAGCAGACACCACCTTTTTCGAGCCCACAACACACACCCAAAGGATCAACGACACCACCCCAGATCAGGAAATCGAACCCATCACGCCCAACAGCCCAGCAAGGCCAGACTCACCCAGCAGTCCTGCAGGGCCAACAACACGCCAGCCCAGCGAGGGCACAGCCAACACACCAGAACAGACATTTGTACCGAGGTAGTCCACCAGGGAAAGAAAGGCTCCTGACTGCCTCACCTTGTAAATAGTTTTCACTTTGACTTTGGGGAGGGGGGGGGGAGTAATGTTGTGTATCTGTAAAGCATGCACTCCCATGTTCCGCCAACAGGGAGCTCATCCCCTGAAGTCCCAAGGGATCCCACCATCCCTTGGGAGCACTGTATATAAGCCGGCCCCTAAGGCCTGTTCCTCACTCTGGAGTGTCTTATTAAAGACTGAGGTCACTGTTACTTTAACCTCCCTGTGTGCAGCCTCATCTGTGTTAGCAACATAATAGAGTTCAGACACAGATCAGCTGCGATCTAATTGAAAGGCGGAGCAGGCTCGAGGTGCTGAGTGGCCTCCTCCTGTTCCTCTGCTCAGCATGCGAGGAATCTCCTGTCAGTGAAAACTCGTGCCCCCAGTTGAGAGATGGAAATCACAGACATTCCTCTGATCGATGCTCACGAGTGCGTCAGTCACGACCGCATGTATATCAACAAAGGAAATTTAATTATACAATTTGCAATTTCCACAAATATTTCCTTCAAATGTTTTACAGATTTAGCAGCAAGATTTACAGGACAAATAATCGCAGCGAAAAACTAACAGTGGCTTCAACACTGAGAGGATTACTTATCGATTAAATAATACAACAGAACAGGGAATTGTCCCTGTGGGAGGGAGAGGAGCCAACACAGGACAGGGCACAGAGGGAGGGAGACAGGGAGAGAGACACATAGGACAGAGGGAGAGAGACAGGGAGAGACACACAGGACACAGAGGGAGAGGGACAGGGACAGGGAGAGACACACACACACACAAGGAGAGAGACAGCGAGAGAGACACAGGACACAGAGGGAGAAAGACAGCAAGAGAGACACATAGGACAGAGGGAGAGAGACAGGGAGAGAGAGAGAGAGGGACAGGAAGAGAGACATACAGAGAGAGAGAGAGACAGGGAGAGAGAGACACAGGACACAGAGGGAGAGGGACAGGAAGAGACACATACACACAGAGAGAGACAGGGAGAGAGAGACACAGGACACAGAGGGAGAGGGACAGGGAGAGAGACATACAGAGAGAGAAGACAGGGAGAGAGAGACACAGGACACAGAGGGAGAGGGACAGGAAGAGCGACATACAGAGAGAGAGAGACAGGGAGAGAGAGACACAGGACACAGAGGGAGAGGGACAGGGAGAGAGACATACACACAGAGAGAGACAGGGAGAGAGAGACACAGGACACAGAGGGAGAGGGACAGGAAGAGACACATACACACAGAGAGAGACAGGGAGAGAGAGACACAGGACACAGAGGGACAGAGACAGGGAGAGAGACATACAGAGAGAAAGAGAGAGGGAGAGAGAGACACAGGACACAGAGGGAGAGGGACAGGGAGAGAGACATACAGAGAGAGAGACAGGGAGAGAGAGACACAGGACACAGAGGGAGAGGGATAGGGTGAGAGACAGGGATAGAGAGAGAGACAGGGAGACAGAGAGAGAGAGACACAGGACACAGAGGGAGAGGGACAGGGAGAGAGACAGGGAGAGAGAGAGACAGGGAGAGAGAGACACACAGGACACAGAGGGAGAGGGACAGGGAGAGAGACAGGAGAGAGAGAGACACAGGGCACAGAGGGAGAGGGACAGGGAGAGAGACAGGGAGAGAGAGAGACACAGGACACAGGGAGAGGGACAGGGAGAGAGACATAGGACACAGAGGGAGAGAGACAGGGAGAGAGATACATAGGACAGAGGGAGAGAGACAGTGAGAGAGACACAGGACACAGAGGGAGAGAGACACATACAACAGAGGGAGAGAGACAGGGAGAGAGACACATAGGACAGAGGGAGAGAGACAGGGAGAGAGACACATAGGACAGAGGGAGAGAGACAGGGGGAGAGACACAGGGCACAGAGGGAGAGAGACACAGGACACAGAGGGAGAGAGACAAGGAGAGAGACACACATAGGACAGATGGAGAGGGACAGGGAGAGAGACACAGGACACAGAGGGAGAAAGACAGGGAGAGAGACACATAGGACAGAGGGAGAGAGACAGGGAGAGAGACACAAGACACAGAGGGAGAGGGACAGGGAGAGAGACACACAGAGAGACACATAGGACAGAGGGAGAGAGACAGGGAGATAGACACATAGGACAGAGGGAGAGAGACAGGGAGAGAGACACATAGGACAGAGGGAGAGAGACACATAGGACTGAGGGAGAGAGACAGGGAGAGAGACACATAGGACAGAGGGAGAGGGACAGGGAGAGAGACACAGGACACAGAGGGAGAGGGACAGGGAGAAAGACACAGGACACAGAAAGAGAGAGACAGGGAGAGAGACACAGGACACAGAGGGAGAGAGACAGGGAGAGAGACACAGGACACAGAGGGAGAGGGACAGCGAGAGGGACAGCCATATACAGGACAGAGGGAGAGGGACAGGGGGAGGGACACACACATACACAGGACACAGAGGGAGAGAGACAGGGAGAGAGACACACGCATACAGAGGGAGAGAGACAGGGAGAGAGAGACATACAAGAAGAGAGAGACAGGGAAAGGGACATATACATACACAGGATGGAGGGGGAGAGAGACAGGGAGAGTCCCGGGGCTGTCTGTGATATCAGTGTTCAATAGTATCCCTTTGTGTCAGTTGCCATTTTAAAAAATTCGTTCCTGGGATGTGAGCATCGCTGGCAAGACTGGCATTTATTGCCCATCTCTAATTGCCCTCAAGAAGGTGGTGGTGAGCTGCCTTCTTGAACCGCTGCAGTCCGTGTGGTGAAGGTGCTCCCATAGTGCTGTTAGGGAGGGAATCCATGCCGAGCTCAATGCCGGGCCAGTTTTACTCTTATTATTGTTTCTTGTAGCAGTTTGGTATGACTGTGTGTCTTGCTGGGCCATCACAAAGGGCAGTTCGGAACCAACCACATTGCTGTGGGTCTAGAGTCACATACAGGCCAGACCGGGTAAGGACGGCAGATTTCCTTCGCTAAAGAGCATTAGTGAACCAGATGGGATTTTACGACAATCCGACAGTTTCATGGTCACCATTACTGATACTGGCTCTTTATTTACAGGTTTGTTAAATGAAATGCCCATTTATTGCTCCCCTCAGCCCCCAGTCCCTGGCATCAATGGGTCTCCCAAATGGGAAGAGTCTGGCCCTGGTTGAATAAGGAGTTAGGGGACACCAGGTGGCTAGCCCTCCTGAGTGGTGTTCCTTCACCCCGATCGGCTCCCACATCCGCCGACGGAAGTGAACTAGACTCACGCTGGCAAACCCGGTGATAGTGCAGGTTCCTCTCCTCCAAGGAACCTGTGCCGACAGACCCCAGTTGTACAGGGCCTTGGTGAGGCCACACCTTGAATATTATGTACAGTTTGCTCACATGGATGCTCACATCCCAGGAACAAATTTTTTTAAATGGCAACTGACACAAAGGGATACTACTGAACACTGATATCACAGACAGCCCCGGGATTCTCCCTGTCTCTCTCCCCCTCCATCCTGTGTATGTATATGTCCCTTTGTCCTAATCTGAGGAAGGACATTCTTGCTATTGAGGGAGTGCAGCGAAGGTTCACCAGACTGATTCCTGGAATGGCAGGACTGATATATGAAGAAAGACTGGATTAACTAGGCCTTTATACACTGGAGTTTAGAAGAATGAGAGGGGGTCTCATTGAAGCATATAAAATTCTGATGGGATTGGACAGGTTAGATGCAGGAAGAATGTTCCCAATGTTGGGGAAGTCCAGAACCAGGGGTCACAGTCTAAGGTTAAGGGGTAAGCCATATAGGACCGAGATGAGGAGAAACTTTTTCACCCAGAGAATTGTGAACCTATGGAATTCTCTACCACAGAAAGTTGTTGAGAGCAGTTCGTTAGATATATTCAAAAGGGAGTTAGATGTGCCCTTACGGCTAAAGTGATCAGGGGGTATGGAGAGAAAGCAGGAGTGGGGTACTGAAGTTGCATGATCAGCCATGATAATGTTGAATGGTGGTGCAGGCTCGAAGGGCCGAATGGCCTACTCCTACACCTATTTTCTATGTTTCTATGTTTCTATGTCTCACTCCAATAACACCAAGGTCTGAATCACCGTGATACTGGGTGGTCCTTTGGGAGCACGCCAACCACATCATGTCTCACTTCATGTGGTTCAACACCAACAACTTGCATTTATACAGCGCTATTAATGTAGTAAAATGTCCCAGGGTGCTTCACAAAATTTGACACCCAGCCGCATAGAAGGATATTACGGCAGGTGGCCAAAAACTTGGTCAAAGAGGTAGGTTTTAAGGAGTGTCTTAAAGGAGGAGAGAGAGGCGGAGAGGTTTAGCGGGGAGTTCCAGAGCTTGGGGCCCAGGCAGCTGAAGGCACGGCCGCCAATGGTGGAACGATAGAAATCGGTGATGTGCAAGAAACCAGAATTGGAGGAGTGCAGAGATCTCGGGGGACTGTGAGGCTGCAGGAGATTACAGAGATAGGGAGGGGAGCGAGGACATGGAGGGATTTGAACACAAGGGTGAGAATTTTAAATTCTGTCCCTCTTTTCCTTCAAGACACTCCTTAAAACCTATCTCTTTGACCAAGCTTTTGGCCACCTGTCCCAATAGCCCTTTACATGGCTCGGTGAGAAACGTTGCTTGAAGCGCCTTGGGATGTTGTGTTACATTAAAGGTGCTCTATGAAGAGAAGACATTGTTTAAATATGTATCAGCTGGTATGATTATAATTGAATGGCGGCACAGGATAGAGGGACTGAATGGCCTCCTGCTGATCCTATGAGCAGATGAATGGCTGGCTGATGCACACATCTGCCGTATGACGCACGAAATGATGTCCACGAAGTGAGTTACTCGTGGCCAATCAGAGCGAGGGAACTGCGCGCCAGTGAGAGGCAGGACACCACTGCACATAATGATGGGCAGAGGGTAAAGTGGAGAAAAAGAGTACAAGAGTAAAGAAGTTTTATTGCAATTACACAGGGCCCTGGTGAGACCACACCTGGAGTATTGTGCACAGTTGTGGTCTCCTTACTTAAGGAAGGATATACTTGTCATAGAGGGAGTGCAACGAAGGTTCACCAGATTGATTCCTGGGATGGGGGGATTGTCCTATGAGGAGAGATTGAGTAGACTAGATCTATATTCTCTGGAGTTTAGAAGAATTAGAGGTGATCTCATTGAAGCATATAAAATTCTTACAGGATAAATGCAGGGAGGATGTTTCCCCCAGGCTGGGCAGTCTCGAACCAGGGGTCACAGTCTCAGAATAAGGGGTCGACCATTTAGGACTGAGATGAGGAGAAACTTCTTCACTCCGAGGGTTGTGAATCTTTGTAATTCTCTGCCCCAGAGGGCTATGGATGCTCAGTCATTGAATATATTCAAGACAGAGATCGAGAGATTTTTGGATATTAAGGGAATCAAGGGATATGGAGATCGGGCGGGAAAGTGAAGTTGAGGTAGATCAGCCATGATCTCAGTGAATGGCGGAGCAGGCTCGAGGGGCCGAATGGCCAACTCCTGCTCCTAATTCTTATGTTCTTATGTAAAAAGCAACACAACTGCCTCACTCCATCATGCTCCCACTACAGATGTTTGAAGCACTGATCAGCAAACCAGATTCATGACTCACTCCCATTTGTTGAATCTTGTGATTACAGGAGTCGCTCTCCGGCCCTGAGGTAGTGCTGTAGCTCGGTGAAATATTAATCAGAATTTCAGCTATTTCCCCCCTCCTCTCCGGAAGGGATTCTGGGGTGTATCCCATCTGGTCCAGGCTCCCTGTAGTCATTTAGCGCTTTCGCTTTCTCGTCTGACAGATGCTTTATTGACCTACACATATGTTATCAGATTCCACAGCCAGCCTGCCTCAATGTGATGAATTCACTTACCACATCTGCCGCTTCCCGAACCCTCCCATTCCTACACAACTTTCATTCTTAAAGGACCGATCGAGTTTTTACAGTCCGCAAATTGTGCTCATAACAAGCACTCACTGTCTGCATTCTGCCCTTATTTTCACACAGTTAACTATTAATCATTCAAGGTAAAAAAAACCTCTAAAACACAGACAAAGAACTCTATGTGATATGAAATTGGAGCCATTTTAACCAAGTTCAAGAGGGTGCAGGGCCAGGATAATTATTAACTGGAAGTGTATGATGTGATATTGTAGAAGGAGCTTTACTCTCTATCTAACCTGTGCTGTACCTGCCCTGAGAGTGTTTGATGGGACAGTGTAGACGGAGCTTTACTCTCTATCTAACCTGTGCTGTACCTGCCCTGAGAGTGTTTGATGGGACAGTGTAGACGGAGCTTTACTCTGTATCTAACCTGTGCTGTACCTGCCCTGGGAGTGTTTGATGGGACAGTGTAGACGGAGCTTTACTCTGTATCTAACAGGTGCTGTACCTGCCCTGAGAGTGTTTGATGGGACAGTGTAGAGGAAGCTGTACTCTGTATCTATCCCCATGCTGTACCTGCCCCGAGAGTGTTTGATGGTTTCATGTATGTATGCTTGGGGTTACTAGCCACCAGGTGGCGCCACTGTCGTGGGCCATTGGGCTGTACGCACCTGTGTGCGGCCCAGGTATAAAAGGCAAGCCACCATGTAATGTAATCACTTTAGGCCCGAATAAAGCAGAGCCAGGTTTGTACCTGTGTTAGTTTACAGTATTCAGTCTATCGAGTTATTACATACGTAACATTGGGTGACGAGGTAACATAAGAACCTTCGCATGCAAAAATAAGCACAATTGGAATTCTGAAGAGATTCATGGAGGGAGAGGACTGGTCGGATTTTATTAATTGCCTGGACTAGTGCTTCGTGGCCAACAAAATGGAGGAACCCACTGATGCAGTTAGGCATAGGGCGGTCTTCCTCACGGTTTGCAGTCCTAAAATCTATGGACTCATAAAGAATAATTTCTCGCCTGCAAGTCCAACGGACAAGGACTATGAGGAATTGTGTGCTCTGGTACGTGACCATCTCAAACCAGAAGAAGGCATCATCATCTCACATTATCGATTCTACACGCATGTTTGTTCTGAGGGCCAGCATGTGTCGGAATTCGTTGCCGACCTAAGACGTCTGGCTGGACCTTGTAAGTTTGAAAACGCATTGGAAGACATGCTGCGGGACTTCTTTGTAATCGGCATCAACGACAAGGTGATCCTGCTACTGGCGGCAGAGATGCTGGATTTGAGCAAGGCCATCACGATTGCCCAGGCATACATGATGACGGTCAAAAACTTAAAGCAGATATCATCGAAAAATCAGAACTTGGCAGTACTGTAAACAAGGTTGTATCATCGTTTGGCAGAGCTGCATATGACAGGGTCTACTCGACTGCATATGCAAAATCTGTGGCTGCCCAAAGTCCGCCAACAGGAATGAATCCGATTTCACCGCGTTGGCGTTGTGGGGGCAATCATCGGCCTCATCAGTGTCAGTTTAAACAGAACATTTGTAAAGGCTGTTCGAGACTGGGGCATCTCCAGTGCATGTGTCCACAACTGAGCAAGTGTGCTGCAATACACCACATGGAGGATGATGACCAGTATAGCGCAGATCCAGATATGCAATCCGGGATACCAGAGGAGGAAGTGTATGGACTGTGTTCGTTCCCAACAAAGAGCCAACCGATAATGAGTAATGTGAAACTTAACGATGTGCCGGTATCGATGGAATTGGACACGGGGGCAAGTCAATCACTAATGAGCCAGAGGACATTTGACAAGCTGTGGGATACTAATGCTGTAAGTATGGGGTTAAAAAGATGCATCAGTACCTGTTTGGTCTTTGGTTTGAACTGGAAACAAATCACAAGCCACTCATTTCATTATTTTCGGAAAACAAAGATATCAATACCAATGTATCGTCCCGCATCCAGAGGTGGGCGCTGACATTATCTGCCTATGATTATGTCATTCGCCATCGACCTGGCACCGAGAATTGCGCTGATGCACTGAGCCGTCTGCCGTTGCCCACACTGGAGGTGGAGATGCCACAACCTGCAGACCTACTGTTAGTTATGGATGCTTTTGAAAGTGAAGGAACCCCTGTCACGGCTCAACAAGTTAAGACCTGGACCAGCCAAGACACGATATTATCGGTTGTGAAACGTTGTGTCCTTAGTGGTGATTGGTCTACCATACCCAAGCAAATGAGACCAAACCTTACAACCATTGAAAAGATTAACTATCCATTCAGTCAGATTGTTTACTAAGGGGTAATCGTGTTGTTATGCCCAAGAAAGGCAGAGAAATTTGTACATGATCTACATAACACTCATCCCGGTATTGTCATGATGAAAGCCATTGCCAGGTCTCCTGTATATTGGCCTGGAATTGATTCTGATTTGGAATCATGTGTGCATCAGTGCAACACTTGCATGCAGCTAAGTAAAGCACCAGCGGAATCGCCGCAGAATCTGTGGTCGTGGCCTTCTCAACCATGGTCCAGGATCCACATCGACTTTGCAGGTCCCTTCCTAGGAAAGATGTTTTTAGTTGTGGTGGATGCATATTCCAAGTGGATAGAGTGCATAATCATGCCATCCAGTACATCCACAGCTACCATTGAGAGCCTTCGTGTCATGTTTGCCACTCATGGTCTGCCTGACATCGTTGTAAGCGACAACAGACCTTGCTTCACTAGTCTGGAGTTTCAAGAGTTCATGAAACTCAATGGTATCAAACATGTGAGGTCAGCACCATTCAAACCCGTATCTAATGGTCAAGCAGAGCGTGCTGTCCAAATCATCAAGAGGAGTATGAAACGTGTAACTCAAAGTTCACTGCTGACTCACTTGTCATGCATATTGCTTAGTTACTAGACAAGACCCCACATGCTTACTGGGGTCCCCCCTGCTGAACTATTGATGAAGAGAGGTCTCAAGACCAGGCTGTCTCTTGTCCACCTTGACTTGAACGATCGTGTTGAATACAGACGTCAAAGTCAGCAATGGTATCATGCTGTGTCACACGACATTTCTGTTAACGATCCTGTGTATGTACTAAATTATGGTCAAGGTCCCAAGTGGATCGCCGGTACTGTTACAGCCAAGGAGGATAACAGAGTGTTTATCGTCAAGCTCAAGAATTGGCAAACATGCAGGAATCAGATAAAACTGCGGCACACGGATGAACCAGAACAGTCTGAGGAAGACCCAATCAGTGACCAACCAACCTACCCTCAGTCATCAGAGGACTCCGCTGTCATCAATGAATCTGGACTTTCAATCCTTGACATGGTCATTGCCACTCCCATCAGATCGGCTACCCAGCCCCCAGTCATAACAGACTCAGAACGTTTGCCCAAGGCTGGAGTTGAACTGAGACGATCAACTCAGAAGCAAATAGCCTCGGACCATCTCAATTTGTAAAAAGACTGTTACTAATATCTTAAAGGGGGATATTGTCATGTATATTGGGGTTACTAGCCACCAGGTGGCGCCACTGTCAGAGGTCATTGGGCTGTACACACATGTGTACGGCCCAGGTATAAAAGGCAAGTCATCGTGTAACGTAATCACTTTGGGCCCTAATAAAGCAGAGCCAGGTTTGTACCTGTGTTAGGTTACAGTATTCAATATATAGAGTTATTACATACATAAGAGATGGGACAGTGTAGAGGGAGCTTTACTCTGTATCTAACCCGTGCTGTACCTGCCCTGGGAGTGTTTGATGGGACAGTGTAGAGGGAGTTTTACTCTCTGCAACCGAGGGTTACCTTATGCTGTTATTCAGTACTTAAACTAATGTTCGCAGAATGTAAAGCTTGTTACAGGTTTTGGGATCAGTTCAGTTTTTCCTGTCCATCGAATAAATGGTGCCCATGTATCTTATGATCTGGGGTGCACCTTTACTGACCAGTATCGAAGTAAACATGAGTGTGTCAAAAATCATAGCATCGTATCCTAAATATGTAAGAAGCTGTGAGGGAGGAGAAGGGTCAAGGGGGGAGTGGGTCAAGGGGGGGAGTGGGTCAAGGGGAGGAGTGGGTCAAGGGGGGAGTGGTTCAAGAGGGGAGTGGGTCAAGGGGCGGGAGTGGGTCAAGGGGGGAGTGAGTCAAGGGGGGGAGTGGTTCAAGGGGGGGGAGTGGGTCAAGGGGAGGAAGTGGGTCAAGGGGGGAGTGAGTCAAGGGGGGGAGTGGGTCAAGGGGGGGAGTGGGTCAAGGGGAGGGAGTGGGTCAAGGGGGAGTGAGTCAAGGGGGGGAGTGGTTCAAGGGGGGGGAGTGGGTCAAGGGGGGAGTGGGTCGTGGAGGACTGGGTCAAGGGGGGGAGTGGGTCAAGGGGAGGAGTGGGTCAAGGGGGGAGTGGGTCGTGGAGGAGTGGGTCAAGGGGTGGGAGTGGGTCAAGGGGGGAATGGGTCAAGGGGGGAGTGGGTCGTGGAGGAGTGGGTCAAGGGGGGGAGTGGGTCAAGGGTGGGAGTGGGTCAAGAGGCGGGAGTGGGTCAAGGGGAGGGAGTGGGTCAAGGGGGGTAGTGAGTCAAGGGAGGGAGTGGTTCAAGGGGGGGGAGTGGGTCAAGGGGGGGATTGGGCCAAGGGGGAGGAGTGGGTCAAGGGGGTCGAGTGGGTCAAGGGGAGAGAGTGGGTCAGGGGGGAGTGGGTCAAGGGGGGCAGAGGGTCGGGGGTGAGTGGGTCAAGGGGGGAGTGATTCAAGGGGGGGAGTGGTTCAAGGGGGGAGAGTGGTTCTAGGGGGGGAGTAGGTCAAGGGGGGGGTGGGTCGTGGAGGAGTGGGTCAAGAGGGGGAGTGGGTCAAGGGGGGAGTGGGTAAAGGGGGGAGTGGGTCGGGGAGGAGTGGGTCAAGGGGGGGAGTGGGTCAAGGGGGGGAATGGGTCAAGGGGGGAGTGGGTCGTGGAGGAGTGGGTCAAGGGGGGGGAGTGGGTCAAGTGTGGGAGTGGGTCAAGAGGCGGGAGTGGGTCAAGGGGAGGGAGTGGGTCAAGGGGGTTAGTGTGTCAAGGGGGAGAGTGGTTCAAGGGGGGGAGTGGGTCAAGAGGCGGGAGTGGGTCAAGGGGAGGGAGTGGGTCAAGTGTGGGAGTGGGTCAAGGGGGGTAGTGTGTCAAGGGGGAGAGTGGTTCAAGGGGGGGAGTGGGTCAAGGGGGGGATTGGGCCAAGGGGGGGAGTGGGTCAAGGGGGGCGAGTGGGTCAAGGGGAGGGAGTGGGTCAGGGTGGAGTGGGTCAAGGGGGGCAGAGGGTCGGGGGGAGTGGGTCAAGGGGGGGAGTGGGTTGTGGGGGAGAAGGTCAAGGGGAGAGTGGGTCAAGGGGGGAGTGGGTCAAGGGGGGGAGTGGGTCAAGGGGGGAATTGGATCAAGGGGAGGGAGTGGGTCAAGGGGGGGAGTGGGTTAAGGGGGGGAGTGGGTCAAGGGGAGGGAGTGGGTCAGGGGGGGAGTGGGTCAAGGGGGGAGTCGGTCAAGGGGGGAATTGGATCAAGGGGAGTGAGTGGGTCAAGAGGCGAGAGTGGGTCAAGGGGGGCAATGGGTCAAGGGGGGGAGTTGTGGAAATGTATTTTTAGCTAAGCTGGTACCATACGGTATTTGTGTGCCTTTTGCAATATATATATCAAAATGGAGTCCTGGCCCTTCCAGAACTTTCTGCATTTTAGCAGTCAGCTTGCATAAACAGCTAAACCTGGTTTGAGATGGCTGATGGACATCAGACAGCTAGGAGACAAGTCATGCTGAGACAAGTACCCCCCCATGGTGCTTTCCTATTGTCTACACGACAAGAGTTCCATGTCACCCCACCCTTATCTTCTAGCCATTATCTCTTGAAGAGACCTCATCCATTTGATGCAAACAGATAAACTGACCAGGAAATTGAACTATCCTGACACAATACAAGACAGGTGATAGCCCATTACCTATGACTCATGGAGTAATGGCCGGCTGGCCAACTGATAACCCTGACAAAAGGAAATATCTGTAAACCATATCAGGACCAGGATATAGTAATTAACTCTTTATCTGTATTCACTGACTGTGAGACAGAGCAATACACAGGGAGAGGCCATAACTTGGGTTTTACTGTATAAATATCTTGTTAAACTGAACCATTTCAGAGGTGTTCACTTAGCCCTTGACTGAGTGTAACCTGCCCCTTGCTAGCAAGCGAATTAAAGAAACTTCTACCGGAGCTGTAAGTGTCGGAGTCATTCTTTTCGGAGGTCGAGATTTCGACAGTTACTTCTTGGAGGTTCCACCGAGATGCATACTCTCTGTCCTGTGAGTAAAACGGATACAGGCATAGTGCCTCTCCAGTGAAAGGCTTCAGTGGCCAAACAAGGTGAGCCTTTTGCTCACAAGAGGTTTCTTCACTGTTGAATCGCATATGTAATCTGTTGTCCACAGGGGAGGTACTGCAATCTACAAGACTCGGCATTTAAAAGCTAAAGGTATTTTTTATAACCATTTCTTTCTCAGCTCGCCAGCAGAAGAGAACAGGTTCTGGAAAAATCTCGAAACAGCCCGGGGAAGGTTTCAGTAGGTAAGGGAGCGCTAGTTGATCGAAAAGGGTTCCAGGTTCTTATGTGATAAGATTTTTATTGTTTTTAATTCGGAAGGGGTTCTTATGTGATAAGAGTACAGAAAAAAAAAAAGAAAGCGCAATCGATCAAAGAGTTTGGGTACGGAACCTTAAGTTTTATAAGTTTTTTATTAGGATAAGTTAAGGACTCGGTCTGTAGTGGCGTACAACGCAGACTGAGAATTTGTTTAGATGAGGTGTAAGGTTATGATTTGTGTACTCGCGGGAATATTGTTTGTTGTCCTTGTATTACTGTCGTGTGCAATACCTTTGTGAGTCAAAGAAATGGCGGATCAATTGAACAAGTACTTTGGTTCGGTATTCACTAAGGAGGATACAAACAACCTTCCGGATATAAAAGGGGTCAGAGGGTCTAGTAAGGAAGAGGAACTGAGGGAAATCTTTATTAGTCGGGAAATTGTGTTGGGGAAATTGATGGGATTGAAGGCCGATAAATCCCCAGGGCCTGATGGACTGCATCCTAGAGTACTTAAGGAGGTGGCCTTGGAAATAGCGGATGCATTGACAGTCATTTTCCAACATTCCATTGACTCTGGATCAGTTCCTATGGAGTGGAGGGTAGCCAATGTAACCCCACTTTTTAAAAAAGGAGGGAGAGAGAAAACAGGGAATTATAGACCGGTCAGCCTGACCTCAGTAGTGGGTAAAGTGATGGAATCAATTATTAAGGATGTCATAGCAGTGCATCTGGAAAATGGTGACATGATAGGTCCAAGTCAGCATGGATTTGTGAAAGGGAAATCATGCTTGACAAATCTGGAATTTTTTGAGGATGTTTCCAGTAAAGTGGACAAGGGAGAACCAGTTGATGTGGTATATTTGGACTTTCAGAAGGCTTTCGACAAGGTCCCACACAAGAGATTAATGTGCAAAGTTAAAGCACATGGGATTGGGGGTAGTGTGCTGACGTGGATTGAGAACTGGTTGTCAGACAGGAAGCAAAGAGTAGGAGTAAACGGGTACTTTTCAGAATGGCAGGCAGTGACTAGTGGAGTGCCGCAAGGTTCTGTGCTGGGGCCCCAGCTGTTTACATTGTACATTAATGATTTAGACGAGGGGACTAAATGCAGTATCTCCAAATTTGCGGATGATACTAAGTTGGGTGGCAGTGTGAGCTGCGAGGAGGATGCTATTAGGCTGCAGAGTGACTTGGATAGGTTAGGTGAGTGGGCAAATGCATGGCAGATGAAGTATAATGTGGATAAATGTGAGGTTATCCACTTTGGTGGTAAAAACAGAGAGACAGACTATTATCTGAATGGTGACAGATTAGGAAAAGGGAAGGTGCAACGAGACCTGGGTGTCATGGTACATCAGTCATTGAAGGTTGGCATGCAGGTACAGCAGGCGGTTAAGAAAGCAAATGGCATGTTGGCCTTCATAGCGAGGGGATTTGAATACAGGGGCAGGGAGGTGTTGCTACAGTTGTACAGGGCCTTGGTGAGGCCACACCTGGAGTATTGTGTACAGTTTTGGTCTCCTAACTTGAGGAAGGACATTCTTGCTATTGAGGGAGTGCAGCGAAGGTTCACCAGACTGATTCCCGGGATGGCGGGACTGACCTATCAAGAAAGATTGGATCAATTGGGATTGTATTCACTGGAGTTCAGAAGAATGAGAGGGGACCTCATAGAAACGTTTAAAATTCTGACGGGTTTAGACAGGTTAGATGCAGAAAGAATGTTCCCAATGTTGGGGAAGTCCAGAACCAGGGGTCACAGTCTGAGGATAAGGGGTAAGCCATTTAGGACCGAGATGAGGAGAAACTTCTTCACCCAGAGAGTGGTGAACCTGTGGAATTCTCTACCACAGAAAGTAGTTGAGGCCAATTCACTAAATATATTCAAAAGGGAGTTAGATGAAGTCCTTACTACTCGGGGGATCAAGGGTTATGGCGAGAAAGCAGGAAGGGGGTACTGAAGTTTCATGTTCAGCCATGAACTCATTGAATGGCGGTGCAGGCTAGAAGGGCTGAATGGCCTGCTCCTGCACCTATTTTCTATGTTTCTATGTTTCTATTGCCATTAGAGAAATGGGAAGAGTCACTAGGGAAAGTTGTGATTCGAAAAAAAAAAACACAAGGATTGATTAAGAAAAGAAACAGTAACTGACTGATCAACTACGGTTGGTTCGTGCCAACATATCTCACACACCCAGACTGAGCCCGAATTAAGAGCCTTTTCAGGCCACGTAACGGCCAGGAGAAGTGGGCGTAGAGAACTCGGTTGGCCGAAAGGATTGTGAGATCAGAAACTGTGGAAAAATCTTAAATCATCCAGAATGGGGACTGGAGCAAGTAAACCACCACCAAAAGGGACCCCAGCCCATTTTATGCTCCAGAATTGTGGTCAGTCTTCAATTGACCACCTAAGAGAATGGGTAAAATGGGCTAAGGGTGAAAACAGGCCATTTCCACCCGATGGTTCATTCAATTTAGAGAGAATAACCTGTCTAGAAGAATGCCTTATAGACAGAGACCCAGGTAGAAGAGGAAAAAAAAAAGTGAATTGGTCAGCGTTTGGAGATTGGAAAAGGGAAGCTGAGGAACGACACGAGAAGAGCCTAAGATTTAGCAAGCAGTGTACTAGAGGGAGAAAGCAGGGGGATGAACGGGTAGAGCAGGTGAATCGCCCTCGACATAACAAACATCCATCTGTTATGGTTGCTAAAGAGACAAAGGCACACTCACCAAGGGCCCCTGAGGGTTGGGATAAGGATGAGGATGAGGACTGGGATGAGGATTGGACTCCCTACAGCCATCGACCACCGCCGTATGTTCCACCCCCGGTGGGTGCTCCAGGCCAACAAGGAGGAGACGATCCTCGGGCCGGAGTACAGGGAAACGGGGTAACACCCGCTCCCAACAATACAGGTGCGGTTGCAGGAAATATAAGTCAGTCACAAGGGAATCAATACCGTGACGGCCCTGCAGGTGGCACACGAAGTCTTACCCGTGGACAAGGGCCCAGTGCCCTGGAGCCATCATCGTCTGCATACCCAGTAAGACTTTTTCCCAGTCCACTCTCTGGGGGGGCTCCGGTCCCTGTTTATCGACCATGGTCACCAAGTGAATTAAGAATAATTGTGGAAGGATTGGCAGACCCCAAAACCAATATTGAAAAGGCCATAGACCAGTTAAAAGTAATCATCTTGTGCCACGAACCCAGTATATTAGATGGTCAAATCTTACTGAAAGCATGGTTAAAGGACACGAAATTTGCCGAACTTGAGATAAAATTCAAAGATTTAAAAACCCATCGAGAGGTTCTGAATGCAGATCCCAGCACGAAGCCAGGAGAGGGGTTCTGGGAAAGATGTTGGGAAGCCTTACATTCGGTGTTCCCAAGAAAAAATAATTGGTCCAAAATTATGGAAACTACACAAAGAAAGGAGGAGGATGTTGAGGATTACGTAGAAAGAGTGCGAGAGATCATGAACCAATGTTCAGGTATGAAAATGGAGGAGGTAGAAGCTCCTATGATCAGCGCCGTGGTAAACGGGCTACGACCCGAACTCCGAGATCCCTTTAAACTAGTTTGTCTCGGATGGCGACAGGAATCGCTATCCAAGGTTGTATCTATGTTAAAGGACATACAAGAGCGAAATAGAGAATCTAAAAGCAAGGTCACCGTGTTTGTAGGACAAGCAGCTCCAATAACACCCACCCCGGTGACACCGTCCTACGCCCCACCCCAGGGTAGAGGAAGAGGGCGAGGCAGAGGAGGATATTACAGGGGAAGAGGGAGAGGAGGTGCAGGGCGGGAACAATATGATACCTGTCACAATTGTGGTCAGATTGGACACTGGGCTAGAACTTGCCGGGTAAAACAGCAACAACCAAATTATGATTGGACTCAACAGGCAGGTAATAGAGCACACCCTCCCCCTCCAGGACCCAACCCGTATGCGACCCAAGTCCAGGTACATGCTAGACCTCAGACTAATTTCTCTGTGCAAGATCCATTTGGATCACAGAATCAAAAGCAATTCGGCCAACCACCAAATTGCCCGTATAATGATCAATGACGCCCAATCCCAGACCCAAGTGCTGCGAACAAACAGCTACCCGTCGTTTCGTTAAATGCCATAGGAGAACCTGAAGTAAAAATACGAATACAAGGGAAGGATATCCCATTCCTGGTGGATAGTGGTGCCACCTATTCGGTCCTTTCAAAAAGGAGGCAAAAGCAAAAGACAGAAAGGAGATGAGGAAAAGTGGAGGGCAGAGAAACCCAAGGCAAAGAACAAAAAGGGCCACTGTACAGCAAAATTCTAAAAGGACAAAGGGTGTTAAAAAAGCAAGCCTGAAGGCTTTGTGTCTTAATGCAAGGAGTATCCGCAATAAGGTGGATGAATTAATTGTGCAAATAGATGTTAACAAATATGATGTGATTGGGATTACGGAGACGTGGCTCCAGGATGATCAGGGCTGGGAACTCAACATCCAGGGGTATTCAACATTCAGGAAGGATAGAATAAAAGGAAAAGGAGGTGGGGTAGCATTGCTGGTTAAAGAGGAGATTAATGCAATAGTTAGGAAAGACATTAGCTTGGATGATGTGGAATCTATATGGGTAGAGCTGCAGAACACTAAAGGGCAAAAATCGTTAGTGGGAGTTGTGTACAGACCTCCAAACAGTAGTAGTGATGTTGGGGAGGGCATCAAACAGGAAATTAGGAGTGCATGCAATAAAGGTACAGCAGTTATAATGGGTGACTTTAATATGCACATAGATTGGGCTAGCCAAACTGGAAGCAATACGGTGGAGGAAGATTTCCTGGAATGCATAAGGGATGGTTTTCTAGACCAATATGTCGAGGAACCAACTAGGGGGGAGGCCATCTTAGACTGGGTGTTGTGTAATGAGAGAGGATTAATTAGCAATCTCATTGTGCGAGGCCCCTTGGGGAAGAGTGACCATAATATGGTGGAATTCTGCATTAGGATGGAGAATGAAACAGTTAATTCAGAGACCATGGTCCAGAACTTAAAGAAGGGTAACTTTGAAGGTATGAGGCATGAATTGGCTAAGATAGATTGGCTAATGATACTTAGGGGGTTGACTGTGGATGGGCAATGGCAGACATTTAGAGAACGCATGGATGAATTACAACAATTGTACATTCCTGTCTGGCGTAAAAATAAAAAAGGGAAGGTGGCTCAACCGTGGCTATCTAGGGAAATCAGGGATAGTATTAAAGCCAAGGAGGTGGCATACAAATTGGCCAGAAATAGCAGCGAACCTGGGGACTGGGAGAAATTTAGAACTCAGCAGAGGAGGACAAAGGGTTTGATTAGGGTAGGGAAAATGGAGTACGAGAAGAAGCTTGCAGGGAACATTAAGGCGGATTGCAAAAGTTTCTATAGGTATGTAAAGAGAAAGAGGTTAGTAAAGACAAACGTAGGTCCCCTGCAGTCAGAATCAGGGGAAGTCATAACGGGGAACAAAGAAATGGCAGACCAATTGAACAAGTACTTTGGTTCAGTATTCACTAAGGAGGACACAAACAACCTTCCGGATATAAAAGTGGTCAGAGGGTCTATTAAGGAGGAGGAACTGAGGGAAATCTTTATTAGTCGGGAAATTGTGTTGGGGAAATTGATGGGATTGAAGGCCGATAAATCCCCAGGGCCTGATGGACTGCATCCCAGAGTACTTAAGGAGGTGGCCTTGGAAATAGCGGATGCATTGACAGTCATTTTCCAACATTCCATTGACTCTGGATCAGTTCCTATCGAGTGGAGGGTAGCCAATGTAACCCCACTTTTTAAAAAAGGAGGGAGAGAGAAAGCAGGGAATTATAGACCGGTCAGCCTGACCTCAGTAGTGGGTAAAATGATGGAATCAATTATTAAGGATGTCATAGCAGCGCATTTGGAAAATGGTGACATGATAGGTCCAAGTCAGCATGGATTTGTAAAAGGGAGATCATGCTTGACAAATCTTCTGGAATTTTTTGAGGATGTTTCCAATAAAGTGGACAAAGGAGTACCAGTTGATGTGGTATATTTGGACTTTCAGAAGGCTTTCGACAAGGTCCCACACAGGAGATTAATGTGCAAAGTTAAAGCACATGGGATTGGGGGTAGTGTGCTGACGTGGATTGAGAACTGGTTGTCAGACAGGAAGCAAAGAGTAGGAGTAAATGGGTACTTTTCGGAATGGCAGGCAGTGACTAGTGGGGTACCGCAGGGTTCTGTGCTGGGGCCCCAGCTGTTTACATTGTACATTAATGATTTAGACGAGGGGATTAAATGTAGTATCTCCAAATTTGCGGATGACACTAAGTTGGGTGGCAGTGTGAGCTGCGAGGAGGATGCTATGAGGCTACAGAGTGACTTGGATAGGTTAGGTGAGTGGGCAAATGCGTGGCAGATGAAGTATAATGTGGATAAATGTGAGGTTATCCACTTTGGTGGTAAAAACAGAGAGACAGACTATTATCTGAATGGTGACAGATTAGGAAAAGGGAAGGTGCAACGAGACCTGGGTGTCATGGTACATCAGTCATTGAAGGTTGGCATGCAGGTACAGCAGGCGGTTAAGAAAGCAAATGGCATGTTGGCCTTCATAGCGAGGGGATTTGAGTACAGGGGCAGGGAGGTGTTGCTACAGTTGTACAGGGCTTTGGTGAGGCCACACCTGGAGTATTGTGTACAGTTTTGGTCTCCTAACTTGAGGAAGGACATACTTGCTGTTGAGGGAGTGCAGCGAAGATTCACCAGACTGATTCCCGGGATGGTGGGACTGACCTATCAAGAAAGACTGAATCAACTGGGCTTGTATTCACTGGAGTTCAGAAGAGTGAGAGGGGACCTCATAGAAACGTTTAAGATTCTGACGGGTTTGGACAGGTTGGATGCAGGAAGAATGTTCCCAATGTTGGGGAAGTCCAGAACCAGGGGTCACAGTCTAAGGATAAGGGGTAAGCCATTTAGGACCGAGATAAGGAGAAACTTCTTCACCCAGAGAGTGGTGAACCTGTGGAATTCTCTACCACAGGAAGTAGTTGAGGCCAATTCACTAAATATATTCAAAAGGGAGTTAGATGAAGTCCTTACTACTCGGGGGATCAAGGGGTATGGCGTGAAAGCAGGAAGTGGGTACTGAAGTTTCATGTTCAGCCATGAACTCGTTGAATGGCGGTGCAGGCTAGAAGGGCTGAATGGCCTGCTCCTGCACCTATTTTCTATGTTTCTATGTTTCAAGGGAAGATACGAAGGGAATTCCCACTTCCACTAATCAAACCTCAGTGATTGGACTATCTGGACACGCACAGCAAATGTTTTTCTCCAACCCTATCAATGTACAATTAGAGGATTACGAAGATAATCATTCATTCCTACTGTCTAAGGAGGTTCCAGTGAAACTGTGTGGACGTGACCTGTTATGTAGAATGAGTGCCACTATCCTCTGTTCCCCAGCTGGTCTGGAGGTTCGGGTCCCCATAGATAAATGTGGCGCATATCCACTACTTCAACCCACAACTCCCATATTGTATGCCTGGAAAAATTTGGACCCCACACTCAGCAAAACCCTATCCGATTTGGTTGGTTCATATTGGTGCGTAACAAGGTTAATCACAGACTACCTCAAATCTCAAACCTTGGGAAATTGGTACGAAACATTACACTGCACAGCATATTGTGACAACACGGGATCAGACGCTACAGCACAAATCTTTTATCAACCATTCCTGCACCAGAAACATCAATTGATGATCGAACAAATCTTTATCGGACCCGAAGGGATAGCGGCAGGGGTTGAATTATCCTCCCACAGTCAGAGCTTGTTTAGGGTTAAAGGGAGCGTTCCACACTGCACCCTTGCAGTTGCAGGCACACATAAGCCCCAGGATTTGGGACGAATGGTTAAAGGGAGGGAGACTATTCTGTCAAGTTGAATGGGAAAATATCAGCCACTAGCTTCCCAGTACAACAAAGCACAGCAGAAGATGTAATTTCTACACTTGTGCAGTATGTTGACGACTTATTGCTCGCCTCACCCTCCAAATTGGCCTGCGAAACGGACTCCCTTGTGCTATTAAAAGCTCTGGCCTCGAAAGGACACAAGGTGTCAAAGGCAAAGTTACAATTTGTCTCAGAAAAGGTTCGGTATCTAGGGCACGAATTGGTCAGAGATACGAGACAATTGACACAAGACCGAGTAAAAGCAATCTGCTCTGCCCCACTACCAGTAACCAAGAGAGAAATGAAACACCTCCTCGGCATGACAGGATACTGCCGGCAATGGGTTACGAGTTATTCCGAGATCGTTAGACCACTGTTAGACATGTCCATGCCTGCACTACCAGAGAAGTTGATTTGGAATGAGGTATCCCGGAATGCTTTTCAGAACCTTAAACAGTCCCTCACTTCAGCACCCGCCTTGGGATTACCAGATTACACTAAGCTATTCAACTTATTTGTGCATCAGAAGTCGGGTTTTGCACAATCTGTTTTGACTCAGTTACATGGGGACAGGCAGCGACGGTAGCGTATTTCAGTACCCAACTAGACCCAGTGGCACGCGGACTACCAGGATGTCTTCCTTCGCTGGCAGCAGCTTATTATGCTATGCAACAGGCTCAGACAATAACTCTAAATCATCAGACCATTTTGTATATCCCACACTCTGTCGAGATTTTACTTACTAAGTGTGCCACCCAACACCTAACCTCCACAAGAACCACTAAATACGAGGTCGAACTGTTATCAAATCCGAACCTTGTCATCAAAAGATGTACTACCTTAAATCCAGCCACTTTACTCCCCATGGAAGACGACGGCGAACCCCATTCATGTGAAATGGTAACCGAATTAGTGATTAAACCACGTATCAATCTAACAGATGTACCAATGTGTAACCCTGATCTAGTGTACTATGTTGACGGATCAGCCCTACGAAATGATAGGGGCCAACCTAGAGCGGCTTATGCAATTGTAACTCAGTTTAATGTTGTCGAAACAGCCTCTCTTCCAGACTACTTTTCAGCCCAACAAGCCGAATTGTTTGCGTTAACTCGAGCCTGTATTCTGGCTGAAGGACACACAGTTAATATCTACACTGACTCCAGGTATGCTTTTGGGGTATCACATGACTATGGACAAATTTGGAAGATTCACGGGTACCTGACTTCTTCAGGAACCCCTATCAAAAATGCAGAACAAGTGGAAAATCTTCTGCGAGCCATTCAATGCCCCTTGAAACTTGCCATTATCAAATGCCAAGCACATACAGGCCAGTCGAATGAGGTGGCACTTGGGAATGCCAGAGCTGATAATGCAGCTAAGTCAGCAGCTCTGTCAAAAGGGGGGATGCAGGTGTCATTGTTCCCACTAAGGAAAAATTATTGCTCAGACCCGCTACCCACTATTAATGACGTGCTGGCCTTTCAGACACAGGCCAGTACGGAGGAGGTGGTGACCTGGACGAAGGATCAATGTTATAAAAATCCAGAAGGAATATGGGTTCACCACGACGGCCGCGTGGTGGCCCCCAGATCCTTACTTCCATGGATTGCCCGATGTGTTCATACATTCACACATGCGGGCAAAGGGGGATTGGCAGATTATATTTTGGCAACTTGGTATGCACCAGGTATTTCGGCAATTGCAAAACAAATCTGTGAAAATTGTGTTACCTGTCAGACAATGAATCCGGGTAAGACGGAAAAAGTAGAATCTGCCTCCCACCCAAATCCAGTCGGGCCTTTTGTACATTTACAAATGGATTTTATTGAATTACCTATGTGTATGGGATTCAAGTATGTATTAGTTATTGTAGATGTGTTCTCCAGATGGATTGAAGCCTTTCCATGTAAAAAGGCCGATGCCACTACTGTTGCTAAATGTTTGTTAAAAGAAATCGTACCGCGCTTCGGAATTCCTGCTAAGCTTTCTAGTGATAACGGGTCACATTTCACGGGAGCGGTTATAAGAGAAATGTGTAAAGCTTTGCAGATTAATCAACGTTTTCATTGCAGTTATCATCCACAATCAGCTGGACTTGTTGAAAGATATAATGGAATGCTTAAAGATAAGCTGGCAAAACTATGCAATGACACTGGACTGAAATGGACAGAACTGCTGCCCTTAGCTTTGATGGTAATGCGATCTGCAACCAACAGAACAACAGGCCTGTCACCGCATGAGATAGTTATGGGACGTCCTCAACGACTACCTTTTACAGCACCATTTACTGCAAAACAGATGGACATCCACAAAATGGAGGAAAACATGTTGAATTATTGTATTGCACTAACCAAATGTATTTCCAGCTTTCATTCACAGGTAAAGGAAGCCCAAGTCAAGCCAGCGGAAGGGAAGTGTCATAACCTGGGAGCCCTGGGGAAATCTGTGGTACAGGGTTTGATCATATTCCTGCTGATAGTCTTTGCCCTGTATCTATTATTTGTCGTCGTTAAGTGTTGCTGTGCCAGGATGGGAGAAACTATGTTACCTACCGAGACCACGGCTAGAGTTATGGTAGCAACAACTGCTGAAGGCTCTTGTGTGGAAATGGAAATGGAGAGACTGTACAAGATCAGAATGGATTAAGTTGTCCTTGTGAAGGACAAAATGGGGGAATGTGGAAATGTATTTTTATCTAAGCTGATACCATACGGTATTTGTGTGCCTTTTGCAATATATAGATCAAAATGAGGTCCTGGCCCTTCCAGAACTTTCTGCATTTTAGCAGTCAGCTTGCATAAACAGCTAAACCTGGTTTGAGATGGCTGATGGCCATCAGCCAGCTAGGAGACAAGTCATGCTGAGACAAGTACCCCCCCATGGTGCTTTCCTATTGTCTACACAACAAGAGTTCCATGTCACCCCACCCTTATCTTCTAGCCATTATCTCTTGAAGAGACCTCATCCATTTGATGCAAACAGATAAACTGACCAGGAAATTGAACTATTCTGACACAATACAAGACAGGTGATAGCCCATTACCTATGACTCATGGAGTAATGGCCGGCTGGCCAACTGATAACCCTGACAAAAGGAAATATCTGTAAACCATATCAGGACCAGGATATAGTAATTAACTCTTTATCTGTATTCACTGACTGTGAGACAGAGCAATACACAGGGAGAGGCCATAACTTGGGTTTTACTGCATAAATATCTTGTTAAACTGAACCATTTCAGAGGTGTTCACTTAGCCCTTGACTGAATGTAACCTGCCCCTTGCTAGCAAGCGAATTAAAGAAACTTCTACCGGAGCTGTAAGTGTCGGAGTCATTCTTTTCGGAGGTCGAGATTTCGACAGAGTGGGTCGGGAGGGAGTGGTCAAGGGGGGAAGTGGATCAAGGAGAGGAAGTGGATCAAGGAGAGGGAGTGGGTCAAGGGGGGGAGTGGGTCGGGGGGGAGTGGGTCAAGGGGGGCAGTGGGTCAAGAGGCAGGAGTGGGTCAAGAGGGGCAATGGGTCAAAGGGGGGAGTGGGTCGGGGGGAGGGGTCAAGGGGGGAAGTGGATCAAGGAGAGGGAGTGGGTCAAGGGGAGGGAGTGGGTCAAGAGGGCAATGGGTCAAGGGGGGGAGTGGGTTGGGGGGAGGCGTCAAGGGGGGAATGGGTCAAGGGGGGAGTGGATCAAGGGGGAGTGGGTCAAGGGCGGGAGTGGCTCAAGGGGGGGAGTGGGTCAAGGGGGGGAGTGGGTCGTGGGGGTAGTGGGTCAAGAGGGGAATGGGTCACAGAAACATAGAAACATAGAAAATAGGTGCAGGAGCAGGCCATTCAGCCCTTCGAGCCTGCACCGCCATTCAATGAGTTCATGGCTGAACATGAAACTTCAGTACCCCCTTCCTGCTTTCTCGCCATAACCCTTGATCCCCCGAGTAGTAAGGACTTCATCTAACTCCCTTTTGAATATATTTAGTGAATTGGCCTCAACTACTTTCTGTGGTAGAGAATTCCACAGGTTCACCACTCTCTGGGTGAAGAAGTTTCTCCTCATCTCGGTCCTAAATGGCTTACCCCTTATCCTCAGACTGTGACCCCTGGTTCTGGACTTCCCCAACATTGGGAACATTCTTTCTGCATCTAACCTGTCTAAACCCGTCAGAATTTTAAACGTTTCTATGAGGTCCCCTCTCATTCTTCTGAACTCCAGTGAATACAAGCCCAATTGATCCAATCTTTCTTGATAGGTCAGTCCCGCCATCCCGGGAATCAGTCTGGTGAACCTTCGCTGCACTCCCTCAATAGCAAGAATGTCCTTCCTCAAGTTAGGAGACCAAAACTGTACACAATACTCCAGGTGTGGCCTCACCAAGGCCCTGTACAACTGTAGCAACACCTCCCTGCCCCTGTATTCAAATCCCCTCGCTATGAAGGCCAACATGCCATTTGCTTTCTTAACCGCCTGCTGTACCTGCATGCCAACCTTCAATGACTGATGTACCATGACACCCAGGTCTCGTTGCACCTTCCCTTTTCCTAATCTGTCACCATTCAGATAATAGTCTGTCTCTCTGTTTTTACCACCAAAGTGGATAACCTCACATTTATCCACATTATACTTCATCTGCCATGCATTTGCCCACTCACCTAACCTATCCAAGTCACTCTGCAGCCTAATAGCATCCTCCTCGCAGCTCACACTGCCACCCAACTTAGTATCATCCGCAAATTTGGAGATACTGCATTTAATCCCCTCGTCTAAATCATTAATGTACAATGTAAACAGCTGGGGCCCCAGCACAGAACCTTGCGGCACTCCACTAGTCACTGCCTGCCATTCTGAAAAGTACCCGTTTACTCCTACTCTTTGCTTCCTGTCTGACAACCAGTTCTCAATCCACGTCAGCACACTACCCCCAATCCCATGTGCTTTAACTTTGCACATTAATCTCTTGTGTGGGACCTTGTCGAAAGCCTTCTGAAAGTCCAAATATACCACATCAACTGGTTCTCCTTTGTCCACTTTACTGGAAACATCCTCAAAAAATTCCAGAAGATTTGTCAAGCATGATCTCCCTTTCACAAATCCATGCTGACTTGGACCTATCATGTCACCATTTTCCAGATGCACTGCTATGACATCCTTAATAATTGATTCCATCATTTTACCCACTACTGAGGTCAGGCTGACCGGTCTATAATTCCCTGTTTTCTCTCTCCCTCCTTTTTTAAAAAGTGGGGTTACATTGGCTACCCTCCACTCCATAGGAACTGATCCAGAGTCAATGGAATGTTGGAAAATGACTGTCAATGCATCCGCTATTTCCAAGGCCACCTCCTTAAGTACTCTAGGATGCAGGCCATCAGGCCCTGGGGATTTATCTGCCTTCAATCCCATCAATTTCCCCAACACAATTTCCCGACTAATAAAGATTTCCCTCAGTTCCTCTTCCTTACTAGACCCTCTGACCCCTTTTATATCCGGAAGGTTGTTTGTATCCTCCTTAGTGAATACCGAACCAAAGTACTTGTTCAATTGATCCGCCATTTCTTTGTTCCCCGTTATGACTTCCCCTGATTCTGACTGCAGGGGACCTACGTTTGTCTTCACCAACCTTTTTCTCTTTACATACCTATAGAAACTTTTGCAATCCGCCTTAATGTTCCCTGCAAGCTTCTTCTCGTACTCCATTTTCCCTGTCCTAATCAAACCCTTTGTCCTCCTCTGCTGAGTTCTAAATTTCTCCCAGTCCCCAGGTTCGCTGCTATTTCTGGCCAATTTGTATGCCACTTCCTTGGCTTTAATACTATCCCTGATTTCCCTAGATAGCCACGGTTGAGCCACCTTCCCCTTTTTATTTTTACGCCAGACAGGAATGTACAATTGTTGTACTTCATCCATGCGGTCTCTAAATGTCTGCCATTGCCCATCCACAGTCAACCCCCTAAGTATCATTCGCCAATCTATCCTAGCCAATTCACGCCTCATACCTTCAAAGTTACCCTTCTTTAAGTTCTGGACCATGGTCTCTGAAATTACTGTTTCATTCTCCATCCTAATGCAGAATTCCACCATATTATGGTCACTCTTCCCCAAGGGGCCTCGCACAATGAGATTGCTAATTAATCCTCTCTCATTACACAACACCCAGTCTAAGATGGCCTCCCCCCTAGTTGGTTCCTCAACATATTGGTCTCGAAAACCATCCCTTATGCACTCCAGGAAATCCTCCTCCACCGTATTGCTTCCAGTTTGGCTAGCCCAATCTATGTGCATATTAAAGTCACCCATTATAACTGATACACCTTTATTGCATGCACCCCTAATTTCCTGTTTGATGCCCTCCCCAACATCCCTATTACTGTTTGGAGGTCTGTACACAACTCCTACTAACGTTTTTTGCCCTTTGGTGTTCTGCAGCTCTACCCATATAGATTCCACATCATCCAAGCTAATGTCTTTCCTAACTATTGCATTAATCTCCTCTTTAACCAGCAATGCTACCCCACCTCCTTTTCCTTTTATTCTATCCTTCCTGAATGTTGTATACCCCTGAATGTTGAGTTCCCAGCCCTGATCATCCTGGAGCCACGTCTCCGTAATCCCAATCACATCATATTTGTTAACATCTATTTGCACAATTAATTCATCCACCTTATTGCGGATACTCCTTGCATTAAGACACAAAGCCTTCAGGCTTGCTTTTTTAACACCCTTTGTCCTTTTAGAATTTTGCTGTACAGTGGCCCTTTTTGTTCTTTGCCTTGGGTTTCTCTGCCCTGCACTTTTCTTCATCTCCTTTCTGTCTTTTGCTTTTGGCTCCTTTTTGTTTCCCTCTGTCTCCCTGCATTGGTTCCCATCCCCCTGCCATATTAGTTTAAATCCTCCCCAACAGCACTAGCAAACACTCCCCCTAGGACATTGGTTCCAGTCCTGCCCAGGTGCAGACCGTCCGGTTTGTACTGGTCCCACCTCCCCCAGAACCGGTCCCAATGCCCCAGGAATTTGAATCCCTCCCTGCTGCACCACTGCTCAAGCCACGTATTCATCTGCGCTATCCTGCGATTCCTACTCTGACTATCACGTGGCACTGGTAGCAATCCCGAGATTACTACTTTTGAGGTCCTACTTTTTAATTTAGCTCCTAGCTCCTTAAATTCGTTTCGTAGGACCTCATCCCTTTTTTTGCCTATGTCGTTGGTACCAATGTGCACCACGACAACTGGCTGTTCTCCCTCCCATTTCAGAATGTCCTGCACCCGCTCCGAGACATCCTTGACCCTTGCACCAGGGAGGCAACATACCATCCTGGAGTCTCGGTTGCGGCCGCAGAAACGCCTATCTATTCCCCTCACAATTGAATCCCCTATCACTATCGCTCTCCCACTGTTTTTCTTGCCCTCCTGTGCAGCAGAGCCAGCCACGGTGCCATGAACTTGGCTGCTGCTGCCCTCCCCTGATGAGTCATTCCCCTCAACAGTACCCAAAGCGGTGTATCTGTTTTGCAGGGGGATGACCGCAGGGGACCCCTGCACTACCTTCCTTGCTCTACTCTTCCTGCTGGTCTTCCATTCCCTATCTGGCTGGGGGTAGTGGGTCAAGAGGCGGGAGTGGGTCAAGGGGGGAGAGAGTCAAGGGGGGGAGTGGTTCAAGGGGGGGGAGAGGGTCAAGTGTGGGAGTGGGTCAAGAGGTGGGAGTGGGTCAAGGGGAGGGAGTGGGTCAAGCGAGGTAGTGAGTCAAGGGGGGGAGTGGTTCAAGGGAGGGAGAGGGTCAAGGGGGGGATTGGGCCAAGGGGGGGGAGTGGGTCAGGGGGGGAGTGGGTTAAGGGGGGCAGAGGGTCAGAGGGAGTGGGTCAAGGGGGGGAGTGGGTCGGGGGGGAAAGGGTCAAGGGGGGAGTGGGTCAAGGGGGGAGTGAGTCAAGGGGGAAGTGAGTCAAGGCGGGAGTGGTTCAAGGGGGGGAGTGGGTCAAGGGGGGAGTGGGTCGTGGAGGAGTGAGTCAAGGGGGGGAGTGGGTCGTGGAGGAGTGAGTCAAGGGGGGGAGTGGGTCAAGGGGGGGAGTGGGTCAAGGGTGGGAATGGGTCAAGGGGGGAGTGGGTCGGGGAGGAGTGGGTCAAGGGGGGGAGTGGGTCAAGGGGGGGAGTGGGTCAAGGGTGGGAATGGGTCAAGGGGGGAGTGGGTCAGGGAGGAGTGGGTCAAGGGGGGGAGTGGGTCATAGGGGGGAATGGGTCAAGGGGGGAGTGGGTCATGGAGGAGTGGGTCAAGGGGGGGAATAGGTCAAGGGTGGGAGTGGGTCAAGGGGGTAGTGAGTCAAGGGGGGGAGTGGTTCAAGGGGGGGGAGTGGGTCAAGGGGGGGATTGGGCAAAGGGGGGGGGAGTGGGTCAAGGGGGGCGAGTGGGTCAAGGGGAGGGGGTGGGTCAAGGGGGACAGAGGGTCGGGGGGAGTGGTTCAAGGGGGGAGTGGGTCGGGGGGGAGAGGGTTAAGGGGGGAGTGGGTCAAGCGGGGGAGTGGGTCTAGGGGGGAATTGGATCAAGGGGAGGGAGTGGGTCAAGAGGCGAGAGTGGGTCAAGGGGGGCAATGGGTCAAGGGGGGAGTGGGTCGGGGGGGAGTGGTCAAGGGGGGAAGTGGATCAAGGAAAGGAAGTGGATCAAGGAGAGGGAGTGGGTCAAGGGAGGGAGTGGGTCGGGGGGGAGTGGGTCAAGGGGGGCAGTGGGTCAAGAGGCGGGAGTGGGTCAAGGGGGGCAATGGGTCAAGGGGGGAGTGGGTCAGGAGGGAGGGGTCAAGGGGGGAAGTGGATCAAGGAGAGGGAGTGGGTCAAGGGGAGGGAGTGGGTCAAGGGGGCAATGGGTCAAGGGGGGGAGTGGGTTGGGGGGAGGGGTCAAGGGGGGAGTGGGTCAAGGGGGGAGTGGGTCAAGGGGGAGGGGCTCAAGGGGGGGAGTGGGTCAAGGGGGGGATTGGGCCAAGGGGGGAGTGGGTCAAGGGGGGGAGTGGGTCGGGGGGGAGTGGGTCAAGGGGGGGAGTGGTTCAAGGGGGGGAATGGGCCAAGGGGGGAGTGGGTCGTGGGGGAGTGGGTCAAGGGGGGGGGGAGTGGGTCAAGGGGAGGAGTGTGTCAAGAGGTGGGAGTGGGTCAAGGGGGGGAGTGCGTCAAGGGGGGGAGTGGGTCAAGGGGGGAGTGGGTCAAGGGGTGAGTGGGTCAAGGGGGGGAGTGGGTCAAGGGGGGGATTGGGCCAAGTGGGGGGAGTGGGTCAAGGGGGGAATGGGTTAAGGGGGGGAGTGGGTCAAGGGGAGGGAGTGGGTCAGGGCGGCAGTGGGTCAAGGGGGGGAGTGGGTCAAGGGGGGCAGTGGGTCGGGGTGGAGTGGGTCAAGGGGGGGAGTGGGTCAAGGGGGGTTTTGGATCAAGGGGAGGGAGTGGGTCAGGGCGGCAGTGGGTCAAGGGGAGAGTGGGTCAAGGGGGGCAGTAGGTCGGGGGGAGGGGTCAAGGGGGGAGTGGGTCAAGGGGGGAGTGGGTCAAGGGGGGGAATGGCTCAAGGGGGGGAGTGGGTCAAGGGGGGGATTGGGCCAAGGGGGGAGTGGGTCAAGAGGGGGGAGTGGGTCAAGGGGGGGAGTGGTTCGGGGGGGAGTGGGTCAAGGGGGGGAATGGTTCAAGGGGTGGAATGTGCCAAGGGGGGAGTGGGTCATGGGGGAGTGGGTCAAGGGGGGGGGAGTGAGTCAAGGGGAGGAGTGCGTCAAGAGGCAGAAGTGGGTCAGGTGGGGAGTGGGTCAAGTGGGGGAGTGGGTCATGAGGGGGGAGTGGGTCAAGGTGGGGAGTGGGTCAAGATGGGGGTGTGGTTCAAGGGGGGGCAGTGGGTCAGGGAGGAGTGGGTCAGGGGGGAATGGGTCAGGGGGGAGTGGGTCAAGGGAGGGAAGTGGGTCAAGGGGAGGGAGTGGGTCAAGGGGGGGAGTGGGTCAGGGGGGGAGTGGGTCAAGGGGGGGCAGTGGGTCAGGGGGGAGTGGGTCAGGGGGGAATGGGTCAGGGGGGAGTGGGTCAAGGGAGGGAAGTGGGTCAAGGGGAGGGAGTGGGTCAAGGGGGGGAGTGGGTCAGGGGGGGAGTGGGTCAAGGGGAGGGAGTGGGTCATGGGGGGAGTGGGTCAAAGGGAGGAAGTGGGTCAAGTGAGGGAGTGGGTCAAGGGGGGGAGTGGGTCAAGGGCAGGGAGAGGGTCAGGGGGGAGTGGGTCAAGGGGGGGACTAGTTCGGGGGGAGTGGGTCAAGGGGGGGAGTGGGTCAAGGGGAGGGAGTGGGTCAAGTGGGGGAGTGGGTCAAGTGGAGGTAGTTGGTCGAGGGGGGGAGTGGGTCAAGGGGAGGGAGTGCGTCAAGGGGATGGGGTGGGTCAAGGGGGGGAGTGGGTCAAGGAGAGGGAGTAGGTCAAGGGGAGGGAGTGGTTCAAGGGGGGAGTGGGTCAAGTGGGGGAGTGGGTCAAGGGGAGGAGTGGGTCAAGGTGGGGATTGGGCCAAGTGGGGGGAGTGGGTCAAGGGGGGGAGTGGGTAAAGGGGGGGAGTGGGTCAAGCGGGGTGATTGGGTCAAGAGGGGGAGTGGGTCAAGAGGCAGGAGTGGGTCAGGTGGGGAGTGGGTCAGGTGGGGGAGTGGGTCAAGAGGGGTGAGTGGGTCAAGAGGGGGGAGTGGGTCAAGGGGAGGGAGTGAGTCAAGGGGGGGAGTGGGTCAAGGGGAGGGAGTGGGTCAAGGTGGGGAGTGGGTCAAGGTAGGGGAGTGGTTCAAGGGGGGAGAGTGGGTCAGGGGGGAGTGGGTCAGGGGGGAATGGGTCAGGGGGGAGTGAATCAAGGGAGGGAAGTGGGTCGAGGGGAGGGAGTGGGTCAAGGGGGGAGTGGGTCACGGGGGAGAGTGGGTCAAAGGGAGGAAGTGGGTCAAGTGAGGGAGTGGGTCAAAGGGAGGAAGTGGGTCAAGTGAGGGAGTGGGTCAAGGGGGGGAGTGGGTCAAGGGCAGGGAGAGGGTCAGGGGGGAGTGGGTCAAGGGGGAGACTAGTTCGGGGGGAGTGGGTCAAGGGGGGGAGTGGGTCAAGTGGAGGGAGTGGGTCAAGTGGGGTTGTGGGTCAAGTGGAGGTAGTGGGTCGAGGGGGGGAGTGGGTCAAGGGGAGGGAGTGCGTCAAGGGGAGGGAGTGGGTCAAGGGAGGGAGTGGGTCAAGGGGAGGGAGTAGGTCAAGGGGAGGGAGTGGGTTAAGAGGGGAGTGGGTCAAGTGGTGGAGTGGGTCAGGGGGGAAGTGGGTCAGGGGGAGTGGGTCAAGGGGGAAGTGGACAAGGGGAAGGAGTTGGTCAAGGGGAGGGAGTGGGTCAAGGGGAGGGAGTGGGTCAGGTGGAGAGTGAGTCAAGTGGGGGAGTGGGTCAAGAGGGGGGAGTGGGTCAAGGGGGGGAGTGGGTCAAGGGGAGGGAGTGGGTCAAGGGGGGGAGTGTGTCAGGGGGGAGTGGTTCATAGGGGAGTGGGTCAAGTGTGGGAGTGGGTCAAGGGGAGGAATTGGGTCAAGGGGAGGGAGTGGGTCAGGTGGAGAGTGAGTCAAGTGGGGGAGTGGGTCAAGAGGGGGGAGTGGGTCAAGGGGGGGAGTGGGTCAAGGGGAGGGAGTGGGTCAAGGGGTGGAGTGTGTCAGGGGGGAGTGGTTCATAGGGGAGTGGGTCAAGGGGGGGAGTGGATCAACGGGAGGGAGTGGGTCAAGGGGGGGAGTATGTCAGGGGGGAGTAGTTCATAGGGGAGTGGGTCAAGGGAGGAGTGTGTCAAGGGGAGGGAGTGGGTCAGGGGGGAGTGGATCAAGGGAGTGAAGTGGGTCAAGGGGAGGGATTGTTTCAAGGGGGGAGTGGGTCAGGGGGGAGTGGGTCAAGGGGAGGGAGTGGGTCAGGAGGGGAGTGGGTCAAATGGAGGGAGTGGGTCAAGTGGGGGAGTGCGTCAAGGGGATGAGTGGGTCAAGGGCATGGAGAGGGTCAGGGGGGAGTGGGTCAAGGGGGGGACTCGTTCAGAGGGGGAGTGGGTCAAGGGGGGGAGTGGGTCAAGGGGAGGGAGTGGGTCAAGTGGGGGAGTGGGTCAAGGGGAGGGAGTGGGTCAAGGGGAGGAGTGGGTCAAGGGGAGGGAGTGGGTCAAGGGGCGGAGTGGGTCAAGTGGGGGAGTGGATCAGGGGGGGAGTGGGTCAGGGGGAGTGGGTCAAGAGGGAAGTGGACAAGGGGAGGGAGTTGGTCAATGGGAGGGAGAGGCTCAAGTGGGGGAGTGGGTCAAGGGGAGGGAGTGGGTCAAGGTGGGGTTTGTGTCAAGGGGAGGGAGTGTGTCAAGTGGGGGAGTGGGTCATGGGGAGGGAGTGGGTCAAGGGGGGGAGTGGGTCAACGGTGTGGGTCAAGTGGGGAATGAGTCAAGGGGGTGGGAGTGGGTCAAGGGGGGGAGTGGGTCAAGGGGAGGGAGTGGGTCAAGGGGAGGGAGTGGGTCAAGGTGAGGGAGTGGGTCAAGGGGGGTAGTGGGTCAAGGGGGGGTGTGGGTCAAGGGGGGTGTGGGTCAAGGGGATTGAGTGGGTCAAGGGGGGAGTGGGTCGGGGGGGGTGTGGGTCAGGGGGGGAGTGGGTCAGGGGGGTGTGGGTCAAGGGAAGGTAGTGGATCAAGGGGAGGAGTGGTTCAAGGGGGGGAGTGGGTCAAGAGGGGAGTGGGTCGTGGAGGAGTGGGTCAAGGGGGGGAATGGGTCAAGGGTCGAGTGGGACAAGGGGAGGGAGTGGGTCAAGGAGGGAGTGAGTCAAGTGGGGAGTGGGTGAAGGGGGAGTGGGTCTTGGAGGAGTGGGTCAAGGGGGGAGTGGGTCAAGGGGAGGGAGTGGGTCAAGGGGGGAGTGAATCAAGGGGAGGAGTGGGTCAAGGGGGGAGTGGGTCGTGGAGGAGTGGGTCAAGGGGGGAGTGGGTCAAGGGGGGGAGTGTTTCAAGTGGGGGAATGGGTCAAGAGGCGGGAGTGGGTTACGGGGGGGAGTGAGTCAAGGGGGGGGAGTGGGCCAAGCGGGGGGAGTGGATCAAGGGGGGGAGTGGGTTAAGGGGGGGAGTGGGTCAAGGTGGGGATTGGGCCAAGGGGGGGAGTGGGTCAAGGGTGGGAGTGAGTCAAGGAGTTCAGTGGGTCAAGGGGAGGAGTGGATCGGGGGGGAGAGTGGGTCAAGGGAAGGAGTGGGTCGGGGGGGAGGGTCAAGGGGAGAGTGGGTCAAGGGGGAAGTGGGTCGGGGGGGAGTGGGTCAAGGTGGGAAGTGGGTCGGGGGAGGGGTCAAGGGGGGAAGTGGATCAAGGGGAGGGAGTGGGTCAAGGGGGGGAGTGGGTCAAGGGGGGAGTGGGTCAAGGGAGGGAGTGGGTCAAGGGGGGGAGTGGGTCAAGGGGAGGGAGATGGTCAAGGAGGAGTGGGTCAAGGGGGGACTAGGTCAGGGCGGGAGTGGGTCAGGGGGGGAGTGTGTCAAGGGGAGGGAGTGGGTCAAGTGGGGGAGTGGATCAAGGGAGTGAAGTGGGTCAAGGGGAGGGATTGTTTCAAGGGGGGAGTGGGTCAGGGGGGAGTGGGTCAAGGGGAGGGAGTGGGTCAGGAGGGGAGTGGGTCAAAGGGAGGGAGTGGGTCAAGTGGGGGAGTGCGTCAAGGGGATGAGTGGGTCAAGGGCATGGAGAGGGTCAGGGGGGAGTGGGTCAAGGGGGGACTCGGTCAGAGGGGGAGTGGGTCAAGGGGGGGAGTGGGTCAAGGGGAGGGAGTGGGTCAAGTGGGGGAGTGGGTCAAGGGGAGGGAGTGGGTCAAGGGGAGGAGTGGGTCAAGGGGAGGGAGTGGGTCAAGGGGCGGAGTGGGTCAAGTGGGGGAGTGGATCAGGGGGGGAGTGGGTCAGGGGGAGTGGGTCAAGAGGGAAGTGGACAAGGGGAGGGAGTTGGTCAATGGGAGGGAGAGGCTCAAGTGGGGGAGTGGGTCAAGGGGAGGGAGTGGGTCAAGGGGGGGAGTGTGTCAAGGGGAGGGAGTGTGTCAAGTGGGGGAGTGGGTCATGGGGAGGCAGTGGGTCAAAGGGAGGGAGTGGGTCAAAGGGATGGAGTGGGTCAGGGGGAGGGAGTGGATCAAGGGGGGGGAGTGGGTCAAGGGTGTGGGTCAAGGGGGGGAATGAGTCAAGGGGGTGGGAGTGGGTCAAGGGGGGGAGTGGGTCAAGGGGAGGGAGTGGGTCAAGGGGAGGGAGTGGGTCAATGTGAGGGAGTGGGTCAAGGGGGGTAGTGGGGCAAGGGGGGGTGTGGGTCAAGGGGGGTGTGGGTCAAGGGGATTGAGTGGGTCAAGGGGGAGTGGGTCGGAGGGGGTGTGGGTCAGGGGGGGAGTGGGTCAGGGGGGTGTGGGTCAAGGTGGGGGGAAGTGGGTCAAGGGGAGGGAGTGGGTCAGGGGGGGAGTGGGTCAGGGGGGGTGTGGGTCAGGGGGGGAGTGGGTCAAGGGGGGAGTGGGTCAGTGGGGAGTGGGTCGGGGGGGGAATGGGTCAAGGGGGGAGTGGGTCAAGGGGGAGAGTGGGTCAAGGGGGCAGGGTGTCAAGGGGGGGAGTGGGTCAAGGGGACGGAGTGGGTCAAGGGGGTGGAGTGGGTCAAGGGCGGAGTGAGTCAAAGGGGGGAGTGGTTCAAGGGGGGGTGTGGGTCAAGGGAAGGTAGTGGATCAAGGGGAGGAGTGGTTCAAGGGGGGGAGTGGGTCAAGAGGGGAGTGGGTCGTGGAGGAGTGGGTCAAGGGGGGGAATGGGTCAAGGGTCGAGTGGGACAAGGGGAGGGAGTGGGTCAAGGAGGGAGTGAGTCAAGTGGGGAGTGGGTGAAGGGGGAGTGGGTCTTGGAGGAGTGGGTCAAGGGGGGAGTGGGTCAAGGGGGGGGAGTGGGTCAAGGGGCGGAGTGGGTCAAGTGGGGGAGTGGATCAGGGGGGGAGTGGGTCAGGGGGAGTGGGTCAAGAGGTAAGTGGACAAGGGGAGGGAGTTGGTCAATGGGAGGGAGAGGCTCAAGTGGGGGAGTGGGTCAAGGGGAGGGAGTGGGTCAAGGTGGGGTTTGTGTCAAGGGGAGGGAGTGTGTCAAGTGGGGGAGTGGGTCATGGGGAGGGAGTGGGTCAAGGGAGGGGAGTGGGTCAAGGGTGTGGGTCAAGGGGGGGAATGAGTCAAGGGGGTGGGAGTGGGTCAAGGGGGGGAGTGGGTCAAGGGGAGGGAGTGGGTCAAGGGGAGGGAGTGGGTCAAGGTGAGGGAGTGGGTCAAGGGGGGTAGTGGGGCAAGGGGGGTGTGGGTCAAGGGGGGTGTGGGTCAAGGGGATTGAGTGGGTCAAGGGGGGAGTGGGTCGGGGGGGGTGTGGGTCAGGGGGGGAGTGGGTCAGGGGGGTTTGGGTCAAGGGAAGGTAGTGGATCAAGGGGAGGAGTGGTTCAAGGGGGGGAGTGGGTCAAGAGGGAAGTGGGTCGTGGAGGAGTGGGTCAAGGGGGGGAATGGGTCAAGGGTCGAGTGGGACAAGGGGAGGGAGTGGGTCAAGGAGGGAGTGAGTCAAGTGGGGAGTGGGTGAAGGGGGAGTGGGTCTTGGAGGAGTGGGTCAAGGGGGGAGTGGGTCAAGGGGAGGGAGTGGGTCAAGGGGGGAGTGAATCAAGGGGAGGAGTGGGTCAAGGGGGGAGTGGGTCGTGGAGGAGTGGGTCAAGGGGGGAGTGGGTCAAGGGGGGGAGTGTTTCAAGTGGGGGAATGGGTCAAGAGGCGGGAGTGGGTTACGGGGGGGAGTGAGTCAAGGGGGGGGAGTGGGCCAAGCGGGGGGGAGTGGATCAAGGGGGGGAGTGGGTTAAGGGGGGGGAGTGGGTCAAGGTGGGGATTGGGCCAAGGGGGGGAGTGGGTCAAGGGTGGGAGTGAGTCAAGGAGTTCAGTGGGTCAAGGGGAGGAGTGGATCGGGGGGGAGAGTGGGTCAAGGGAAGGAGTGGGTCGGGGGGGAGGGCCAAGGGGAGAGTGGGTCAAGTGGGAAGTGGGTCGGGGGGGAGTGAGTCAAGGTGGGAAGTGGGTCGGGGGAGGGGTCAAGGGGGGAAGTGGATCAAGGGGAGGGAGTGGGTCAAGGGGGGGAGTGGGTCAAGGGGGGAGTGGGTCAAGGGAGGGAGTGGGTCAAGGGGGGGAGTGGGTCAAGGGGAGGGAGATGGTCAAGGAGGAGTGGGTCAAGGGGGGACTAAGTCAGGGCGGGAGTGGGTCAGGGGGGGAGTGTGTCAAGGGGAGGGAGTGGGTCAAGTGGGGGAGTGGATCAAGGGAGTGAAGTGGGTCAAGGGGAGGGATTGTTTCAAGGGGGGAGTGGGTCAGGGGGGAGTGGGTCAAGGGGAGGGAGTGGGTCAGGAGGGGAGTGGGTCAAAGGGAGGGAGTGGGTCAAGTGGGGGAGTGCGTCAAGGGGATGAGTGGGTCAAGGGCATGGAGAGGGTCAGGGGGGAGTGGGTCAAGGGGGGGACTCGTTCAGAGGGGGAGTGGGTCAAGGGGGTGAGTGGGTCAAGGGGAGGGAGTGGGTCAAGTGGGGGAGTGGATCAAGGTGAGGGAGTGGGTCAAGGGGAGGAGTGGGTCAAGGGGAGGGAGTGGGTCAAGGGGCGGAGTGGGTCAAGTGGGGGAGTGGATCAGGGGGGGAGTGGGTCAGGGGGAGTGGGTCAAGAGGGAAGTGGACAAGGGGAGGGAGTTGGTCAATGGGAGGGAGAGGCTCAAGTGGGGGAGTGGGTCAAGGGGAGGGAGTGGGTCAAGGGGGGGAGTGTGTCAAGGGGAGGGAGTGTGTCAAGTGGGGGAGTGGGTCATGGGGAGGCAGTGGGTCAAAGGGAGGGAGTGGGTCAAAGGGATGGAGTGGGTCAAGGGGAGTGAGTGGATCAAGGGGGGGAGTGGGTCAAGGGGGGTCAAGGGGGGGAATGAGTCAAGGGGGTGGGAGTGGGTCAAGGGGGGAGTGGGTCAAGGGGAGGGAGTGGGTCAAGGGGAGGGAGTGGGTCAAGGTGAGGGAGTGGGTCAAGGGGGTAGTGGGGCAAGGGGGGGTGTGGGTCAAGGGGGGTGTGGGTCAAGGGGATTGAGTGGGTCAAGGGGGGAGTGGGTCGTGGGGGGTGTGGGTCAGGGGGGGAGTGGGTCAGGGGGGTGTGGGTCAAGGTGGGGGGAAGTGGGTCAAGGGGAGGGAGTGGGTCGGGGGGGAGTGGGTCAGGGGGGGTGTGGGTCAGGGGGGGAGTGGGTCAAGGGGGGAGTGGGTCAGTGGGGAGTGGGTCGGGGGGGGAATGGGTCAAGGGGGGAGTGGGTCAAGGGGGAGAGTGGGTCAAGGGGGGAGGGTGTCAAGGGGGGGAGTGGGTCAAGGGGACGGAGTGGGTCAAGGGGGTGGAGTGGGTCAAGGGCGGAGTGAGTCAAAGGGGGGAGTGGTTCAAGGGGGGGTGTGGGTCAAGGGAAGGTAGTGGATCAAGGGGAGGAGTGGTTCAAGGGGGGGAGTGGGTCAAGAGGGGAGTGGGTCGTGGAGGAGTGGGTCAAGGGGAGGAATGGGTCAAGGGTCGAGTGGGACAAGGGGAGGGAGTGGGTCAAGGAGGGAGTGAGTCAAGTGGGGAGTGGGTGAAGGGGGAGTGGGTCTTGGAGGAGTGGGTCAAGGGGGGAGTGGGTCAAGGGGAGGGAGTGGGTCAAGGGGGGAGTGAATCAAGCGGAGGAGTGGGTCAAGGGGGGAGTGGGTCGTGGAGGAGTGGGTCAAGGGGGGGAGTGGGTCAAGGGGGGGAGTGTTTCAAGTGGGGGAATGGGTCAAGAGGCGGGAGTGGGTTACGGGAGGGAGTGAGTCAAGGGGGGGGAGTGGGCCAAGCGGGGGGGAGTGGATCAAGGGGGGGAGTGGGTTAAGGGGGGGGAGTGGGTCAAGGGGGGGATTGGGCCAAGGGGGGGAGTGGGTCAAGGGTGGGAGTGAGTCAAGGAGTTCAGTGGGTCAAGGGGAGGAGTGGATCGGGGGGGGGAGTGGGTCAAGGGAAGGAGTGGGTCGGGGGGGAGGGTCAAGGGGAGAGTGGGTCAAGGGGGAAGTGGGTCGGGGGGGAGTGAGTCAAGGTGGGAAGTGGGTCGGGGGAGGGGTCAAGGGGGGAAGTGGATCAAGGGGAGGGAGTGGGTCAAGGGGGGAGTGGGTCAAGGGAGGGAGTGGGTCAAGGGGGGGAGTGGGTCAAGGTGGGGAGTGGGTCAAGGGGAGGGAGATGGTCAGGGAGGAGTGGGTCAAGGGGGGACTAGGTCAGGGGGAAGTGGGTCAGGGGGGGAGTGTGTCAAGGCGAGGGAGTGGGTCAAGGTGGGGGAGTGGGTCAAGGAGGGGTGTGGTTAAAGGGGGGAGTGGTTCAAGGGGGGGAGTGGGTCAAGGGTGGGAGTGGGTCAAGGATGTCAGTGGGTCAAGGGGAGGAGTGGGTCGGGGGGAGTGAGTCAAGGGGAGGAGTGGGTCGATGGGGGAGAGGGTCAAGGGGGTGTGGGTCAAGGGGGGGAGTGGGTCAAGGGGGGGAGTGGGTCGGGGGGGAGTGGCTCAAGGGGGGAAGTGCGTCGGGGGGAGGGGTCAAGGGGGAGAATGGGTCAAGGGGGAAGTGGGTCGGGGGGCAGTGAGTCAAGGTGGGAAGTGGGTTGGGGGAGGGGTCAAGGGGGGAAGTGGATCAAGGGGAGGGAGTGGGTCGAGGGGAGGGAGTGGGTCAAGGGGGGAGTGGGTCACGGGGGGAGTGGGTCAAAGGGAGGAAGTGGGTCAAGTGAGGGAGTGGGTCAAAGGGAGGAAGTGGGTCAAGTGAGGGAGTGGGTCAAGGGGGGGAGTGGGTCAAGGGCAGGGAGAGGGTCAGGGGGGAGTGGGTCATGGGGGGGACTAGTTCGGGGGAGTGGGTCAAGGGGGGGAGTGGGTCAAGGGGAGGGAGTGGGTCAAGTGGGGGTGTGGGTCAAGTGGAGGTAGTGGGTCGAGGGGCGGAGTGGGTCAAGGGGAGGGAGTGCGTCAAGGGGAGGGAGTGGGTCAAGGGGGGGAGTGGGTCAAGGGGAGGGAGTAGGTCAAGGGGAGGGAGTGGGTCAAGAGGGGAGTGGGTCAAGCGGGGGAGTGGGTCAGGGGGGGAGTGGGTCAGGGGGAGTGGGTCAAGGGGGAAGTGGACAAGGGGAAGGAGTTGGTCAAGGGGAGGGAGTGGTTCAAGGGGAGGGAGTGGGTCAAGTGTGGGAGTGGGTCAAGGGGAGGAATTGGGTCAAGGGGAGGGAGTGGGTCAGGTGGAGAGTGGGTCAAGTGGGGGAGTGGGTCAAGAGGGGGGAGTGGGTCAAGGGGGGGAGTGGGTCAAGGGGAGGGAGTGGGTCAAGGGGGGAGTGTGTCAGGGGGGAGTGGTTCATAGGGGAGTGGGTCAAGGGGGGGAGTGTGTCACGGGGGGGAATGGGTCAAGGGGAGGGAGTGGGTCAAGGGGGGGAATGTGTCAGGGGGGAGTGGTTCATAGGGGAGTGGGTCAAGGGGGGAGTGGGTCACGGGGGGGAGTGGGTCAAAGGGAGGAAGTGGGTCAAGTGAGGGAGTGGGTCAAAGGGAGGAAGTGGGTCAAGTGAGGGAGTGGGTCAAGGGGGGGAGTGGGTCAAGGGCAGGGAGAGGGTCAGGGGGGAGTGGGTCAAGGAGGGGACTAGTTCGGGGGAGTGGGTCAAGGGGGGGAGTGGGTCAAGGGGAGGGAGTGGGTCAAGTGGGGGTGTGGGTCAAGTGGAGGTAGTGGGTCGAGGGGGGAGTGGGTCAAGGGGAGGGAGTGCGTCAAGGGGAGGGAGTGGGTCAAGGGGGGGAGTGGGTCAAGGGGAGGGAGTAGGTCAAGGGGAGGGAGTGGGTCAAGAGGGGAGTGGGTCAAGTGGGGGAGTGGGTCAGGGGGGGAGTGGGTCAGGGGGAGTGGGTCAAGGGGGAAGTGGACAAGGGGAAGGAGTTGGTCAAGGGGAGGGAGTGGGTCAAGGGGAGGGAGTGGGTAAAGTGTGGGAGTGGGTCAAGGGGAGGAATTGGGTCAAGGGGAGGGAGTGGGTCAGGTGGAGAGTGGGTCAAGTGGGGGAGTGGGTCAAGAGGGGGGAGTGTGTCAGGGGGGAGTGGTTCATAGGGGAGTGGGTCAAGGGGGGGAGTGGGTCAACGGGAGGGAGTGGGTCAAGGGGGGGAGTATGTCAGGGGGGAGTAGTTCATAGGGGAGTGGGTCAAGGGAGGAGTGTGTCAAGGGGAGGGAGTGGGTCAGGGGGGAGTGGATCAAGGGAGTGAAGTGGGTCAAGGGGAGGCATTGTTTCAAGGGGGGAGTGGGTCAGGGGGGAGTGGGTCAAGGGGAGGGAGTGGGTCAGGAGGGGAGTGGGTCAAAGGGAGGGAGTGGGTCAAGTGGGGGAGTGCGTCAAGGGGATGAGTGGGTCAAGGGCATGGAGAGTGTCAGGGGTGAGTGGGTCAAGGGGGGGACTCGTTCAGAGGGGGAGTGGGTCAAGGGGGGGAGTGGGTCAAGGGGAGGGAGTGGGTCAAGTGGGGGAGTGGGTCAAGGGGAGGGAGTGGGTCAAGGGGCGGAGTGGGTCAAGTGGGGGAGTGGATCAGGGGGGGAGTGGGTCAGGGGGAGTGGGTCAAGAGGGAAGTGGACAAGAGGAGGGAGTTGGTCAATGGGAGGGAGAGGCTCAAGTGGGGGAGTGGGTCAAGGGGAGGGAGTGGGTCAAGGGGGGCAGTGTGTCAAGGGGAGGGAGTGTGTCAAGTGGGGGAGTGGGTCATGGGGAGCGAGTGGATCAAGGGGAGGGAGTGGGTCAAAGGGATGGAGTGGGTCAAGGGGAGGGAGTGGATCAAGGGGGGGGAGTGGGTCAAGGGTGTGGGTCAAGGAGGGGAATGAGTCAAGGGGGTGGGAGTGGGTCAAGGGGGGGAGTGGGTCAAGGGGAGGGAGTGGGTCAAGGGGAGGGAGTGGGTCAAGGTGAGGGAGTGGGTCAAGGGGGGTAGTGGGGCAAGGAGGGGTGTGGGTCAAGAGGGATGTGGGTCAAGGGGATTGAGTGGGTCAAGGGGGGAGTGGGACAGGGGGGGTTGTGTGTCAGGGGGGGAGTGGGTCAGGGGGGTGTGGGTCAAGGTGGGGGGAAGTGGGTCAAGGGGAGGGAGTGGGTCAGGGGGGAGTGGGTCAGGGGGGGTGTGGGTCAGGGGGGGAGTGGGTCAAGGGGGGAGTGGGTCAGTGGGGAGTGGGTCGGGGGGGGAATGGGTCAAGGGGGGAGTGGGTCAAGGGGGAGAGTGGGTCAAGGGGGGAGGGTGTCAAGGGGGGGAGTGGGTCAAGGGGACGGAGTGGGTCAAGGGGGTGGAGTGGGTCAAGGGCGGAGTGAGTCAAAGGGGGGAGTGGTTCAAGGGGGGGTGTGGGTCAAGGGAAGGTAGTGGATCAAGGGGAGGAGTGGTTCAAGTGGGGGAGTGGGTCAAGAGGGGAGTGGGTCGTGGAGGAGTGGGTCAAGGGGGGGAATGGGTCAAGTGTCGAGTGGGACAAGGGGAGGGAGTGGGTCAAGGAGGGAGTGAGTCAAGTGGGGAGTGGGTGAAGGGGGAGTGGGTCTTGGAGGAGTGGGTCAAGGGGGGAGTGGGTCAAGGGGAGGGAGTGGGTCAAGGGGGGAGTGAATCAAGGGGAGGAGTGGCTCAAGGGGGGAGTGGGTCGTGGAGGAGTGGGTCAAGGGGGGGAGTGGGTCAAGGGGGGGAGTGTTTCAAGTGGGGGAATGGGTCAAGAGGCGGGAGTGGGTTACGGGGGGGGAGTGAGTCAAGGGGGGGGAGTGGGCCAAGCGGGGGGGAGTGGATCAAGGGGGGGAGTGGGTTAAGGGGGGGGAGTGGGTCAAGGGGGGGATTGGGCCAAGGGGGGGAGTGGGTCAAGGGTGGGAGTGAGTCAAGGAGTTCAGTGGGTCAAGGGGAGGAGTGGATCGGGGGGGGGAGTGGGTCAAGGGAAGGAGTGGGTCGGGGGGGGGAGTGGGTCAAGGGAAGGAGTGGGTCGGGGGGGAGGGTCAAGGGGAGAGTGGGTCAAGGGGGAAGTGGGTCGGAGGGAGTGAGTCAAGGTGGGAAGTGGGTCGGGGGAGGGGTCAAGGGGGGAAGTGGATCAAGGGGAGGGAGTGGGTCAAGGGGGGAGTGGGTCAAGGGGGGAGTGGGTCAAGGGGGGGGTAGTGTGTCAAGGGGGGGAGTGGGTCAAGGGGAGGGAGTGGGTCAAGGGGGGAGTGGGTCAAGGGGGAGTGGGTCAAGTGGGGGTGTGGTTCAAGGGGGGGTGTGGGTCAAGGGGAGGGAGTAGGTCAAGGGGGGGAGTGGTTCAAGGGGGGGAGTGGGTCAAGGGGGGAGTGGGTCAAGGGGGGGAGTGGGTCAAGGGGGGAATGGGTCAAGAAGTGGGAGTGGGTTAATGGGGGGAGTGAGTCAAGGGGGGGAGTGGGCCAAGCGGGGGGGAGTGGATCAAGGGGGGAGTGGGTTAAGCGGGGGGGAGTGTGTCAAGGGGGGGGATTGGGCCAAGGGGGGGAGTGGGTCAAGTGGGGGAGTGGGTCAAGGGGGTGAGTGGGTCAAGGTGGGGGAGTGGGTCAAGGAGGGGTGTGGTTAAAGGGGGGAGTGGTTCAAGGGGGGGAGTGGGTCAAGGGTGGGAGTGGGTCAAGGATGTCAGTGGGTCAAGGGGAGGAGTGGGTCGGGGGGGAGTGAGTCAAGGGGAGGAGTGGGTCGATGGGGGAGAGGGTCAAGGGGGTGTGGGTCAAGGGGGGGAGTGGGTCAAGGGGGGGAGTGGGTCGGGGGGGAGTGGCTCAAGGGGGGAAGTGCGTCGGGGGGAGGGGTCAAGGGGGGGAATGGGTCAAGGGGGAAGTGTGTCGGGGGGGAGTGAGTCAAGGTGGGAAGTGGGTTGGGGGAGGGGTCAAGGGGGGAAGTGGATCAAGGGGAGGGAGTGGGTCAAGGGGGGAAGTGGTTCAAGAGGGGAGTGGGTCAAGGGCGGGAGTGGGTCAAGGGGTGAGTGGGTCAAGGGGAGGGAGATGGTCAGGGAGGAGTGGCTCAAGGGGGGAGTGGTTCAAGGGTTGTGTGGGTCAAGGGGGGGAATGGGTCAAGGGGGGAGAAGGTCAAGGGGGAGTGGGTCAGGGGGGGATTGGGTCAGGGGGGAGTGGGTCAGGGGGGAGTGGGTCAAGGTGAGGGATTGGGTCAAGGGTGGGAATGGGTCAAGGGGGGGAGTGGTTCATGGGGAGTGTGGGTCAAGGGTGGAATGGGTCAAGGGGGAGTGGGTCAACGGGGGGAATGGGTCAAGGGGGGGAGTGGGTCAGGGGGGAGTAGGTCAAGGGGGAGTTGGTCAAGGGGGGGAGTGGGTCACGGGGGTGTGGGTCAAGGGGGGAGTGGGTCAGGTGGGAGTGGGTCAAGGGGGGGAGTGGGTCAAGTGGGGAATGGGTCAAGGGGGAGTGGGTCAACGGGGGGAATGGGTCAAGGGGGGGAGTGGGTCAGGGGGTAGTAGGTCAAGGGGGAGTTGGTCAAGGGGGGAGTGGGTCACGGGGGAGTGGGTCAGGGGGGGAGTGGGTCAGGTGGGAGTGGGTCAAGGGGGGGAGTGGGTCAAGTGGGGGAGTGGGTCAATGGGGAACGGGTAAAGGGGTAGTGGGTTAAGGGGGGAGTGGGTCAGGGGGGGGATTGCATCAAGGAGGGGGAGTGGGTCAGCGGGGAGTGGGTCAAGGGGGGAATGGGTCAAGGGAGGAATGGGTCAAGGGGGGAATAGGTCAAGGGGGGGAGTGGTTCAAGGGTTGTGTGGGTCAAGGGGGGGAATGGGTCAAGGGGGGGAGAAGGTCAAGGGGGGAGTGGGTCAGGGGGGGAGTGGGTCAGGGGGAGTGGGTCAGGGGAAGTGTGTCAGGGGGGAGTGGGTCAAGGGGGGAGTGGGTCAAGGGGAGGGAGTTGGTCAATGGGGGGAATGGGTCAAGCGGGGAGTGGGTCAAGGGGGCGAGTGGGTCAAGGGGGGGAGTGTGTCAAGGGGGGGAGTGGGTCAAGGGGACGGAGTGGGTCAAGGGGGTGGAGTGGGTCAAGGGCGGAGTGAGTCAAGGGGGGGAGTGGTTCAAGGGGGGGTGTGGGTCAAGGGAAGGGAGTGGATCAAGGGGAGGAGTGGTTCAATGGCGGGGAGTGGGTCAGGGGGAGTGGGTCAAAGGGGAGTTGGTCAAGAGGGGGTGTGGGTCAAGGTGAGGGATTGGGTCAAGGGGGGGAATGGGTCAAGGGGGGGAGTGGTTCATGGGGAGTGTGGGTAAAGGGGGGAATGGGTCAAGGGGGACTGGGTCAACGGGGGTATTGGGTCAAGGGGGGGAGTGGGTCAGGGGGGAGTAGGTCAAGGGGAAGTTGGTCAAGAGGGGGAGTGGGTCACGGGGGAGTGGGTCAAGGGCTGGAGTGGGTCAGGTGGGAGTGGGTCAAGGGGGGGAGTGGTTCAAGTGGGGGAGTGGGTCAATGGGGAACGGGTAAAGGGGTAGTGGGTCAAGGGGGGAGTGGGTCAGGGGGGATTGCATCAAGGAGGGGGAGTGGGTCAGCGGGGAGTGGGTCAAGCGAGGGAATGGGTCAAGGGAGGAATGGGTCAAGGGGGGAATAGGTCAAGGGGGAGTGGTTCAAGGGTTGTGTGGGTCAAGGGGGGGAATGGGTCAAGGGGGGGAGAAGGTCAAGGGGGGAGTGGGTCAGGGGGGGAGTGGGTCAGGGGGGAGTGGGTCAGGGGGGAGTGGGTCAGGGGGGAGTGGGTCAAGGGGGGAGTGGTTCAAGGGGGGAGTGGGTCAGGGGGAGTGTGGGTCAGGGGGGGAGTGGGTCAAGGGGGGAGTGGGTCAGTGGGGAGTGGGTCGGGGGGAGTGGGTCAAGGGGAGGGATTGGGTCAAGGAGGGGGAGTGGGTCAAGGGGGGAGTGGGTCAAGGGGGGGAGTGGGTCAAGGGGGGAATGGGTCAAGCGGGGCGAGTGGGTCAATGGGGGGAATGGGTCAAGGGGGGAGTGGGTCAAGGGGGCGAGTGGGTCAAGGGGGGGAGTGTGTCAAGGGCGGGAGCGGGTCAAGGGGACGGAGTGGGTCAAGGGGGTGGAGTGGGTCAAGGGCGGAGTGAGTCAAGGGGGGGAGTGGTTCAAGGGGGGGTGTGGGTCAAGGGAAGGGAGTGGATCAAGGGGAGGAGTGGTTCAAGGGGGGGAGTGGGTCAAGAGGGGAGTGGGTCGTGGAGGAGTGGGTCAAGGGGGGGAGTGGGTCAAGGGGGGGAATGGGTCAAGCGTCGAGTGGGACAAGGGGAGCGAGTGAGTTAAGGAGGGAGTGAGTCAAGTGGGGAGTGGGTGAAGAGGGAGTGGGTCTTGGAGGAGTGGGTCAAGGGGGGAGTGGGTCAAGGGGAGGGAGTGGGTCAAGAGGGGAGTGAATCAAGGGGAGGAGTGGGTCAAGGGGGGAGTGGGTCGTGGAGGAGTGGTTCAAGGGGGGGAGTGGGTCAAGGGGGGGATTGGGCAAAGGGGGGGGAGTGGGTCAAGAGGGGCGAGTTGGTCAAGGGGAGGGGGTGGGTCAAGGGGGACAGAGGGTAGGGGGAGTGGGTCAAGGGGGGAGTGGGTCGGGGGGGAGAGGGTCAAGGGGGGAGTGGGTCAAGCGGGGGAGTGGGTCTAGGAGGGAATTGGATCAATGGGAAGGGAGTGGGTCAAGAGGCGAGAGTGGGTCAAGGGGGGAGTCGGTCGGGGGGGAGAGGGTCAAGGGGGAAGTGGGTCAAGCGGGGGAGTGGGTCTAGGGGGGAATTGGATCAAGGGGAGGGAGTGGGTCAAGAGGCGAGAGTGGGTCAAGGGGGGCAATGGGTCAAGGGGGGAGTGGGTCGGGGGGGAGTGGTCAAGGGGGGAAGTGGATCAAGGAGAGGAAGTGGATCAAGGTGAGGGAGTGGGTCAAGGGAGGGAGTGGGTCGGGTGGGAGTGGGTCAAGGGGGGCAGTGGGTCAAGAGGCGGGAGTGGGTCAAGGGGGGCAATGGGTCAAGGGGGAGTGGGTCAAGGGGGGGAGTGGGTCAAGGGGGGGAGTGGGCCAAGTGAGGGGAGTGGGCCAAGTGAGGGGAGTGGGTCAAGGGGGGGAGTGGGTTAAGGGGGGGAGTGGGTTAAGGGGGGGAGTGGGTCAAGCGGGGGGATTGGGTCAAGGGGGTGAGTGGGTTAAGGGGGGGAGTGGGTCAAGGGGGCAATGGGTCAAGGGGGGGAGTGGGTTGGGGAGAGGGGTCAAGGGGGGAGTGGGTCAAGGTGGGAGTGCGTCAAGGGGGAGTGGCTCAAGGGGGGGAGTGGGTCAAGGGGGGGATTGGGCCAAGGGGGGAGTGGGTCAAGGGGGGGGTGGGTCGTGGGGGAGTGGGTCAAGGGGGGGGAGTGGGTCAAGGGGAGGAGTGCGTCAAGAGGTGGGAGTGGGTCAAGGGGGGGAGTGGGTCAAGGGGGGGAGTGGGTCAAGGGGGGGAGTGGGTCAAGGGGGGGATTGGGCCAAGTGAGGGGAGTGGGTCAAGGGGGGGAATGGGCCAAGGGGGGAGTGGGTCGTGGGGGAGTGGGTCAAGGGGGGGGGAGTGGTTCAAGGGGAGGAGTGCGTCAAGTGGTGGGAGTGGGTCAAGGGGGGGAGTGGGTCAAGGGGGGGAGTGGGTCAAGGGGGGGAGTGGGTCAAGGGGGGGAGTGGGTCAAGGGGGGGATTGGGCCAAGTGAGGGGAGTGGGTCAAGGGGGGGAGTGCTGTTAAGGGGGGGAGTGGGTCAAGCGGGGGGATTGGGTCAAGGGGGGGAGTGGGTCAAGGGGGGGAGTGGGTCAAGGGGGGGAGTGGGTCAAGGTGGGGGAGTGGGTCAAGGAGGGGTGTGGTTAAAGGGGGGAGTGGTTCAAGGGGGGGAGTGGGTCAAGGGTGGGAGTGGGTCAAGGATGTCAGTGGGTCAAGGGGAGGAGTGGGTCGGGGGGGAGTGAGTCAAGGGGAGGAGTGGGTCGATGGGGGAGAGGGTCAAGGGGGTGTGTGTCAAGGGGGGGAGTGGGTCAAGGGGGGTTGTGGGTCGGGGGGGAGTGGCTCAAGGGGGGAAGTGCGTCGGGGGGAGGGGTCAAGGGGGGGAATGGGTCAAGGGGGAAGTGGGTCGGGGGGCAGTGAGTCAAGGTGGGAAGTGGGTTGGGGAGGGGTCAAGGGGGGAATTGGATCAAGGGGAGGGAGTGGGTCAAGGGGGGGAGTGGTTCAAGGGGGGAGTGGGTCAAGGGCGGGAGTGGGTCAAGGGGGGGAGTGGGTCAAGGGGAGGGAGATGGTCAGGGAGGAGTGGCTCAAGGGGGGAGTGGTTCAAGGGTTGTGTGGGTCAAGGGGGGAATGGGTCAAGGGGGGGAGAAGGTCAAGGGGGGGAATGGGTCAAGGGGGGGAGTGGGTCAGGGGGGTGTAGGTCAAGGGGGAGTTGGTCAAGGGGGGAGTGGATCACGGGGTAGTGGGTCAAGGGGGGAAGTGGGTCAGGTGGGAGTGGGTCAAGGGGGGGGAGTGGGTCAAGTGGGGAATGGGTCAAGGTGGAGTGGGTCAACGGGGGGAATGGGTCAAGGGGGGGAGTGGGTCAGGGGGGAGTAGGTCAAGGGTGAGTTGGTCAAGGGGGGAGTGGGTCACGGGGGAGTGGGTCAAGGGGGGGAGTGGGTCAGGTGGGAGTGGGTCAAGGGGGGGGAGTGGGTCAAGTGGGGGAGTGGGTCAATGGGGAACGGGTAAAGGGGTAGTGGGTCAAGGCGGGAGTGGGTCAGGGGGGGATTGCATCAAGGAGGGGGAGTGGGTCAGCGGGGAGTGGGTCAAGGGGGGAATGGGTCAAGGGAGGAATGGGTCAAGGGGGGAATAGGTCAAGGGGGGAGTGGTTCAAGGGTTGTGTGGGTCAAGGGGGGGAATGGGTCAAGGGGGGGAGAAGGTCAAGGGGGGAGTGGGTCAGAGGGGGAGTGGGTCAGGGGGAGTGGGTCAGGGGGAGTGTGTCAGGGGGGAGTGGGTCAAGGGGGGAGTGGGTCAAGGGGAGGGAGTTGGTCAATGGGGGGAATGGGTCAAGGGGGGAGTGGGTCAAGGGGGCGAGTGGGTCAAGGGGGGGAGTGTGTCAAGGGGGGGAGTGGGTCAAGGGGACGGAGTGAGTCAAGGGGGTGGAGTGGGTCAAGGGCGGAGTGAGTCAAGGGGGGGAGTGGTTCAAGGGGGGGTGTGGGTCAAGGGAAGGGAGTGGATCAAGGGTAGGAGTGGTTCAAGGGGGGGAGTTGGTCAAGAGAGGAGTGGGTCGTGGAGGAGTGGGTCAAGGGGGGGAGTGGGTCAAGGGGGGGAATGGGTCAAGGGTCGAGTGGGACAAGGGGAGCGAGTGGGTCAAGGAGGGAGTGAGTCAAGTGGGGAGTGGGTGAAGGGGGAGTGGGTCTTGGAGGAGTGGGTCAAGGGGGGAGTGGGTCAAGAGGAGGGAGTGGGCCAAGAGGGGAGTGAATCAAGGGGAGGAGTGGGTCAAGGGGGGAGTGGGTCGTGGAGGAGTGGGTCAAGGGGGGGAGTGGGTCAAGGGGGGGAGTGGGTCAAGTGGGGGAATGGGTCAAGAGGCGGGAGTGGGTTAAGGGGGGGAGTGAGTCAAGGAGGGGGAGTGGGCCAAGCGGGGGGGAGTGGATCAAGTGGGGGAGTGGGTTAAGGGGGGGAGTGGGTCAAGGGGGGGATTGGGCCAAGGGGGGGAGTGGGTCAAGGGTGGGAGTGGGTCAAGGAGTTCAGTGGGTCAAGGGGAGGAGTGGATCGGGGGGGGAGTGGGTTAAGGGGGGGAGTGGGTCAATGGGGGGATTGGGCCAAGGGGGGGAGTGGGTCAAGGGTGGGAGTGAGTCAAGGAGTTCAGTGGGTCAAGGGGAGGAGTGGATCGGGGGGGGAGTGGGTCAAGGAGAGGAGTGAGTCGGGGGGGAGGGTCAAGGGGAGAGTGGGTCAAGGGGGGAGTGGGTCAAAGGTGGGAGTGGGTCGGGCGGGAGTGGGTCAAGGGGGGAAGTGGGTCGGGGGGAGGGGTCAAGGGGGGAATGGGTCAAGGGGGAAGTGGGTCGGGGGGAGTGGGTCAAGGTGGGAATTGGGTGAGGGGGAGTGGTCAAGGGGGGAAGTGGATCAAGGGGAGGGAGTGGGTCAAGGGGGGTAGTGGGTCAAGGGGGGAGTGGGTCAAGGGCGGGAGTGGGTCAAGGGTGGGAGTGGGTCAAGGGGAGGGAGAGGGTCAGGGAGGAGTAGGTCAAGGGGGGACTAGGTCAGGGGAGGAGTGGGTCAAGGGGGGGGAGTGTGTCAAGGAGAGGGAGTGGGTCAAGTGGGGGAGTGGATCAAGGGGAGGTAGTGGGTCAAGGGGGGGAGTGGGTCAAGGGGGGGAGTGGGTCAAGTGGGGGAATGGGTCAAGAGGCGGGAGTGGGTTAAGGGGGGAGTGAGTCAAGGAGGGGGAGTGGGCCATGCGGGGGGGAGTGGATCAAGGGGGGGAGTGGGTTAAGGGGGGGAGTGGGTCAAGGGGGGGATTGGGCCAAGGGGGGGAGTGGGTCAAGGGTGGGAGTGGGTCAAGGAGTTCAGTGGGTCAAGGGGAGGAGTGGATCGGGGGGGGAGTGGGTTAAGGGGGGGGAGTGGGTCAAGGGGGGGATTGGGCCAAGGGGGGGAGTGGGTCAAGGGTGGGAGTGAGTCAAGGAGTTCAGTGGGTCAAGGGGAGGAGTGGATCGGGGGGGAGTGGGTCAAGGAGAGGAGTGAGTCGGGGGGGAGGGTCAAGGGGAGAGTGGGTCAAGGGGGGGAGTGGGTCAAAGGTGGGAGTGGGTCGGGCGGGAGTGGGTCAAGGGGGGAAGTGGGTCGGGGGGAGGGGTCAAGGGGGGAATGGGTCAAGGGGGAAGTGGGTCGGGGGGGAGTGGGTCAAGGTGGGAAGTGGGTGGGGGGGAGGGGTCAAGGGGGGAAGTGGATCAAGGGGAGGGAGTGGGTCAAGGGGGGGAGTGGGTCAAGGGGGGAGTGGGTCAAGGGCGGGAGTGGGTCAAGGGTGGGAGTGGGTCAAGGGGAGGGAGAGGGTCAGGGAGGAGTAGGTCAAGGGGGGACTAGGTCAGGGGAGGAGTGGGTCAAGGGGGGTGGGAGTGTGTCAAGGAGAGGGAGTGGGTCAAGTGGGGGAGTGGATCAAGGGGAGGTAGTGGGTCAAGGGGGGAGTGGGTCAAGGGGAGGAAGTGGGTCAAGTGGGGGATTGGGTCAAGGGGAGGGAGTGGGTCAAGGGGGAATGGGACAAGGGGAGCGAGTGGGTCAAGGAGGGAGTGAGTCAAGTGGGGAGTGGGTGAAGGGGGAGTGGGTCTTGGAGGAGTGGGTCAAGGGGGGAGTGGGTCAAGAGGAGGGAGTGGGTCAAGAGGGGAGTGAATCAAGGGGAGGAGTGGGTCAAGGGGGGAGTGGGTCGTGGAGGAGTGGGTCAAGGGGGCGAGTGGGTCAAGGGGGGGAGTGGGTCAAGTGGGGGAATGGGTCAAGAGGCGGGAGTGGGTTAAGGGGGGGAGTGAGTCAAGGAGGGGGAGTGGGCCAAGCGGGGGGGAGTGGATCAAGGAGGGGAGTGGGTTCAGGGGGGGAGTGGGTCAAGGGGGGGATTGGGCCAAGGGGGGGAGTGGGTCAAGGGTGGGAGTGGGTCAAGGAGTTCAGTGGGTCAAGGGGAGGAGTGGATCGGGGGGGGAGTGGGTTAAGGGGGGGGAGTGGGTCAAGGGGGGGATTGGGCCAAGGGGGGGAGTGGGTCAAGGGTGGGAGTGAGTCAAGGAGTTCAGTGGGTCAAGGGGAGGAGTGGATCGGGGGGGGAGTGGGTCAAGGAGAGGAGTGAGTCGGGGGGGAGGGTCAAGGGGAGAGTGGGTCAAGGGGGGGAGTGGGTCAAAGGTGGGAGTGGGTCGGGCGGGAGTGGGTCAAGGGGGGAAGTGGGTGGGGGGGAGGGGTCAAGGTGGGAAGTGGATCAAGGGGAGGGAGTGGGTCAAGGGGGGGAGTGGGTCAAGGGGGGAGTGGGTCAAGGGGGGGGGAGTGCGTCAAGGAGAGGGAGTGGGTCAAGTGGGGGAGTGGATCAAGGGGAGGTAGTGGGTCAAGGGGGGAGTGGGTCAAGGGGAGGAAGTGGGTCAAGTGGGGGATTGGGTCAAGGGGAGGGAGTGGGTCAAGGGGGACTGGGTCAAGTGGGGGAGTGGGTCAAGGGGGGAGTGTGTCAAGGGGGGGAGTGGGTCAAGGGGAGGGAGTGGGTCAAGGGGGGAGTGGGTCAAGGGGGGAGTGGGTCAAGTGGGGGAGTGGTTCAAGGGGGGGTGTGGGTCAAGGGGAGGGAGTGGGTCAAGGGGGGAAGTGGTTCAAGGGGGGGAGTGGGTCAAGGGGGGAGTGGGTCAAGGGGGGGAGTGGGTCAAGGGGGGAATGCGTCAAGAAGCGTGAGTGGGTTAATGGGGGGAGTGAGTCAAGGGGGGGAGTGGGCCAAGCGGGGGGGAGTGGATCAAGGGGGGGAGTGGGTTAAGGGGGGGGGAGTGTGTCAAGGGGGGGATTGGGCCAAGGGGGGGAGTGGGTCAAGTGGGGGAGTGGGTCAAAGGGGTGAGTGGGTCAAGGTGGAGGAGTGGGTCAAGGAGGATGTGTGGGTCAAGGGGGGAGTGGGTCAAGGGGGGGAGTGGGTCAAGGGTGGGAGTGGGTCAAGGATGTCAGTGGGTCAAGGGGAGGAGTGGGTCGGGGGGGAGTGAGTCAAGGGGAGGAGTGGGTCGATGGGGGAGAGGGTCAAGGGGGTGTGGGTCAAGGGGGGGAGTGGGGCAAGGGGGGAGTGGGTCGGGGGGGAGTGGCTCAAGGGGGGAAGTGGGTCAGGGGGAGGGTCAAGGGGGGCAATGGGTCAAGGGGGAAGTGGGTCGGGGGGGAGTGAGTCAAGGTGGGAAGTGGGTCGGGGGAGGGGTCAAGGGGGGAAGTGGATCAAGGGGAGGTAGTGGGTCAAGGGGGGGAGTGGGTCAAGGGGGGAGTGGGTCAAGGGAGGGAGTGGGTCAAGGGGGGGAGTGGGTCAAGTGGAGGGAGATGGTCAGGGAGGAGTGGGTCAAGGGGGGACTAGGTCAGGGGGGGAGTGGGTCAAGGGGGGGAGTGTGTCAAGGGGAGGCAGTGGGTCAAGTGGGGGAGTGGATCAAGGGGAGGTAGTGGGTCAAGGGGGGGAGTGGGTCAAGGGGGGGAATGGGTCAAGGGTCGAGTGGGACAAGGGGAGCGAGTGGGTCAAGGAGGGAGTGAGTCAAGTGGGGAGTGGGTGAAGGGGGAGTGGGTCTTGGAGGAGTGGGTCAAGGGGGGAGTGGGTCAAGAGGAGGGAGTGGGTCAAGAGGGGAGTGAATCAAGGGGAGGAGTGGGTCAAGGGGGGAGTGGGTCGTGGAGGAGTGGGTCAAGGGGGGGAGTGGGTCAAGGGGGGGAGTGGGTCAAGTGGGGGAATGGGTCAAGAGGCGGGAGTGGGTTAAGGGGGGGAGTGAGTCAAGGAGGGGGAGTGGGTTAAGGGGGGGAGTGAGTCAAGGGGGGGGAGTGGGCCAAGCGGGGGGGAGTGGATCAAGGGGGGGAGTGGGTTAAGGGGGGGAGTGGGTCAAGGGGGGGATTGGGCCAAGGGGGGGAGTGGGTCAAGGGTGGGAGTGGGTCAAGGAGTTCAGTGGGTCAAGGGGAGGAGTGGATCGGGGGGGGAGTGGGTTAGGGGGGGGGAGTGGGTCAAGGGGGGGATTGGGCCAAGGGGGGGAGTGGGTCAAGGGTGGGAGTGAGTCAAGGAGTTCAGTGGGTCAAGGGGAGGAGTGGATCGGGGGGGGAGTGGGTCAAGGAGAGGAGTGAGTCGGGGGGGAGGGTCAAGGGGAGAGTGGGTCAAGGGGGGGAGTGGGTCAAAGGTGGGAGTGGGTCGGGCGGGAGTGGGTCAAGGGGGGAAGTGGGTCGGGGGGAGGGGTCAAGGGGGGAATGGGTCAAGGGGGAAGTGGGTCGGGGGGGAGTGGGTCAAGGTGGGAAGTGGGTGGGGGGGAGGGGTCAAGGGGGGAAGTGGATCAAGGGGAGGGAGTGGGTCAAGGGGGGGAGTGGGTCAAGGGGGGAGTGGGTCAAGGGCGGGAGTGGGTCAAGGGTGGGAGTGGGTCAAGGGGAGGGAGAGGGTCAGGGAGGAGTAGGTCAAGGGGGGACTAGGTCAGGGGAGGAGTGGGTCAAGGGGGGGGGAGTGTGTCAAGGAGAGGGAGTGGGTCAAGTGGGGGAGTGGATCAAGGGGTGGTAGTGGGTCAAGGGGGGAGTGGGTCAAGGGGAGGAAGTGGGTCAAGTGAGGGATTGGGTCAAGGGGAGGGAGTGGGTCAAGGGGGACTGGGTCAAGTGGGGGAGTGGGTCAAGGGGGGGGAGTGTGTCAAGGGGGGGAGTGGGTCAAGGGGAGGGAGTGGGTCAAGGGTGGAGTGGGTCAAGGGGGGAGTGGGTCAAGTGGGGGAGTGGTTCAAGGGGGGGTGTGGGTCAAGGGGAGGTAGTGGGTCAAGGGGGGAAGTGGTTCAAGGGGGGGAGTGGGTCAAGGGGGGAGTGGGTCAAGGGGGGAATGCGTCAAGAAGCGGGAGTGAGTTAATGGGGGGAGTGAGTCAAGGGGGGGAGTGAGCCAAGCGGGGGGGAGTGGATCAAGGGGGGGAGTGGGTTAAGGGTGGGGGGAGTGTGTCAAGGGGGGGGATTGGGCCAAGTGGGGGAGTGTGTCAAGTGGGGGAGTGGGTCAAAGGGGTGAGTGGGTCAAGGTGGAGGAGTGGGTCAAGGAGGGGTGTGGGTCAAGGGGGGAGTGGGTCAAGGGGGGGAGTGGGTCAAGGGTGGGAGTGGGTCAAGGATGTCAGTGGGTCAAGGGGAGGAGTGGGTCGGGGGGGAGTGAGTCAAGGGGAGGAGTGGGTCGATGGGGGAGAGGGTCAAGGGGGTGTGGGTCAAGGGGGGGAGTGGGGCAAGGGGGGAGTGGGCCGGGGGGGAGTGGCTCAAGGGGGGAAGTGGGTCAGGGGGAGGGTCAAGGGGGGCAATGGGTCAAGGGGGAAGTGGGTCGGGGGGAGTGAGTCAAGGTGGGAAGTGGGTCGGGGGAGGGGTCAAGGGGGGAAGTGGATCAAGGGGAGGTAGTGGGTCAAGGGGGGGAGTGGGTCAAGGGGGGAGTGGGTCAAGGGAGGGAGTGGGTCAAGGGGGGGAGTGGGTCAAGGGGAGGGAGATGGTCAGGGAGGAGTGGGTCAAGGGGGGACTAGGTCAGGGGGGGAGTGGGTCAAGGGGGGGAGTGTGTCAAGGGGGGGAGTGGGTTAAGGGGGGGTAGTGTGTCAAGGGGGGAGTGGGTCAAGGGGAGGGAGTGGGTCAAGGCTGGGAGTGGTTCAAGGGGGGAGTGGGTCAAGTGGGGGAGTGGATCAAGGGGAGGTAGTGGGTCAAGGGGGGGAGTGGGTCAAGGGGACGCAGTGGGTCAAGTGGGGGATTGGGTCAAGGGGAGGGAGTGGGTCAAGGGGGAATGGGTCAAGTGGGGGAGTGGGTTAAGGGGGGGTAGTGTGTCAAGGGGGGGAGTGGGTCAAGGGGAGGGAGTGGGTCAAGGCGGGTAGTGGTTCAAGGGGGGGAGTGGGTCAAGGGGGGAGTGGGTCAAGGGGGGGAGTGGGTCAAGGGGGGAATGGGTCAAGAAGCGGGAGTGGGTTAATGGGGGGAGTGAGTCAAGGGGGGGAGTGGGCCAAGCGGGGGGGAGTGGATCAAGGGGGGGAGTGGGTTAAGAGGGGGGAAGTGTGTCAAGGGGGGGGATTGGGCCAAGGGGGGGAGTGGGTCAAGTGGGGGAGTGGGTCAAGGGGGTGAGTGGGTCAAGGTGGGGGAGTGGGTCAAGGAGTGGTGTGGTTAAAGGGGGGAGTGGGTCAAGGGTGGGAGTGGGTCAAGGATGTCAGTGGGTCAAGGGGAGGAGTGGGTCGATGGGGGAGAGGGTCAAGGGGGTGTGGGTCAAGGGGGGGAGTGGGTCAAGGGGGGAGTGGGTCGGGGGGGAGTGGCTCAAGGGGGGAAGTGCGTCGGGGGGAATGGGTCAAGGGGGAAGTGGGTCGGGGGGAGTGAGTCAAGGTGGGAAGTGGGTTGGGGGAGGGGTCAAGGGGGGAAGTGGATCAAGGGGAGGGAGTGGGTCAAGGGGGGGAGTGGTTCAAGGGCGGAGTGGGTCAAGGGGGGAGTGGGTCAAGGGGAGGGAGATGGTCAGGGAGGTGTGGCTCAATGGGGGAGTGGTTCAAGGGTTGTGTGGGTCAAGGGGGGGAATGGGTCAAGGGGGGGAGAAGGTCAAGGGGGGAGTGGGTCAGGGGGGGAGTGGGTCAGGGGGGAGTGGGTCAGGGGGGAGTGGGTCAAGGTGAGGGATTGGGTCAAGGGGGGAATGGGTCAAGGGGGGAGTGGTTCAAGGGGAGTGTGGGTCTAGGGGGAATGGGTCAAGGGGGAGTGGGTCAACGGGGGGAATGGGTCAAGGGGGGAGTGGGTCAGGGGGGTGTAGGTCAAGGGGGAGTTGGTCAAGGGGGGGAGTGGATCACGGGGCAGTGGGTCAAGGGGGGGAGTGGGTCAGGTGGGAGTGGGTCAAGGGGGGGGAGTGGGTCAAGTGGGGAATGGGTCAAGGGGGAGTGGGCCAACGGGGGGAATGGGTCAAGGGGGGGAGTGGGTCAGGGGGGAGTAGGTCAAGGGGGAGTTGGTCAAGGGGGGGAGTGGGTCACGGGGGAGTGGGTCAAGGGGGGGAGTGGGTCAGGTGAGAGTGGGTCAAGGAGTGGGAGTGGGTCAAGTGGGGGAGTGGGTCAATGGGGAACGGGTAAAGGGGTAGTGGGTCAAGGGGGGAGTGGGTCAGGGGGGGATTGCATCAAGGAGGGGGAGTGGGTCAGCGGGGAGTGGGTCAAGGGGGGAATGGGTCAAGGGAGGAATGGGTCAAGGGGGGAATAGGTCAAGGGGGAGTGGGTCAGGGGGGGAGTGGGTCAGGGGGAGTGGGTCAGGGGGAGTGTGTCAGGGGGGAGTGGATCAAGGGGGGAGTGGGTCAAGGGGAGGGAGTTGGTCAATGGGGGGAATGGGTCAAGGGGGGAGTGGGTCAAGGGGGCGAGTGGGTCAAGGGGGGGAGTGTGTCAAGGGGGGGAGTGGGTCAAGGGGACGGAGTGGGTCAAGGGGGTGGAGTGGGTCAAGGGCGGAGTGAGTCAAGGGGGGGAGTGGCATCAAGGGGGGGTGTGGGTCAAGCGAAGGGAGTGGATCAAGGGGAGGAGTGGTTCAATGGCGGGGAGTGGGTCAGGGGGAGTGGGTCAAGGGGGAGTTGGTCAAGAGGGGGTGTGGGTCAAGGTGAAGGATTGGGTCAAGGGGGGAAATGGGTCAAGGGGGGGAGTGGTTCAAGGGGGAGTGGGTCAACGGGGGGAATGGGTCAAGGGGGGGAGTGGGTCAGGGGGGAGTAGGTCAAGGGGAAGTTGGTCAAGAGGGGGAGTGGGTCACGGGGGAGTGGGTCAAGGGGTGGAGTGGGTCAGGTGGGAGTGGGTCAAGGGGGGGAGTGGGTCAAGTGGGGGTGTGGGTCAATGGGGAACGGGTAAAGGGGTAGTGGGTCAAGGGGGGAGTGGGTCAGGGGGGATTGCATCAAGGAGGGGGAGTGGGTCGGGGGGGAGTGGCTCAAGGGGGGAAGTGGGTCAGGGGAGGGTCAAGGGGGGCAATGGGTCAAGGGGGAAGTGGGTCGGGGGGGAGTGAGTCAAGGTGGGAAGTGGGTCGGGGGAGGGGTCAAGGGGGGAAGTGGATCAAGGGGAGGTAGTGGGTCAAGGGGGGGAGTGGGTCAAGGGGGGAGTGGGTCAAGGGAGGGAGTGGGTCAAGGGGGGGAGTGGGTCAAGGGGAGGGAGATGGTCAGGGAGGAGTGGGTCAAGGGGGGACGAGGTCAGGGGGGGAGTGGGTCAAGGGGGGGAGTGTGTCAAGGGGAGGGAGTGGGTCAAGTGGGGGAGTGGATCAAGGGGAGGTAGTGGGTCAAGGGGGGGAGTGGGTCAAGGGGAGGAAGTGGGTCAAGTGGGGGATTGGGTCAAGGGGAGGGAGTGGGTCAATGGGGAGTGGGTCAAGTGGGGGAGTGGGTTAAGGGGGGGGTAGTGTGTCAAGGGGGGGAGTGGGTCAAGGGGAGGGATTGTGTCAAGGGGGGAGTGGGTCAAGGGGGGGAGTGGGTCAAGTGGGGGAGTGGTTCAAGGGGGGGTGTGGGTCAAGGGGAGGGAGTGGGTCAAGGCGGGGAGTGGTTCAAGTGGGGGAGTGGGTCAAGGGGGGAGTGGGTCAAGGGGGGGAGTGGGTCAAGGGGGGAATGGGTCAAGAAACGGGAGTGGGTTAATGGGGGGAGTGAGTCAAGGGGGGAGTGGGCCAAGCGGGGGAGAGTGGATCAAGGGGGGAGTGGGTTAAGGGGGGGGAGTGTGTCAAGGGGGGGGATTGGGCCAAGGGGGGGAGTGGGTCAAGTGGGGGAGTGGGTCAAGGGGGTGAGTGGGTCAAGGTGGGGGAGTGGGTCAAGGAGTGGTGTGGTTAAAGGGGGGAGTGGTTCAAGGGGGGGAGTGGGTCAAGGGTGGGAGTGGGTCAAGGATGTCAGTGGGTCAAGGGGAGGAGTGGATCGATGGGGGAGAGGGTCAAGGGCGGAGTGGGTCAAGGGGGGGAGTGGGTCAAGGGGAGGGAGATGGTCAGGGAGGTGTGGCTCAAGGGGGGAGTGGTTCAAGGGTTGTGTGGGTCAAGGGGGGAATGGGTCAAGGGGGGGAGAAGGTCAAGGGGGGAGTGGGTCAGGGGGGGAGTGGGTCAGGGGGAAGTGGGTCAGGGGGGAGTGGGTCAAGGTGAGGGATTGGGTCAAGGGGGGAATGGGTCAAGGGGGGAGTGGTTCAAGGGGAGTGTGGGTCAAGGGGGAATGGGTCAAGGGGGAGTGGGTCAACGGGGGGAATGGGTCAAGGGGGGAGTGTGTCAGGGGGGTGTAGGTCAAGGGGGAGTTGGTCAAGGGGGGGAGTGGATCACGGGGAAGTGGGTCAAGGGGGGGAGTGGGTCAGGTGGGAGTGGGTCAAGGGGGGGGAGTGGGTCAAGTGGGGAATGGGTCAAGGGGGAGTGGGTCAACGGGGGGAATGGGTCAAGGGGGGGAGTGGGTCAGGGGGGAGTAGGTCAAGGGGGAGTTGGTCAAGGGGGGGAGTGGGCCACGGGGGAGTGGGTCAGGGGGGGAGTGGGTCAGGTGAGAGTGGGTCAAGGAGTGGGAGTGGGTCAAGTGGGGGAGTGGGTCAATGGGGAACGGGTAAAGGGGTAGTGTGTCAAGGGGGGAGTGGGTCAGGGGGGGATTGCATCAAGGAGGGGGAGTGGGTCAGCGGGGAGTGGGTCAAGGGGGGAATGGGTCAAGGGAGGAATGGGTCAAGGGGGGAATAGGTCAAGGGGGGAGTGGGTCAGGGGGGGAGTGGATCAGGGGGAGTGTGTCAGGGGGGAGTGGGTCAAGGGGGGAGTGGGTCAAGGGGAGGGAGTTGGTCAATGGGGGGAATGGGTCAAGGGGGGAGTGGGTCAAGGGGGCGAGTGGGTCAAGGGGGGGAGTGTGTCAAGGGGGGAGTGGGTCAAGGGGACGGAGTGGGTCAAGGGGGTGGAGTGGGTCAAGGGCGGAGTGAGTCAAGGGGGGGAGTGGTTCAAGGGGGGGTGTGGGTCAAGCGAAGGGAGTGGATCAAGGGGAGGAGTGGTTCAATGGCGGGGAGTGGATCAGGGGGAGTGGGTCAAGGGGGAGTTGGTCAAGAGGGGGTGTGGGTCAAGGTGAGGGATTGGGTCAAGGGGGGAATGGGTCAAGGGGGGGAGTGGTTCAAGGGGGAGTGGGTCAACGGGGGGAATGGGTCAAGGGGGGGAGTGGGTCAGGGGGGAGTAGGTCAAGGGGAAGTTGGTCAAGAGGGGGAGTGGGTCACGGGGGAGTGGGTCAAGGGGTGGAGTGGGTCAGGTGGGAGTGGGTCAAGGGGGGAGTGGGTCAAGTGGGGGTGTTGGTCAATGGGGAACGGGTAAAGGGGTAGTGGGTCAAGGGGGGAGTGGGTCAGGGGGGATTGCATCAAGGAGGGGGAGTGGGTCGGGGGGGAGTGGCTCAAGGGGAGAAGTGGGTCAGGGGGAGGGTCAAGGGGGGCAATGGGTCAAGGGGGAAGTGGGTCGGGGGCGAGTGAGTCAAGGTGGGAAGTGGTTCGGGGGAGGGGTCAAGGGGGGAAGTGGATCAAGGGGAGGTAGTGGGTCAAGGGGGGGAGTGGGTCAAGGGGGGAGTGGGTCAAGGGAGGGAGTGGGTCAAGGGGGGGAGTGGGTCAAGGGGAGGGAGATGGTCAGGGAGGAGTGGGTCAAGGGGGGACTAGGTCAGGGGGGGAGTGGGTCAAGGGGGGGAGTGTGTCAAGGGGAGGGAGTGGGTCAAGTGGGGGAGTGGATCAAGGGGAGGTAGTGGGTCAAGGGGGGGAGTGGGTCAAGGGGAGGAAGTGGGTCAAGTGGGGGATTGGGTCAAGGGGAGGGAGTGGGTCAAGGGGGAGTGGGTCAAGTGGGGGAGTGGGTTAAGGGGGGGTAGTGTGTCAAGGGGAGGAGTGGGTCAAGCGGAGGGATTGTGTCAAGGGGGGAGTGGGTCAAGGGGGGAGTGGGTCAAGTGGGGGAGTGGTTCAAGGGGGGGTGTGGGTCAAGGGGAGGGAGTGGGTCAAGGCGGGGAGTGGTTCAAGGGGGGGAGTGGGTCAAGGGGGGAGTGGGTCAAGGGGGGGAGTGGGTCAAGGGGGGAATGGGTCAAGAAGCGGGAGTGGGTTCATGGGGGGAGTGAGTCAAGGGGGGGAGTGGGCCAAGCGGGGGGGAGTGGATCAAGGGGGGGAGTGGGTTAAGGGGGGGAGTGGGTTAAGGGGGGGGAGTGTGTCAAGGGGGGGGGATTGGGCCAAGGGGGGGAGTGGGTCAAGTGGGGGAGTGGGTCAAGGGGGTGAGTGGGTCAAGGTGGGGGAGTGGGTCAAGGAGTGGTGTGGTTAAAGGGGGGGGGTTCAAGGGGGGGAGTGGGTCAAGGGTGGGAGTGGGTCAAGGATGTCAGTGGGTCAAGGGGAGGAGTGGGTCGATGGGGGAGAGGGTCAAGGGGGTGTGGGTCAAGGGGGGGAGTGGGTCAAGGGGGGAGTGGGTCGGGGGGGAGTGGCTCAAGGGGGGAAGTGCGTCGGGGGGAGGGGTCAAGGGGGGAATGGGTCAAGGGGGAAGTGGGTCGGGGGGGAGTGAGTCAAGGTGGGAAGTGGGTTGGGGGAGGGGTCAAGGGGGGAAGTGGATCAAGGGGAGGGAGTGGGTCAAGGGGGGGAGTGGTTCAAGGGGGGAGTGGGTCAAGGGCGGAGTGGGTCAAGGGGGGAGTGGGTCAAGGGGAGGGAGATGGTCAGGGAGGTGTGGCTCAAGGGGGGAGTGGTTCAAGGGTTGTGTGGGTCAAGGGGGGAATGGGTCAAGGGGGGAGAAGGTCAAGGGGGGAGTGGGTCAGGGGGGGAGTGGGTCAGGGGGGAGTGGGTCAGGGGGGAGTGGGTCAGGGGGGAGTGGGTCAAGGTGAGGGATTGGGTCAAGGGGGGAATGGGTCAAGGGGGGAGTGGTTCAAGGGGAGTGTGGGTCAAGGGGGAATGGGTCAAGGGGGAGTGGGTCAACGGGGGGAATGGGTCAAGGGGGGAGTGGGTCAGGGGGGTGTAGGTCAAGGGGGAGTTGGTCAAGGGGGGGAGTGGATCACGGGGCAGTGGGTCAAGGGGGGGGAGTGGGTCAAGTGGGGAATGGGTCAAGGGGGAGTGGGTCAACGGGGGGAATGGGTCAAGGGGGGGAGTGGGTCAGGGGGGAGTAGGTCAAGGGGGAGTTGGTCAAGGGGGGGAGTGGGTCACGGGGTAGTGGGTCAAGGGGGGGAGTGGGTCAGGTGAGAGTGGGTCAAGGAGTGGGAGTGGGTCAAGTGGGGGAGTGGGTCAATGGGGAACGGGTAAAGGGGTAGTGGGTCAAGGGGGGAGTGGGTCAGGGGGGGATTGCATCAAGGAGGGGGAGTGGGTCAGCGGGGAGTGGGTCAAGGGGGGAATGGGTCAAGGGAGGAATGGGTCAAGGGGGGAATAGGTCAAGGGGGGAGTGGGTCAGGGGGGGAGTGGGTCAGGGGGAGTGGGTCAGGGGGAGTGTGTCAGGGGGGAGTGGGTCAAGGGGGGAGTGGGTCAAGGGGAGGGAGTTGGTCAATGGGGGGAATGGGTCAAGGGGGGAGTGGGTCAAGGGGGCGAGTGGGTCAAGGGGGGGAGTGTGTCAAGGGGGGGAGTGGGTCAAGGGGACGGAGTGGGTCAAGGGGGTGGAGTGGGTCAAGGGCGGAGTGAGTCAAGGGGGGGAGTGGTTCAAGGGGGGGTGTGGGTCAAGCGAAGGGAGTGGATCAAGGGGAGGAGTGGTTCAATGGCGGGGAGTGGGTCAGGGGGAGTGGGTCAAGGGGGAGTTGGTCAAGAGGGGGTGTGGGTCAAGGTGAGGGATTGGGTCAAGGGGGGGAATGGGTCAAGGGGGGGAGTGGTTCAAGGGGGAGTGGGTCAACGGGGGGAATGGGTCAAGGGGGGGAGTGGGTCAGGGGGGAATAAGGTCAAGGGGAAGTTGGTCAAGAGGGGGAGTGGGTCACGGGGGAGTGGGTCAGGTGGGAGTGGGTCAAGGGGGGGAGTGGGTCAAGTGGGGGAGTGGGTCAATGGGGAACGGGTAAAGGGGTAGTGGGTCAAGGGGGGAGTGGGTCAGGGGGGATTGCATCAAGGAGGGGGAGTGGGTCAGCGGGGAGTGGGTCAAGCGGGGGAATGGGTCAAGGGAGGAATGGGTCAAGGGGGGAATAGGTCAAGGGGGGAGTGGTTCAAGGGTTGTGTTGGTCAAGGGGGGAATGGGTCAAGGGGGGGAGAAGGTCAAGGGGGGAGTGGGTCAGGGGGGGAGTGGGTCAGGAGGGGAGTGGGTCAGGGGGGAGTGGGTCAGGGGGGAGTGGGTCAAGGGGGGAGTGGGTCAAGGGGAGGGAGTTGGTCAGGGGGGAGAGTGGTTCAAGGGGGGGAGTGGGTCAGGGGGGGTGTGGGTCAGGGGGGGAGTGGGTCAAGGGGGGAGTGGGTCAGTGGGGAGTGGGTCGGGGGGGAGTGGGTCAAGGGGAGGGAGTGGGTCAAGGTGGGGGAATGGGTCAAGCGGGGCGAGTGGGTCAAGGGGGGGAGTGGGTCAAGGGGGGAGTGGGTCAAGGGGGCGAGTGGGTCAAGGGGGGGAGTGTGTCAAGGGGGGGAGTGGGTCAAGGGGACGGAGTGAGTCAAGGGGGTGGAGTGGGTCAAGGGCGGAGTGAGTCAAGGGGGGGAGTGGTTCAAGGCGGGGTGTGGGTCAAGGGAAGGGAGTGGATCAAGGGGAGGAGTGGTTCAAGGGGGGGAGTGGGTCAAGAGGGGAGTGGGTCGTGGAGGAGTGGGTCAAGGGGGGGAGTGGGTCAAGGGGGGGAATGGGTCAAGGGTCGAGTGGGACAAGGGGAGCGAGTGGGTCAAGGAGGGAGTGAGTAAAGTGGGGAGTGGGTGAAGGGGAGTGGGTCTTGGAGGAGTGGGTCAAGGGGGGAGTGGGTCAAGGGGAGGGAGTGGGTCAAGAGGGGAGTGAATCAAGGGGAGGAGTGGGTCAAGGGGGGAGTGGGTCGTGGAGGAGTGGGTCAAGGGGGGGAGTGGGTCAAGGGGGGAGTGGGTCAAGTGGGGGAATGGGTCAAGAGGCGGGAGTGGGTTAAGGGGGGGAGTGAGTCAAGGAGGGGGAGTGGGCCAAGCGGGGGGGAGTGGATCAAGGGGGGGAGTGGGTTAAGGGGGGGAGTGGGTCAAGGGGGGGATTGGGCCAAGGGGGGGAGTGGGTCAAGGAGTTCAGTGGGTCAAGGAGAGGAGTGGATCGGGGGGGGAGTGGGTCAAGGGGAGGAGTGGGTTGGGGGGGAGGGTCAAGGGGAGAGTGGGTCAAGGGGGGGAGTGGGTCAAGGGTGGGAGTGGGTCGGGTGGGAGTGGGTCAAAGGGTGAAGTGGGTCGGGGGGAGGGGTCAAGGGGGGGAATGGGTCAAGAGGGAAGTGGGTCGGGGGGGAGTGGGTCAAGGTGGGAAGTGGGTGGGGGGAGGGGTCAAGGGGGGAAGTGGATCAAGGGGAGGGAGTGGGTCAAGGGGTGGAGTGGGTCAAGTGGGGAGTGGGTCAAGTGCGGGAGTGGTTCAAGGGAGGGAGTGGGTCAAGGGGGGACTAGGTCAGGGTGGGAGTGGGTCAAGTGGGGGAGTGGATCAAGGGGAGGTAGTGGGTCAAGGGGGGGAGTGGTTCAAGGGGAGGAAGTGGGTCAAGTGGGGGATTGGGTCAAGGGGAGGGAGTGGGTCAAGGGGGAGTAGGTCAAGGGGGGGAGTGGGTCAAGGGGGGGAGTGGGTCAAGGGGGGAGTGGGTCAAGTGGGGGAGTGGTTCAAGGGGGGGTGTGGGTCAAGGGGAGGGAGTGGGTCAAGGGGGGGGTGGTTCAAGGGGGGGAGTGGGTCAAGGGGGGAGTGGGACAAATGGGGGAGTGGGTTAAGGGGGGGGGAGTGTTTCAAGGGGGAAGATTGGGCCAAGGGGGGGAGTGGGTCAAGTGGGGGAGGGGGTCAAGGGGGTGAGCGGGTCAAGGTGGGGGAGTGGGTCAAGGAGGGGTGTGGGTCAAGTGGGGAGTGGGTCAAGGGGGGGAGTGGGTCAAGGGTGGGAGTGGGTTAAGGGGGGGGGGAGTGTTTCAAGGGGGAAGATTGGGCCAAGGGGGGGAGTGGGTCAAGTGGGGGAGTGGGTTAAGGGGGGGGAGTGTTTCAAGGGGGAAGATTGGGCCAAGGGGGGGAGTGGGTCAAGTGGGGGAGTGGGTCAAGGGGGTGAGCGGGTCAAGGTGGGGGAGTGGGTCAAGGAGGGGTGTGGGTCAAGTGGGGAGTGGGTCAAGGGGGGGGAGTGGGTCAAGGGTGGGAGTGGGTCAAGGATGTCAGTGGGTCAAGGGGAGGAGTGGGTCGGGGGGGAGTGAGTCAAGGGGAGGAGTGGGTCGATGGGGGAGAGGGTCAAGGGGGTGTGGGTCAAGGGGGGGGAGTGGGTCAAGGGGGGAGTGGGTCGGGTGGGAGTGGCTCAAGGGGGGAAGTGGGTCGGGGGGAGGGGTCAAGGGGGGGAATGGGTCAAGGGGGAAGTGGGTCGGGGGGGAGTGAGTCAAGGTGGGAAGTGGGTCAGGGGAGGGGTCAAGGGGGGAAGTGGATCAAGGGGAGTGAGTGGGTCAAGGGGGGGAGTGGGTCAAGGGGGGAGTGGGTCAAGGGGAGGGAGATGGTCAGGGAGGAGTGGCTCAAGGGGGGAGTGGGTCAGGGGGGAGTGGGTCAGGGGGAGAGTGGGTCAAGGGGGATGAGTGGGGCAAGGGGAGCGAGTGGTTCAATGGCGGGGAGTGGGTCAGGGTGAGTGGGTCAAGGGGGAGTTGGTCAAGGGGGGGAGTGGGTCAAGGTGAGGGATTGGGTCAAGGGGGAAAATGGGTCAAGGGGGAGTGGTTCAAGGGGAGTGTGGGTCAAGGGGGGAATGGGTCAAGGGGGAGTGGGTCAACGGGGGGAATGGGTCAAGGGGGGGAGTGGGTCAGGGGGGAGTAGGTCAAGGGGGAGTTGGTCAAGGGGGGGAGTGGGTCACGGGGGAGTGGGTCAAGGGGGGGAGTGGGTCAGGTGGGAGTGGGTCAAGGGGGGGAGTGGGTCAAGTGGGGGAGTGGGTCAATGGGGGAGTGGGTCAGGGGGGAATTGCATCAAGGAGGGGGAGTGGGTCAGCAGGGAGTGGGTCAAGGGGGGGAATAGGTCAAGGGAGGAATGAGTCAAGGGGGGAATAGGTCAAGGGGGGGAGTGGTTCAAGGGTTCTGTGGGTCAAGGGGGGGAATGGGTCAAGGGGGGGAGAAGGTCAAGGGGGGAGTGGGTCAGGGGGGGAGTGGGTCAGGGGGGAGTGGGTCAAGGGGGGAGTGGGTCAAGAGGGGGAATTGGTCAAGGGGGGAGTGGTTCAAGGGGAGTGTGGGTCAAGGGGGGGAATGTGTCAAGGGGGGAGTGGGTCAACGGGGGGAATGGGTCAAGGGGTGGAGTGGGTCAACGGGGGGAATGGGTCAAGGGGGGGAGTGGGTCAAGACGAGGGATTGGGTCAAGGGGGGAATGGGTCAAGGGGGGAGTGGTTCAATGGCGGGGAGTGGGTCAGGGGGAGTGGGTCAAGGGGGAGTTGGTCAAGGGGGGGAGTGGGTCAAGGCGAGGGATTGGGTCAAGGGGGGAATGGGTCAAGGGTGGGAGTGATTCAAGGGGAGTGTGGGTCAAGGGGGGAATGGGTCAAGGGGGAGTGGGTCAACGGGGGGAATGAGTCAAGGGGGGGAGTGGGTCAAGGGGGGAAATGGGTCAAGGGCGGGAGTGGGTCAAGGGGGGAGTGGGTCAAGGGGAGGGAGAGGGTCAGGGAGGAGTGGGTCAAGAGGGGACTAGGTCAAGAGGGGAGTGGGTCAAGGGGGTGAGTGTGTCAAGGGGAGGGAGTGGGTCAAGTGGGGGAGTGGATCAAGGGGATGTAGTGGGTCAAGGGGGGGAGTGGGTGAAGGGGAGGGAGTGGGTCAAGTGGGGGAGTGGGTCAAGGGGAGGGAGTGGGTCAAAGGGAGGGAGTGGGTCAAGGGGAGGAATTGGGACAAGGGGAGGGAGTGGGTCAAGGTGGGGGAGTGGATCAAGGGGAGTGGGTCAAGGGGGGGAATGGGTCAAGGTGGCGGGTCAAGGGGGGGTGTGGGTCAGAGTGGGAATGGGTCAGGGGGGAGTGGGTTAAGAGGGGAAGTGTGTCAAGGCGAGGGAGTGGGTCAAGCGGGGGTAGTGGGGCAAGGGGAGGAGTGGGTCAAGGGGGGAGTGGATCAAGGGGAGGGAGTGGGACAAGGGGGGGAATGGGTCCGTGGGGGGGAGTGGGTCAGGGGGGGAGTGGGTCAGGGGGGGAGTGGGTCAGGGGAGGAGTGGGTCAAGGGGGATGAGTGGGGCAAGGGGGGCGAGTGGTTCAATGGCGGGAAGTGGGTCAGGGGGAGTGGGTCAAGGGGGAGTTGGTCAAGGGGGGGAGTGGGTCAAGGCGAGGGATTGGGTCAAGGGGGGAATGGGTCAAGAGGGGGAGTGGTTCAAAGGGAGTGTGGGTCAAGGGGGAATGGGTCAAGATGGAGTGGGTCAATGGGGGGAATTGGTCAAGGGGGGGAGTGGGTCAAGGGGGGGAATGGGTCAAGGGGCGGAGTGGGTCATGGGGGAGTAGGTCAAGGGGGAGTTTGTCAAGGGGGGGAGTGGGTCAGGGGGGATTGGGTCAAGGGGGGGGAGTGGGTCAGGGGGGAGTGGATCAAGTGGGGGAGTGGGTCAAGAGGGAATGGGTAAAGGGGTAGAGGGTCAAGGGTGGAGTGGGTCAGGGGAGGATTGCATCAAGGGGGCTAGTGGGTCAGCGGGGAGTGGGTCAAGGTGGGGAATGGGTCAAGGGAGGAATGGGTCAAGGGGGGAATGGGTCAAGGGGGAGAGTGGTTCAAGGGTTGTGTGGGTCAAGGGGGGGAATGGGTCAAGGGGGAGAAGGTCAAGGGGGAGTGGGTCGGGGGGGAGTGGGTCAGGGGGGAGTGGGTCAAGGTGGGAGTGGTTCAAGGGGAGTGTGGGTCAAGGGGGGAATGGGTCAAGGGGGGAGTGGGTCAAGGGGGGGAATGGCTCAAGGGGGGGAGTGGGTAAAAGGGGCAGAATGGGTCAAGTGGGGGATTGGTCTAGGGGGTGAGTGGGTCAAGAGGGGTGAATGGGTCAAGTGGGGGAGTGATTCTAGGGGGTGAGTGGGTCAAGGGGGGTGAATGGGTCAAGTGGGGGAGTGGGTCAAGGGGGGAATGGGTAAAGGGGGTAGTGGGTCAAGGGGGGAGTGGGTCAAAGTGAGAAAATGGGGCAAGGGGGGAGTAGGTCAAGGGGGGAGTGGGTCAAGGGGGGGAATGGGTCAAGGGGGGGAGTGTGTCAAGGGTGGGGAATGGGTCAAGGGGGAATGGGTCAAGTGGGATGAGTCGGTCAAAGGGAGGGAGTTGTTCAAGAGTGGGGAATGGGTCAAGGGTGGGAGAGTGTCAATGGGGGAGTGGGTCAAAGGGAGGGAATGGGGCAAGGGGGGAGAAGGTCAAGGGGGGAGTGGGTCAAGAGGGGGAATGGGACAAGGGGGCGAGTGGGTCAAGGGGAGTGGGTCAAGGGGGGAAGTAGGTCAAGGGGGGGAGTGGGTCAGGGGGGAGTGGGTCAATGGGGGGAATGGGTCAAGGGGGGGAGTGGGTCAGGGGGGAGTGCGTCAAGGGGGAGAGTGGGTCAGGGGGGAGTGGGTCAAGGGGGAGTTGGTCAAGGGGGGGGAGTGGGTCAAGGGGGTGTGGGTCAAGGGGGGGAGTGGGTCAAGAGGGGGACTGGGTCGGGGGGGAGAGGGTCAAGGGGAGGAGTTGGTCAAGGGGGGGAGTGGGTCACGGGGGGATTGCATCAAGGGGGTGAGTGGGTCAGCGGGGAGTGGGTCAAGGGTGGAATGGGTCAAGGGGGGAATGGGTCAAGGGGGGGGAGTGGTTCAAGGGGAGTGTGGGTCAAGGGGGGGAATGGGTCAAGAGGGGAGTGGGTCAGGGGGAATGGGTCAAGGGGGAGTTGGTCAAGGGGGGAGTGGGTCAGGGAGGAGTGGGTCCAGGGGGAGTTGGTCAAGGGGGGTGGAGTGGGTCAAGGCGAGGGAGTGGGTCAAGGGGAGTGGGTCAAGGGGGGGAATGGGTCAAGGTGGTGGGTCAAGGGGGGGAGTGGGTCAGGGGGGGAGTGGGTCAGGGGGGAGTGGGTCAAGGGGAGAAGTGTGTTAAGGCGAGGGAGTGGGTCAAGTGGGGGTAGTGGGGCAAGGGTGGAGTGGGTCAAAGGGGGAGTGGATCAAGGGGAGCGAGTGGGACAAGGGGGGAGTGGGTCCGTGGGGGGGAGTGGGTCAGGGGGGGAGTGGGTAAGGGGGGGAGTGGGTCATGGGGGGAGTGGGTCAAGGGGGAGTTGGTCAAGGGGGAGTGGGTCAATGGGGGGAATGGGTCAAGGGGGGGAGTGGGTCAAGGGGGGGAATGGGTCAAGGGGGGCGTGGGTCAGGGGGGAGTAGGTCAGGGGGGAGTTGGTCAACGGAGGAGTGGGTCAGGGGGGAGTGGGTCAAGGGGCGGGAGTGGGTCAGGGGGGAGTGGGCCAAGGGGCAGAATGGGTCAAGTGGGGGAGTGGGCCTAGGGGGTGACTGGGTCAAGAGGGGTGAATGGGTCAAGTGGGGGAGTGATTCTAGGGGGTGAGTGGGTCAAGGGGGGTGAATGGGTCAAGTGGGGGCGAGTTGTTCAATGGCGGGAAGCGGGTCAGGGGGAGTGGGTCAAGGGGGAGTTGGTCAAGGGGGGGAGTGGGTCAAGGCGAGGGATTGGGTCAAGGGGGGGAATGGGTCAAGAGGGGGAGTGGTTCAAGGGGAGTGTGGGTCAAGGGGGGAATGGGTCAAAGGGTGTGGGTCAATGGGGGAAATGGGTCAAGGGGGGGAGTAGGTCAAGGGGGGAATGGGTCAAGGGGGGGAGTGGGTCAGGGGGGAGTAGGTCAAGGGGGAGTTGGTCAAGGGGGAGTGGGTCAATGGGGGGAATGGGTCAAGGGGGGAGTGGGTCAAGGGGGGGAATGGGTCAAGGGGGGCGTGGGTCAGGGGGGAGTAGGTCAGGGGGGAGTTGGTCAACGGAGGAGTGGGTCAGGGGGGAGTGGGTCAAGGGGCGGGAGTGGGTCAGGGGGGAGTGGGCCAAGGGGCAGAATGGGTCAAGTGGGGGAGTGGGCCTAGGGGGTGACTGGGTCAAGAGGGGTGAATGGGTCAAGTGGGGGAGTGATTCTAGGGGGTGAGTGGGTCAAGGGGGGTGAATGGGTCAAGTGGGGGAGTGGGTCAAGGGGGGAATGGGTAAAGGGGGTAGTGGGTCAAGGGGGGAGTGGGTCAAAGTGAGGGAATGGGGCAAGGGGGGAGAAGGTCAAGGGGGGAGTGGGTCAAGGGGGGAATGGGTCAAGGGGGGAGTGGGTCAAGGGGTGTGGGTCAAAGGGGGGAGTGGGTCAAGGGGGGGAGTGGGTGAGTGGGGAGTTGGTCAAGGGGGAGTGGGTCAGGGGGGAGTGGGTCAAGGAGGAGTTGGTCAAGGGGGGGAGTGGGTCAGGTGGGAGTGGGTCAAGGGGGGGAGTGGGTCACGGGTGGAGGGGGTCAAGGGGGGGAGTGGGTCAGCGGGGAGTGGGTCAAGGGGGGGAATGGGTCAAAGGGGGAATGGGTCAAGGGGGGAGTGGTTCAAGGGGAGTGTGGGTCAAAGGGAGGGAGTTGTTCAAGAGGGGGGAATGGGTCAAGGGAGGGAGTGGGTCAAGTGGGGAGTGGGTCAAAGGGAGGGAATGGGGCAAGGGGGGAGAAGGTCAAGGGGGGGAATGGGACAAGGGGGGGAGTGGATCAAGGGGAGTGGGTCAAGAGGGGGAGTAGGTCAAGGGGGGGAGTGGGTCAGGGGGGAGTGGGTCAGGGGGGAGTGGGTCAGGGGGGAGTGCGTCAAGGGGGAGAGTGGGTCAGGAGGGAGTGGGTCAAGTGGGAGTTGGTCAACGGGGGGAGTGGGTCAAGGGGATGTGGGTCAAGGGGGGGAGTGGGTCAGAGGGGGAGTGGGTCAAGGGGCGGGAGTGGGTCAGGGGGATTGGGTCAAGTGGGGAGTGGGTCAAGTGGGGGATTGGGTCAAGGTGGAATGGGTAAAGGGGTAGAGGGTCAAGGGGGGAGTGGGTCAGGGGGGGATTGCATCAAGGGGGCTAGTGGGTCAGCGGGGAGTGGGTCAAGGGGGGGAATGGGTCAAGGGAGGAATGGGTCAAGGGGGGAATGGGTCAAGGGGGGGAGTGGTTCAAGGGTTATGTGGGTCAAGGGGGGAATTGGTCAAGGGGGGAGAAGGTCAAGGGGGGAGTGGGTCAGGGGGGGAGTGGGTCAGGGGGGAGTGGGTCAAGGGGGGAGTGGGTCAAGAGGGGGAATGGTCAAGGTGGGAGTGTTTCAAGGGGAGTGTGGGTCAAGGGGGGAATGGGTCAAGGGGGAGTGGGTCAAGGGGGGAATGGGTCAAGGGGGGGAGTTGGTCAAGGGGGGGAATGGGTCAAGGGGGGAGTGGGTCAAAGGGGCAGAATGGGTCAAGTGGGGGAGTGGGTCTAGGGGGTGAGTGGGTCAAGAGGGGTGAATGGGTCAATTGGGGAGTGATTCTAGGGGGTGAGTGGGTCAAGGGGGGTGAATGGGTCAAGTGGGGGAGTGGGTCAAGGGGGGAATGGGTAAAGGGGGTAGTGGGTCAAGGGGGGAGTGGGTCAAAGTGAGGGAATGGGGCAAGGGGGGAGAAGGTCAAGGGGGGAGTGGGTCAAGGGGGGAATGGGTCAAGGGGGGGAGTGTGTCAAGGGTGGGGAATGAGTCAAGGGGGAATGGGTCAAGTGGGGGAGTCGGTCAAAGGGAGGGAGTTGTTCAAGTGGGGGGAGTGGGTCAAGGGGGCGTTGGTCAAGGGGGGGAGTGGGTCACGGGGGTGTGGGTCAAGGGGGGGAGTGGGTCAAGAGGGGGAATGCGTCGGGGGGAGAGGGTCAAGGGGGGGAGTTGGTCAAGGGGGGGAGTGGGTCACGGGGGGATTGCATCAAGGGGGTGAGTGGGTTAGCGGGGAGTGGGTCAAGGGGGGGAATGGGTCAAGGGGGAATGGGTCAAGGGGGGGGAGTGGTTCAAGGGGAGTGTGGGTCAAGGGTGGGAATGGGTCAAGGGGGGAGTGGGTCAGGGGGAATGGGTCAAGGGGGAGTTGGTCAAGGGGGGAGTGGGTCAGGAAGGTGTGGGTCCAGGGGGAGTTGGTCAAGGGGGGTGGACTGGGTCAAGGGGGGGAATGGGTCAGGGGGGGAGTGGTTCAAGGGGAGTGTGGGTCAAGGGGGGAAATGGGTCAAGGGGGGAAATGGGTTAAAGGGGCAGAATGGGTCAAGTGGGGGAGTGGGTCTCGGGGGTGAGTGGGTCAAGGGGGATGAATAGGTCAGTGGGGAAGTGTTTCTAGGGGGTGAGTGGGTCAAGTGGGGTGAATGAGTCAAGTGGGGGAGTGGGTCAAGGGGGGAATGGGTAAAGGGGGTGGTGGGTCAACGGGGGAGTGGGTCAAAGGGAGGGAATGGGGCAAGGGGGGAGAAGGTCAAGGGGGGGAATGGGTCAAGGGGGGAATGGGTCAAGGGAGGGAGTGGGTCAAGGGGAGTGGGTCAAGTGGGGGAGTGGGTAAAGGGGGGGAGTGGGTCAGGGGGGAGTGGGTCAGGGGGGAGTGGGTCAGGGGGAGTGGGTCAAGGGGGGAGTGGGTCAGGGGGGAGTGGGTCAAAGGGGGGAGTGGGTCAGGGGGGAGTGGGTCAAGGGGGGGAGTGGGTCAGGGGGGGATTGCGTCAAGGGGGGGGAGTGGGTCAGCGGGGAGTGGGTCAAGGGGGGAATGGGTCAAGGGGGGGAATGGGTCAAGAGGGGGAATGGGTCAAGGGGGGGAGTGGTTCAAGGGGAGTGTGGGTCAAGGGGGGAATGGGTCAAGGGGGGAGAAGGTCAAGGGGGGAGTGGATCATGGGGGATTGAGTCAAGGGGGGGAGTGGGTCAAGGGAGGGAGTGGGTCAAGGGGGGAGTGGTTCAAGGGGAGTGTGGGTCAAGGGGGGAATGGGTCAAGGTGGGAGTGCGTGAAGGGGGGGAATGGGTCAAGGGGGAATGGGTCAAGTGGGTGAGTCGGCCAAGCGAGGCAGTGGTTCAAGGGGGGGAATGGCTCAAGGGGGGAGTGGGTCAAGTGAGGGAGTGGATCAAGGGGGGGAGTGGGTCAGGGTGGGATTGGGTCAAGTGGGGGGAGTGGGTCAAGGGGGGGAGTGGGTCAAGGGGGGAATGGGTCAAGGGGGGAGTGGGTCAACGGGAGGAATGAGTCAAGGGGGGAGTGAGTCAAGGGGGGAATGGGTCAAGTGGGGGAGTGGGTCAAAGGGGGAGAATGGGTCAAGTGGGGGAGTGGGTCAAGGGGGGAAAGGGTAAAGGGTGGAGTGGATCAAGGGGGGAGTGGGTCAAGGGGGGGAATGGGTCAAGGGGGGAATGGGTCAAGAGGCGGGAGAGGGTTAAGGGGGGGAGTGAGTCAAGGGGGGGGAGTGGGCCAAGGGGGGAAAGGGTAAAGGGTGGAGTGGATCAAGGGGGGGAATGGGTTAAGGGGTGGGAGTGGGTCAAGGGGGGGGGGAATGGGCCAAGGGGGGGAGTGGGTCGAGTGGGGGAGTGGGTCAAGGGGAGGAGTGGGTCAAGGTGGGGGAGTGGGTCAAGGAGGGGCGTGCGTCAAGTGGGGGAGTGGGTCAAGGGGGGGGAGTGGGTCAAGGGTGGGAGTGGGTCAAGGAGGTCAGTGGGTCAAGGGGAGGAGTGGTTCGGGGGGGAGTGGGTCAAGGGGAGGAGTGGGTCGGGGGGGAGAGGGTCAAGGGGGGAGTGGGTCAAGGGGGGAGTGGGTCGGGGGGGAGAGGGTCAACGGGGGAGTGGGTCAAGGGGGGGAATGGGTCAAGGGGGGAATGGGTCAAGAGGCGGCAGTGGGTTAAGGGGGGGAGTGAGTCAAGGGGGGGAGTGGGCCAAGCGGGGGGGAGTGGATCAAGGGGGGGAGTGGGTTAAGGGGGGAGAGTGGGTCAAGGGGGGGGATTGGGCCAAGGGGGGGAGTGGGTCGAGTGGGGGAGTGGGTCAAGGGGAGGAGTGGGTCAAGGTGGGTGAGTGGGTCACGGAGGTCAGTGGGTCAAGGGGAGGAGTGGGTCTGGGTGGAGTGGGTCAAGGGAAGGAGTGGGTCGGGGGGAGAGGGTCAAGGGGGGAGTGGGTCAAGGGGGGGAGTGGGTCAAGGGGGGAAGTGGGTCGGGAGGGAGGGGTCAAGGTGGGAAGTGGGTCGGGGGGAGGGGTCAAGGGGGGAGGGGTCAAGGGGGGAAGTGGGTCAAGGGGAGGGAGTGGGTCAAGGCTGGGAGTGCGTCAAGGGGGGAGTGGGTCAAGGGGGGGAGTGGGTCAAGGGGAGGGAGTGGGTCAAGGGGAGGGAGTGTGTCAAGTGGGGGAGTGTGTTAGGGAGGAGTGGGCCAAGGGGGTGGGAGTGGGTCAAGGAGGGGAGTGGGTCAAGGGGGAGTGGGTCAACGGGGTGAATGGGTCATGAGGGAGAGTGGGTCAAGGGGGGGAATGGGTCATGGGCGGGAGTGGGTCAAGGGGGGGAGTGGGTCAAGGGGAGGGAGAGGGTCAGGGAGGAGTGGGTCAAGAGGGGACTAGGTCAGGGGGGGAGTGGGTCAAGGGGGTGAGTGTGTCAAGGGGAGGGAGTGGGTCAAGTGGGGGAGTGGATCAAGGGGAGGTAGTGGGTCAAGGGGGGAGTGGGTCAAGAGGGGGAATGGTCAAGGTGGGAGTGTTTCAAGGGGAGTGTGGGTCAAGGGGGGAATGGGTCAAGGGGGAGTGGGTCAAGGGGGGAATGGGTCAAGGGGGGGAGTGGGTCAAGGGGGGGAATGGGTCAAGGGGGGAGTGGGTCAAAGGGGCAGAATGGGTCAAGTGGGGGAGTGGGTCTAGGGGGTGAGTGGGTCAAGAGGGGTGAATGGGTCAAGTGGGGGAGTGATTCTAGGGGGTGAGTGGGTCAAGGGGGGTGAATGGGTCAAGTGGGGGAGTGGGTCAAGGGGGGAATGGGTAAAGGGGGTAGTGGGTCAAGGGGGGAGTGGGTCAAAGTGAGGGAATGGGGCAAGGGGGGAGAAGGTCAAGGGGGGAGTGGGTCAAGGGGGGAATGGGTCAAGGGGGGGAGTGTGTCAAGGGTGGGGAATGAGTCAAGGGGGAATGGGTCAAGTGGGGGAGTCGGTCAAAGGGAGGGAGTTGTTCAAGTGGGGGGAGTGGGTCAAGGGGGCGTTGGTCAAGGGGGGGAGTGGGTCACGGGGGTGTGGGTCAAGGGGGGGAGTGGGTCAAGAGGGGGAATGCGTCGGGGGGAGAGGGTCAAGGGGTGGAGTTGGTTAAGGGGGGGAGTGGGTCACGGGGGGATTGCATCAAGGGGGTGAGTGGGTTAGCGGGGAGTGGGTCAAGGGGGGGAATGGGTCAAGGGGGAATGGGTCAAGGGGGGCAGTGGTTCAAGGGGAGTGTGGGTCAAGGTTGGGAATGGGTCAAGGGGGGAGTGGGTCAGGGGGAATGGGTCAAGGGGGAGTTGGTCAAGGGGGGAGTGGGTCAGGAAGGTGTGGGTCCAGGGGGAGTTGGTCAAGGGGGGTGGACTGGGTCAAGGGGGGGAATGGGTCAGGGGGGGAGTGGTTCAAGGGGAGTGTGGGTCAAGGGGGGAAATGGGTCAAGGGGGGAAATGGGTTAAAGGGGCAGAATGGGTCAAGTGGGGGAGTGGGTCTCGGGGGTGAGTGGGTCAAGGGGGATGAATAGGTCAGTGGGGAAGTGTTTCTAGGGGGTGAGTGGGTCAAGTGGGGTGAATGAGTCAAGTGGGGGAGTGGGTCAAGGGGGGAATGGGTAAAGGGGGTGGTGGGTCAACGGGGGAGTGGGTCAAAGGGAGGGAATGGGGCAAGGGGGGAGAAGGTCAAGGGGGGGAATGGGTCAAGGGGGGAATGGGTCAAGGGAGGGAGTGGGTCAAGGGGAGTGGGTCAAGTGGGGGAGTGGGTAAAGGGGGGGAGTGGGTCAGGGGGGAGTGGGTCAGGGGGGAGTGGGTCAGGGGGAGTGGGTCAAGGGGGGAGTGGGTCAGGGGGGAGTGGGTCAAAGGGGGGAGTGGGTCAGGGGGGAGTGGGTCAAGGGGGGGAGTGGGTCAGGGGGGGATTGCGTCAAGGGGGGGGAGTGGGTCAGCGGGGAGTGGGTCAAGGGGGGAATGGGTCAAGGGGGGGAATGGGTCAAGAGGGGGAATGGGTCAAGGGGGGGAGTGGTTCAAGGGGAGTGTGGGTCAAGGGGGGAATGGGTCAAGGGGGGAGAAGGTCAAGGGGGGAGTGGATCATGGGGGATTGAGTCAAGGGGGGGAGTGGGTCAAGGGAGGGAGTGGGTCAAGGGGGGAGTGGTTCAAGGGGAGTGTGGGTCAAGGGGGGAATGGGTCAAGGTGGGAGTGCGTGAAGGGGGGGAATGGGTCAAGGGGGAATGGGTCAAGTGGGTGAGTCGGCCAAGCGAGGCAGTGGTTCAAGGGGGGGAATGGCTCAAGGGGGGAGTGGGTCAAGTGAGGGAGTGGATCAAGGGGGGGAGTGGGTCAGGGTGGGATTGGGTCAAGTGGGGGGAGTGGGTCAAGGGGGGGAGTGGGTCAAGGGGGGAATGGGTCAAGGGGGGAGTGGGTCAACGGGAGGAATGAGTCAAGGGGGGAGTGAGTCAAGGGGGGAATGGGTCAAGTGGGGGAGTGGGTCAAAGGGGGAGAATGGGTCAAGTGGGGGAGTGGGTCAAGGGGGGAAAGGGTAAAGGGTGGAGTGGATCAAGGGGGGAGTGGGTCAAGGGGGGGAATGGGTCAAGGGGGGAATGGGTCAAGAGGCGGGAGAGGGTTAAGGGGGGGAGTGAGTCAAGGGGGGGGAGTGGGCCAAGGGGGGAAAGGGTAAAGGGTGGAGTGGATCAAGGGGGGGAATGGGTTAAGGGGTGGGAGTGGGTCAAGGGGGGGGGGAATGGGCCAAGGGGGGGAGTGGGTCGAGTGGGGGAGTGGGTCAAGGGGAGGAGTGGGTCAAGGTGGGGGAGTGGGTCAAGGAGGGGCGTGCGTCAAGTGGGGGAGTGGGTCAAGGGGGGGGAGTGGGTCAAGGGTGGGAGTGGGTCAAGGAGGTCAGTGGGTCAAGGGGAGGAGTGGTTCGGGGGGGAGTGGGTCAAGGGGAGGAGTGGGTCGGGGGGGAGAGGGTCAAGGGGGGAGTGGGTCAAGGGGGGAGTGGGTCGGGGGGGAGAGGGTCAACGGGGGAGTGGGTCAAGGGGGGGAATGGGTCAAGGGGGGAATGGGTCAAGAGGCGGCAGTGGGTTAAGGGGGGGAGTGAGTCAAGGGGGGGAGTGGGCCAAGCGGGGGGGAGTGGATCAAGGGGGGGAGTGGGTTAAGGGGGGAGAGTGGGTCAAGGGGGGGGATTGGGCCAAGGGGGGGAGTGGGTCGAGTGGGGGAGTGGGTCAAGGGGAGGAGTGGGTCAAGGTGGGTGAGTGGGTCACGGAGGTCAGTGGGTCAAGGGGAGGAGTGGGTCTGGGTGGAGTGGGTCAAGGGAAGGAGTGGGTCGGGGGGAGAGGGTCAAGGGGGGAGTGGGTCAAGGGGGGGAGTGGGTCAAGGGGGGAAGTGGGTCGGGAGGGAGGGGTCAAGGTGGGAAGTGGGTCGGGGGGAGGGGTCAAGGGGGGAGGGGTCAAGGGGGGAAGTGGGTCAAGGGGAGGGAGTGGGTCAAGGCTGGGAGTGCGTCAAGGGGGGAGTGGGTCAAGGGGGGGAGTGGGTCAAGGGGAGGGAGTGGGTCAAGGGGAGGGAGTGTGTCAAGTGGGGGAGTGTGTTAGGGAGGAGTGGGCCAAGGGGGTGGGAGTGGGTCAAGGAGGGGAGTGGGTCAAGGGGGAGTGGGTCAACGGGGTGAATGGGTCATGAGGGAGAGTGGGTCAAGGGGGGGAATGGGTCATGGGCGGGAGTGGGTCAAGGGGGGGAGTGGGTCAAGGGGAGGGAGAGGGTCAGGGAGGAGTGGGTCAAGAGGGGACTAGGTCAGGGGGGGAGTGGGTCAAGGGGGTGAGTGTGTCAAGGGGAGGGAGTGGGTCAAGTGGGGGAGTGGATCAAGGGGAGGTAGTGGGTCAAGGGGGGAGTGGGTCAAGAGGGGGAATGGTCAAGGTGGGAGTGTTTCAAGGGGAGTGTGGGTCAAGGGGGGAATGGGTCAAGGGGGAGTGGGTCAAGGGGGGAATGGGTCAAGGGGGGGAGTGGGTCAAGGGGGGGAATGGGTCAAGGGGGGAGTGGGTCAAAGGGGCAGAATGGGTCAAGTGGGGGAGTGGGTCTAGGGGGTGAGTGGGTCAAGAGGGGTGAATGGGTCAAGTGGGGGAGTGATTCTAGGGGGTGAGTGGGTCAAGGGGGGTGAATGGGTCAAGTGGGGGAGTGGGTCAAGGGGGGAATGGGTAAAGGGGGTAGTGGGTCAAGGGGGGAGTGGGTCAAAGTGAGGGAATGGGGCAAGGGGGGAGAAGGTCAAGGGGGGAGTGGGTCAAGGGGGGAATGGGTCAAGGGGGGGAGTGTGTCAAGGGTGGGGAATGAGTCAAGGGGGAATGGGTCAAGTGGGGGAGTCGGTCAAAGGGAGGGAGTTGTTCAAGTGGGGGGAGTGGGTCAAGGGGGCGTTGGTCAAGGGGGGGAGTGGGTCAAGAGGGGGAATGCGTCGGGGGGAGAGGGTCAAGGGGTGGAGTTGGTTAAGGGGGGGAGTGGGTCACGGGGGGATTGCATCAAGGGGGTGAGTGGGTTAGCGGGGAGTGGGTCAAGGGGGGGAATGGGTCAAGGGGGAATGGGTCAAGGGGGGCAGTGGTTCAAGGGGAGTGTGGGTCAAGGTTGGGAATGGGTCAAGGGGGGAGTGGGTCAGGGGGAATGGGTCAAGGGGGAGTTGGTCAAGGGGGGAGTGGGTCAGGAAGGTGTGGGTCCAGGGGGAGTTGGTCAAGGGGGGTGGACTGGGTCAAGGGGGGGAATGGGTCAGGGGGGGAGTGGTTCAAGGGGAGTGTGGGTCAAGGGGGGAAATGGGTCAAGGGGGGAAATGGGTTAAAGGGGCAGAATGGGTCAAGTGGGGGAGTGGGTCTCGGGGGTGAGTGGGTCAAGGGGGATGAATAGGTCAGTGGGGAAGTGTTTCTAGGGGGTGAGTGGGTCAAGTGGGGTGAATGAGTCAAGTGGGGGAGTGGGTCAAGGGGGGAATGGGTAAAGGGGGTGGTGGGTCAACGGGGGAGTGGGTCAAAGGGAGGGAATGGGGCAAGGGGGGAGAAGGTCAAGGGGGGGAATGGGTCAAGGGGGGAATGGGTCAAGGGAGGGAGTGGGTCAAGGGGAGTGGGTCAAGTGGGGGAGTGGGTAAAGGGGGGGGAGTGGGTCAGGGGGGAGTGGGTCAGGGGGGAGTGGGTCAGGGGGAGTGGGTCAAGGGGGGAGTGGGTCAGGGGGGAGTGGGTCAAAGGGGGGAGTGGGTCAGGGGGGAGTGGGTCAAGGGGGGGAGTGGGTCAGGGGGGGATTGCGTCAAGGGGGGGGAGTGGGTCAGCGGGGAGTGGGTCAAGGGGGGAATGGGTCAAGGGGGGGAATGGGTCAAGAGGGGGAATGGGTCAAGGGGGGGAGTGGTTCAAGGGGAGTGTGGGTCAAGGGGGGAATGGGTCAAGGGGGGAGAAGGTCAAGGGGGGAGTGGATCATGGGGGATTGAGTCAAGGGGGGGAGTGGGTCAAGGGAGGGAGTGGGTCAAGGGGGGAGTGGTTCAAGGGGAGTGTGGGTCAAGGGGGGAATGGGTCAAGGTGGGAGTGCGTGAAGGGGGGGAATGGGTCAAGGGGGAATGGGTCAAGTGGGTGAGTCGGCCAAGCGAGGCAGTGGTTCAAGGGGGGGAATGGCTCAAGGGGGGAGTGGGTCAAGTGAGGGAGTGGATCAAGGGGGGGAGTGGGTCAGGGTGGGATTGGGTCAAGTGGGGGGAGTGGGTCAAGGGGGGGAGTGGGTCAAGGGGGGAATGGGTCAAGGGGGGAGTGGGTCAACGGGAGGAATGAGTCAAGGGGGGAGTGAGTCAAGGGGGGAATGGGTCAAGTGGGGGAGTGGGTCAAAGGGGGAGAATGGGTCAAGTGGGGGAGTGGGTCAAGGGGGGAAAGGGTAAAGGGTGGAGTGGATCAAGGGGGGAGTGGGTCAAGGGGGGGAATGGGTCAAGGGGGGAATGGGTCAAGAGGCGGGAGAGGGTTAAGGGGGGGAGTGAGTCAAGGGGGGGGAGTGGGCCAAGGGGGGAAAGGGTAAAGGGTGGAGTGGATCAAGGGGGGGAATGGGTTAAGGGGTGGGAGTGGGTCAAGGGGGGGGGGAATGGGCCAAGGGGGGGAGTGGGTCGAGTGGGGGAGTGGGTCAAGGGGAGGAGTGGGTCAAGGTGGGGGAGTGGGTCAAGGAGGGGCGTGCGTCAAGTGGGGGAGTGGGTCAAGGGGGGGGAGTGGGTCAAGGGTGGGAGTGGGTCAAGGAGGTCAGTGGGTCAAGGGGAGGAGTGGTTCGGGGGGGAGTGGGTCAAGGGGAGGAGTGGGTCGGGGGGGAGAGGGTCAAGGGGGGAGTGGGTCAAGGGGGGAGTGGGTCGGGGGGGAGAGGGTCAACGGGGGAGTGGGTCAAGGGGGGGAATGGGTCAAGGGGGGAATGGGTCAAGAGGCGGCAGTGGGTTAAGGGGGGGAGTGAGTCAAGGGGGGGAGTGGGCCAAGCGGGGGGGAGTGGATCAAGGGGGGGAGTGGGTTAAGGGGGGAGAGTGGGTCAAGGGGGGGGATTGGGCCAAGGGGGGGAGTGGGTCGAGTGGGGGAGTGGGTCAAGGGGAGGAGTGGGTCAAGGTGGGTGAGTGGGTCACGGAGGTCAGTGGGTCAAGGGGAGGAGTGGGTCTGGGTGGAGTGGGTCAAGGGAAGGAGTGGGTCGGGGGGAGAGGGTCAAGGGGGGAGTGGGTCAAGGGGGGGAGTGGGTCAAGGGGGGAAGTGGGTCGGGAGGGAGGGGTCAAGGTGGGAAGTGGGTCGGGGGGAGGGGTCAAGGGGGGAGGGGTCAAGGGGGGAAGTGGGTCAAGGGGAGGGAGTGGGTCAAGGCTGGGAGTGCGTCAAGGGGGGAGTGGGTCAAGGGGGGGAGTGGGTCAAGGGGAGGGAGTGGGTCAAGGGGAGGGAGTGTGTCAAGTGGGGGAGTGTGTTAGGGAGGAGTGGGCCAAGGGGGTGGGAGTGGGTCAAGGAGGGGAGTGGGTCAAGGGGGAGTGGGTCAACGGGGTGAATGGGTCATGAGGGAGAGTGGGTCAAGGGGGGGAATGGGTCATGGGCGGGAGTGGGTCAAGGGGGGGAGTGGGTCAAGGGGAGGGAGAGGGTCAGGGAGGAGTGGGTCAAGAGGGGACTAGGTCAGGGGGGGAGTGGGTCAAGGGGGTGAGTGTGTCAAGGGGAGGGAGTGGGTCAAGTGGGGGAGTGGATCAAGGGGAGGTAGTGGGTCAAGGGGGGAGTGGGTCAAGAGGGGGAATGGTCAAGGTGGGAGTGTTTCAAGGGGAGTGTGGGTCAAGGGGGGAATGGGTCAAGGGGGAGTGGGTCAAGGGGGGAATGGGTCAAGGGGGGGAGTGGGTCAAGGGGGGGAATGGGTCAAGGGGGGAGTGGGTCAAAGGGGCAGAATGGGTCAAGTGGGGGAGTGGGTCTAGGGGGTGAGTGGGTCAAGAGGGGTGAATGGGTCAAGTGGGGGAGTGATTCTAGGGGGTGAGTGGGTCAAGGGGGGTGAATGGGTCAAGTGGGGGAGTGGGTCAAGGGGGGAATGGGTAAAGGGGGTAGTGGGTCAAGGGGGGAGTGGGTCAAAGTGAGGGAATGGGGCAAGGGGGGAGAAGGTCAAGGGGGGAGTGGGTCAAGGGGGGAATGGGTCAAGGGGGGGAGTGTGTCAAGGGTGGGGAATGAGTCAAGGGGGAATGGGTCAAGTGGGGGAGTCGGTCAAAGGGAGGGAGTTGTTCAAGTGGGGGGAGTGGGTCAAGGGGGCGTTGGTCAAGGGGGGGAGTGGGTCACGGGGGTGTGGGTCAAGGGGGGGAGTGGGTCAAGAGGGGGAATGCGTCGGGGGGAGAGGGTCAAGGGGTGGAGTTGGTTAAGGGGGGGAGTGGGTCACGGGGGGATTGCATCAAGGGGGTGAGTGGGTTAGCGGGGAGTGGGTCAAGGGGGGGAATGGGTCAAGGGGGAATGGGTCAAGGGGGGGCAGTGGTTCAAGGGGAGTGTGGGTCAAGGTTGGGAATGGGTCAAGGGGGGAGTGGGTCAGGGGGAATGGGTCAAGGGGGAGTTGGTCAAGGGGGGAGTGGGTCAGGAAGGTGTGGGTCCAGGGGGAGTTGGTCAAGGGGGGTGGACTGGGTCAAGGGTGGGAATGGGTCAGGGGGGGAGTGGTTCAAGGGGAGTGTGGGTCAAGGGGGGAAATGGGTCAAGGGGGGAAATGGGTTGAAGGGGCAGAATGGGTCAAGTGGGGGAGTGGGTCTCGGGGGTGAGTGGGTCAAGGGGGGTGAATGGGTCAGTGGGGAAGTGTTTCTAGGGGGTGAGTGGGTCAAGTGGGGTGAATGGGTCAAGTGGGGGAGTGGGTCAAGGGGGGAATGGGTAAAGGGGGTGGTGGGTCAACGGGGGAGTGGGTCAAAGGGAGGGAATGGGGCAAGGGGGGAGAAGGTCAAGGGGGGGAGTGGGTCAAGGGGGGAATGGGTCAAGGGAGGGAGTGGGTCAAGGGGAGTGGGTCAAGTGGGGGAGTGGGTCAAGGGGGGGAGTGGGTCAGGGGGGAGTGGGTCAGGGGGGAGTGGGTCAGGGGGAGTGGGTCAAGGGGGGAGTGGGTCAGGGGGGAGTGGGTCAAAGGGGGGAGTGGGTCAGGGGGGAGTGGGTCAAGGGGGGGAGTGGGTCAAGGGGGAATTGCGTCAAGGGGGGGGAGTGGGTCAGCGGGGAGTGGGTCAAGGGGGGAATGGGTCAAGGGGGGGAATGGGTCAAGGGGGGGAGTGGGTCAGGGTGGGATTGGGTCAAGTGGGGGGAGTGGGTCAAGGGGGGGAGTGGGTCAAGGGGGGGAGTGGGTCAAGGGGGGAAAGGGTAAAGGGTGGAGTGGATCAAGGGGGGAGTGGGTCAAGGGGGGGAATGGGTCAAGGGGGGAATGGGTCAAGAGGCGGGAGAGGGTTAAGGGGGGGAGTGAGTCAAGGGGGGGGAGTGGGCCAAGGGGGGAAAGGGTAAAGGGTGGAGTGGATCAAGGGGGGGAATGGGTTAAGGGGTGGGAGTGGGTCAAGGGGGGGGGAATGGGCCAAGGGGGGGAGTGGGTCGAGTGGGGGAGTGGGTCAAGGGGAGGAGTGGGTCAAGGTGGGGGAGTGGGTCAAGGAGGGGCGTGCGTCAAGTGGGGGAGTGGGTCAAGGGGGGGGAGTGGGTCAAGGGTGGGAGTGGGTCAAGGAGGTCAGTGGGTCAAGGGGAGGAGTGGTTCGGGGGGGAGTGGGTCAAGGGGAGGAGTGGGTCGGGGGGGAGAGGGTCAAGGGGGGAGTGGGTCAAGGGGGGAGTGGGTCGGGGGGGAGAGGGTCAAGGGGGGAGTGGGTCAAGGGGGGGAATGGGTCAAGGGGGGAATGGGTCAAGAGGCGGCAGTGGGTTAAGGGGGCGAGTGAGTCAAGGGGGGGAGTGGGCAAAGCGGGGGGGAGTGGATCAAGGGGGGGAGTGGGTTAAGGGGGGAGAGTGGGTCAAGGGGGGGGATTGGGCCAAGGGGGGGAGTGGGTCGAGTGGGGGAGTGGGTCAAGGGGAGGAGTGGGTCAAGGTGGGTGAGTGGGTCACGGAGGTCAGTGCGTCAAGGGGAGGAGTGGGTCTGGGTGGAGTGGGTCAAGGGGAGGAGTGGGTCGGGGGGAGAGGGTCAAGGGGGGAGTGGGTCAAGGGGGGGAGTGGGTCAAGGGGGGGAGTGGGTCGGGGCGGAGGGTCAAGGGGGGAAGTGGGTCGGGAGGGAGGGGTCAAGGTGGGAAGTGGGTCGGGGGGAGGGGTCAAGGGGGGGAGGGGTAAAGGGGGGAAGTGGGTCAAGGGGAGGGAGTGGGTCAAGGCTGGGAGTGCGTCAAGGGGGGAGTGGGTCAAGGGGGGGAGTGGGTCAAGGGGAGGGAGTGGGTCAAGGGGAGGGAGTGTGTCAAGTGGGGGAGTGTGTTAGGGAGGAGTGGGCCAAGGGGGTGGGAGTGGGTCAAGGAGGGGAGTGGGTCAAGGGGGAGTGGGTCAACGGGGTGAATGGGTCAAGGGGGAGAGTGGGTCAAGGGGGGGAATGGGTCATGGGCGGGAGTGGGTCAAGGGGGGGAGTGGGTCAAGGGGAGGGAGAGGGCCAGGGAGGAGTGGGTCAAGAGGGGACTAGGTCAGGGGGGGAGTGGGTCAAGGGGGTGAGTGTGTCAAGGGGAGGGAGTGGGTCAAGTGGGGGAGTGGATCAAGGGGAGGTAGTGGGTCAAGGGGGGAGTGGGTCAAGAGGGGGAATGGTCAAGGTGGGAGTGTTTCAAGGGGAGTGTGGGTCAAGAGGGGAATGGGTCAAGGGGGAGTGGGTCAAGGGGGGAATGGGTCAAGGGGGGGAGTGGGTCAAGGGGGGGAATGGGTCAAGGGGGGAGTGGGTCAAAGGGGCAGAATGGGTCAAGTGGGGGAGTGGGTCTAGGGGGTGAGTGGGTCAAGAGGGGTGAATGGGTCAAGTGGGGGAGTGATTCTAGGGGGTGAGTGGGTCAAGGGGGGTGAATGGGTCAAGTGGGGGAGTGGGTCAAGGGGGGAATGGGTAAAGGGGGTAGTGGGTCAAGGGGGGAGTGGGTCAAAGTGAGGGAATGGGGCAAGGGGGGAGAAGGTCAAGGGGGGAGTGGGTCAAGGGGGGAATGGGTCAAGGGGGGGAGTGTGTCAAGGGTGGGGAATGAGTCAAGGGGGAATGGGTCAAGTGGGGGAGTCGGTCAAAGGGAGGGAGTTGTTCAAGTGGGGGGAGTGGGTCAAGGGGGCGTTGGTCAAGGGGGGGAGTGGGTCACGGGGGTGTGGGTCAAGGGGGGGAGTGGGTCAAGAGGGGGAATGCGTCGGGGGGAGAGGGTCAAGGGGGGGAGTTGGTCAAGGGGGGGAGTGGGTCACGGGGGGATTGTATCAAGGGGGTGAGTGGGTTCGCGGGGAGTGGGTCAAGGGGGGGAATGGGTCAAGGGGGAATGGGTCAAGGGGGGGGAGTGGTTCAAGGGGAGTGTGGGTCAAGGTTGGGAATGGGTCAAGGGGGGAGTGGGTCAGGGGGAATGGGTCAAGGGGGAGTTGGTCAAGGGGGGAGTGGGTCAGGAAGGTGTGGGTCCAGGGGGAGTTGGTCAAGGCGGGTGGACTGGGTCAAGGGGGGAATGGGTCAGGGGGGAGTGGTTCAAGGGGAGTGTGGGTCAAGGGGGGAAATGGGTCAAGGGGGGAAATGGGTTAAAGGGGCAGAATGGGTCAAGTGGGGGAGTGGGTCTCGGGGGTGAGTGGGTCAAGGGGGGTGAATGGGTCAGTGGGGAAGTGTTTCTAGGGGGTGAGTGGGTCAAGTGGGGTGAATGGGTCAAGTGGGGGAGTGGGTCAAGGGGGGAATGGGTAAAGGGGGTGGTGGGTCAACGGGGGAGTGGGTCAAAGGGAGGGAATGGGGCAAGGGGGGAGAAGGTCAAGGGGGGAGTGGGTCAAGGGGGGAATGGGTCAAGGGAGGGAGTGGGTCAAGGGGAGTGGGTCAAGTGGGGGAGTGGGTCAAGGGGGGGAGTGGGTCAGGGGGGAGTGGGTCAGGGGGGAGTGGGTCAGGGGGAGTGGGTCAAGGGGGGAGTGGGTCAGGGGGGAGTGGGTCAAAGGGGGGAGTGCGTCAGGGGGGAGTGGGTCAAGGGGGGGAGTGGGTCAGGGGGGGATTGCGTCAAGGGGGGGGAGTGGGTCAGCGGGGAGTGGGTCAAGGGGGGAATGGGTCAAGGGGGGGAATGGGTCAAGAGGGGGAATGGGTCAAGGGGGGGAGTGGTTCAAGGGGAGTGTGGGTCAAGGGGGGAATGGGTCAAGGGGGGAGAAGGTCAAGGGGGGAGTGGATCATGGGGATTGAGTCAAGGGGGGGAGTGGGTCAAGGGAGGGAGTGGGTCAAGGGGGGGAGTGGTTCAAGGGGAGTGTGGGTCAAGGGGGGAATGGGTCAAGGTGGGAGTGCGTGAAGGGGGGGGAATGGGTCAAGGGGGAATGGGTCAAGTGGGTGAGTCGGCCAAGCGAGGCAGTGGTTCAAGGGGGGGGAATGGCTCAAGGGGGGAGTGGGTCAAGTGAGGGAGTGGATCAAGGGGGGGAGTGGGTCAGGGTGGGATTGGGTCAAGTGGGGGGAGTGGGTCAAGGGGGGGAGTGGGTCAAGGGGGGAGTGGGTCAAGGGGGGGAGTGGGTCAAGGGGAGGGAGTGGGTCTAGGGGAGGGAGTGTGTCAAGTGGGGGAGTGTGTTAGGGAGGAGTGGGCCAAGGGGGTGGGAGTGGGTCAAGGGGGGGAGTGGGTCAAGGGGGAATTGCGTCAAGGGGGGGGAGTGGGTCAGCGGGGAGTGGGTCAAGGGGGGAATGGGTCAAGGGGGGGAATGGGTCAAGGGGGGGAGTGGGTCAAGGGGGGAATGGGTCAAGGGGGGAGTGGGTCAACGGGAGGAATGAGTCAAGGGGGGAGTGAGTCAAGGGGGGAATGGGTCAAGTGGGGGAGTGGGTCAAAGGGGGAGAATGGGTCAAGTGGGGGAGTGGGTCAAGGGGGGAAAGGGTAAAGGGTGGAGTGGATCAAGGGGGGAGTGGGTCAAGGGGGGGAATGGGTCAAGGAGGGAATGGGTCAAGAGGCGGGAGAGGGTTAAGGGGGGGAGTGAGTCAAGGGGGGGGAGTGGGCCAAGGGGGGAAAGGGTAAAGGGTGGAGTGGAGCAAGGGGGGGAATGGGTTAAGGGGTGGGAGTGGGTCAAGGGGGGGAAATGGGCCAAGGGGGGGAGTGGGTCGAGTGGGGGAGTGGGTCAAGGGGAGGAGTGGGTCAAGGTGGGGGAGTGGGTCAAGGAGGGGCGTGCGTCAAGTGGGGGAGTGGGTCAAGGGGGGGGAGTGGGTCAAGGGTGAGAGTGGGTCAAGGAGGTCAGTGGGTCAAGGGGAGGAGTGGTTCGGGGGGGAGTGGGTCAAGGGGAGGAGTGGGTCGGGGGGGAGAGGGTCAAGGGGGGAGTGGGTCAAGGGGGGAGTGGGTCGGGGGGGAGAGGGTCAAGGGGGGAGTGGGTCAAGGGGGGGAATGGGTCAAGGGGGGAATGGGTCAAGAGGCGGCAGTGGGTTAAGGGGGGGAGTGAGTCAAGGGGGGGAGTGGGCCAAGCGGGGGGGAGTGGATCAAGGGGGGGAGTGGGTTAAGGGGGGAGAGTGGGTCAAGGGGGGGGATTGGGCCAAGGGGGGGAGTGGGTCGAGTGGGGGAGTGGGTCAAGGGGAGGAGTGGGTCAAGGTGGGTGAGTGGGTCACGGAGGTCAGTGGGTCAAGGGGAGGAGTGGGTCTGGGTGGAGTGGGTCAAGGGGAGGAGTGGGTCGGGGGGAGAGGGTCAAGGGGAGAGTGGGTCAAGGGGGGGAGTGGGTCAAGGGGGGAGTGGGTCGGGGCGGAGGGTCAAGGGGGGAAGTGGGTCGGGAGGGAGGGGTCAAGGTGGGAAGTGGGTCGGGGGGAGGGGTCAAGGGGGGAGGGGTCAAGGGGGGAAGTGGGTCAAGGGGAGGGAGTGGGTCAAGGCTGGGAGTGCGTCAAGGGGGGAGTGGGTCAAGGGGGGGAGTGGGTCAAGGGGAGGGAGTGGGTCAAGGGGAGGGAGTGTGTCAAGTGGGGGAGTGTGTTAGGGAGGAGTGGGCCAAGGGGGTGGGAGTGGGTCAAGGAGGGGAGTGGGTCAAGGGGGAGTGGGTCAACGGGGTGAATGGGTCATGAGGGAGAGTGGGTCAAGGGGGGGAATGGGTCATGGGCGGGAGTGGGTCAAGGGGGGGAGTGGGTCAAGGGGAGGTAGAGGGTCAGGGAGGAGTGGGTCAAGAGGGGACTAGGTCAGGGGGGGAGTGGGTCAAGGGGGTGAGTGTGTCAAGGGGAGGGAGTGGGTCAAGTGGGGGAGTGGATCAAGGGGAGGTAGTGGGTCAAGGGGGGAGTGGGTCAAGAGGGGGAATGGTCAAGGTGGGAGTGTTTCAAGGGGAGTGTGGGTCAAGGGGGGAATGGGTCAAGGGGGAGTGGGTCAAGGGGGGAATGGGTCAAGGGGGGGAGTGGGTCAAGGGGGGGAATGGGTCAAGGGGGGAGTGGGTCAAAGGGGCAGAATGGGTCAAGTGGGGGAGTGGGTCTAGGGGGTGAGTGGGTCAAGAGGGGTGAATGGGTCAAGTGGGGGAGTGATTCTAGGGGGTGAGTGGGTCAAGGGGGGTGAATGGGTCAAGTGGGGGAGTGGGTCAAGGGGGGAATGGGTAAAGGGGGTAGTGGGTCAAGGGGGGAGTGGGTCAAAGTGAGGGAATGGGGCAAGGGGGGAGAAGGTCAAGGGGGGAGTGGGTCAAGGGGGGAATGGGTCAAGGGGGGGAGTGTGTCAAGGGTGGGGAATGAGTCAAGGGGGAATGGGTCAAGTGGGGGAGTCGGTCAAAGGGAGGGAGTTGTTCAAGTGGGGGGAGTGGGTCAAGGTTGCGTTGGTCAAGGGGGGGAGTGGGTCACGGGGGTGTGGGTCAAGGGGGGGAGTGGGTCAAGAGGGGGAATGCGTCGGGGGGAGAGGGTCAAGGGGGGGAGTTGGTTAAGGGGGGGAGTGGGTCACGGGGGGATTGCATCAAGGGGGTGAGTGGGTTAGCGGGGAGTGGGTCAAGGGGGGGAATGGGTCAAGGGGGAATGGGTCAAGGGGGGGCAGTGGTTCAAGGGGAGTGTGGGTCAAGGTTGGGAATGGGTCAAGGGGGGAGTGGGTCAGGGGGAATGGGTCAAGGGGGAGTTGGTCAAGGGGGGAGTGGGTCAGGAAGGTGTGGGTCCAGGGGGAGTTGGTCAAGGGGGGTGGACTGGGTCAAGGGGGGGAATGGGTCAGGGGGGGAGTGGTTCAAGGGGAGTGTGGGTCAAGGGGGGAAATGGGTCAAGGGGGGAAATGGGTTGAAGGGGCAGAATGGGTCAAGTGGGGGAGTGGGTCTCGGGGGTGAGTGGGTCAAGGGGGGTGAATGGGTCAGTGGGGAAGTGTTTCTAGGGGGTGAGTGGGTCAAGTGGGGTGAATGGGTCAAGTGGGGGAGTGGGTCAAGGGGGGAATGGGTAAAGGGGGTGGTGGGCCAACGGGGGAGTGGGTCAAAGGGAGGGAATGGGGCAAGGGGGGAGAAGGTCAAGGGGGGGGAGTGGGTCAAGGGGGGAATGGGTCAAGGGAGGGAGTGGGTCAAGGGGAGTGGGTCAAGTGGGGGAGTGGGTCAAGGGGGGGAGTGGGTCAGGGGGGAGTGGGTCAGGGGGGAGTGGGTCAGGGGGAGTGGGTCAAGGGGGGAGTGGGTCAGGGGGGAGTGGGTCAAAGGGGGGAGTGGGTCAGGGGGGAGTGGGTCAAGGGGGGGAGTGGGTCAAGGGGGAATTGCGTCAAGGGGGGGGAGTGGGTCAGCGGGGAGTGGGTCAAGGGGGGAATGGGTCAAGGGGGGGAATGGGTCAAGGGGGGGAGTGGGTCAGGGTGGGATTGGGTCAAGTGGGGGGAGTGGGTCAAGGGGGGGAGTGGGTCAAGGGGGGGAGTGGGTCAAGGGGGGAAAGGGTAAAGGGTGGAGTGGATCAAGGGGGGAGTGGGTCAAGGGGGGGAATGGGTCAAGGGGGGAATGGGTCAAGAGGCGGGAGAGGGTTAAGGGGGGGAGTGAGTCAAGGGGGGGTAGTGGGCCAAGGGGGGAAAGGGTAAAGGGTGGAGTGGATCAAGGGGGGGAATGGGTTAAGGGGTGGGAGTGGGTCAAGGGGGGGGGAATGGGCCAAGGGGGGGAGTGGGTCGAGTGGGGGAGTGGGTCAAGGGGAGGAGTGGGTCAAGGTGGGGGAGTGGGTCAAGGAGGGGCGTGCGTCAAGTGGGGGAGTGGGTCAAGGGGGGGAGTGGGTCAAGGGTGGGAGTGGGTCAAGGAGGTCAGTGGGTCAAGGGGAGGAGTGGTTCGGGGGGGAGTGGGTCAAGGGGAGGAGTGGGTCGGGGGGGAGAGGGTCAAGGGGGGAGTGGGTCAAGGGGGGAGTGGGTCGGGGGGGAGAGGGTCAAGGGGGGAGTGGGTCAAGGGGGGGAATGGGTCAAGGGGGAATGGGTCAAGAGGCGGCAGTGGGTTAAGGGGGCGAGTGAGTCAAGGGGGGGAGTGGGCAAAGCGGGGGGGAGTGGATCAAGGGGGGGAGTGGGTTAAGGGGGGAGAGTGGGTCAAGGGGGGGGATTGGGCCAAGGGGGGGAGTGGGTCGAGTGGGGGAGTGGGTCAAGGGGAGGAGTGGGTCAAGGTGGGTGAGTGGGTCACGGAGGTCAGTGGGTCAAGGGGAGGAGTGGGTCTGGGTGGAGTGGGTCAAGGGGAGGAGTGGGTCGGGGGGAGAGGGTCAAGGGGGGAGTGGGTCAAGGGGGGGAGTGGGTCAAGGGGGGGAGTGGGTCGGGGCGGAGGGTCAAGGGGGGAAGTGGGTCGGGAGGGAGGGGTCAAGGTGGGAAGTGGGTCGGGGGGAGGGGTCAAGGGGGGGAGGGGTCAAGGGGGGAAGTGGGTCAAGGGGAGGGAGTGGGTCAAGGCTGGGAGTGCGTCAAGGGGGGAGTGGGTCAAGGGGGGGAGTGGGTCAAGGGGAGGGAGTGGGTCAAGGGGAGGGAGTGTGTCAAGTGGGGGAGTGTGTTAGGGAGGAGTGGGCCAAGGGGGTGGGAGTGGGTCAAGGAGGGGAGTGGGTCAAGGGGGAGTGGGTCAACGGGGTGAATGGGTCAAGGGGGAGAGTGGGTCAAGGGGGGGAATGGGTCATGGGCGGGAGTGGGTCAAGGGGGGGAGTGGGTCAAGGGGAGGGAGCGGGCCAGGGAGGAGTGGGTCAAGAGGGGACTAGGTCAGGGGGGGAGTGGGTCAAGGGGGTGAGTGTGTCAAGGGGAGGGAGTGGGTCAAGTGGGGGAGTGAATCAAGGGGAGGTAGTGGGTCAAGGGGGGAGTGGGTCAAGAGGGGGAATGGTCAAGGTGGGAGTGTTTCAAGGGGAGTGTGGGTCAAAAGGGGAATGGGTCAAGGGGGAGTGTGTCAAGGGGGGAATGGGTCAAGGGGGGGAGTGGGTCAAGGGGGGGAATGGGTCAAGGGGGGAGTGGGTCAAAGGGGCAGAATGGGTCAAGTGGGGGAGTGGGTCTAGGGGGTGAGTGGGTCAAGAGGGGTGAATGGGTCAAGTGGGGGAGTGATTCTAGGGGGTGAGTGGGTCAAGGGGGGTGAATGGGTCAAGTGGGGGAGTGGGTCAAGGGGGGAATGGGTAAAGGGGGTAGTGGGTCAAGGGGGGAGTGGGTCAAAGTGAGGGAATGGGGCAAGGGGGGAGAAGGTCAAGGGGGGAGTGGGTCAAGGGGGGAATGGGTCAAGGGGGGGAGTGTGTCAAGGGTGGGGAATGAGTCAAGGGGGAATGGGTCAAGTGGGGGAGTCGGTCAAAGGGAGGGAGTTGTTCAAGTGGGGGGAGTGGGTCAAGGGGGCGTTGGTCAAGGGGGGGAGTGGGTCACGGGGTTGTGGGTCAAGGGGGGGAGTGGGTCAAGAGGGGGAATGCGTCGGGGGGAGAGGGTCAAGGGGGGGAGTTGGTCAAGGGGGGGAGTGGGTCACGGGGGGATTGTATCAAGGGGGTGAGTGGGTTAGCGGGGAGTGGGTCAAGGGGGGGAATGGGTCAAGGGGGAATGGGTCAAGGGGGGGGAGTGGTTCAAGGGGAGTGTGGGTCAAGGTTGGGAATGGGTCAAGGGGGGAGTGGGTCAGGGGGAATGGGTCAAGGGGGAGTTGGTCAAGGGGGGAGTGGGTCAGGAAGGTGTGGGTCCAGGGGGAGTTGGTCAAGGCGGGTGGACTGGGTCAAGGGGGGAATGGGTCAGGGGGGGAGTGGTTCAAGGGGAGTGTGGGTCAAGGGGGGAAATGGGTCAAGGGGGGAAATGGGTTAAAGGGGCAGAATGGGTCAAGTGGGGGAGTGGGTCTCGGGGGTGAGTGGGTCAAGGGGGGTGAATGGGTCAGTGGGGAAGTGTTTCTAGGGGGTGAGTGGGTCAAGTGGGGTGAATGGGTCAAGTGGGGGAGTGGGTCAAGGGGGGAATGGGTAAAGGGGGTGGTGGGTCAACGGGGGAGTGGGTCAAAGGGAGGGAATGGGGCAAGGGGGGAGAAGGTCAAGGGGGGAGTGGGTCAAGGGGGGAATGGGTCAAGGGAGGGAGTGGGTCAAGGGGAGTGGGTCAAGTGGGGGAGTGGGTCAAGGGGGGGAGTGGGTCATGGGGGAGTGGGTCAGGGGGGAGTGGGTCAGGGGGAGTGGGTCAAGGGGGGAGTGGGTCAGGGGGGAGTGGGTCAAAGGGGGGAGTGCGTCAGGGGGGAGTGGGTCAAGGGGGGGAGTGGGTCAGGGGGGGATTGCGTCAAGGGGGGGGAGTGGGTCAGCGGGGAGTGGGTCAAGGGGGGAATGGGTCAAGGGGGGGAATGGGTCAAGAGGGGGAATGGGTCAAGGGGGGGAGTGGTTCAAGGGGAGTGTGGGTCAAGGGGGGAATGGGTCAAGGGGGGAGAAGGTCAAGGGGGGAGTGGATCATGGGGATTGAGTCAAGGGGGGGAGTGGGTCAAGGGAGGGAGTGGGTCAAGGGGGGGAGTGGTTCAAGGGGAGTGTGGGTCAAGGGGGGAATGGGTCAAGGTGGGAGTGCGTGAAGGGGGGGGAATGGGTCAAGGGGGAATGGGTCAAGTGGGTGAGTCGGCCAAGCGAGGCAGTGGTTCAAGGGGGGGGAATGGCTCAAGGGGGGAGTGGGTCAAGTGAGGGAGTGGATCAAGGGGGGGAGTGGGTCAGGGTGGGATTGGGTCAAGTGGGGGGAGTGGGTCAAGGGGGGGAGTGGGTCAAGGGGGGAGTGGGTCAAGGGGGGGAGTGGGTCAAGGGGAGGGAGTGGGTCTAGGGGAGGGAGTGTGTCAAGTGGGGGAGTGTGTTAGGGAGGAGTGGGCCAAGGGGGTGGGAGTGGGTCAAGGGGGGGAGTGGGTCAAGGGGGAATTGCGTCAAGGGGGGGGAGTGGGTCAGCGGGGAGTGGGTCAAGGGGGGAATGGGTCAAGGGGGGGAATGGGTCAAGGGGGGGAGTGGGTCAAGGGGGGAATGGGTCAAGGGGGGAGTGGGTCAACGGGAGGAATGAGTCAAGGGGGGAGTGAGTCAAGGGGGGAATGGGTCAAGTGGGGGAGTGGGTCAAAGGGGGAGAATGGGTCAAGTGGGGGAGTGGGTCAAGGGGGGAAAGGGTAAAGGGTGGAGTGGATCAAGGGGGGAGTGGGTCAAGGGGGGGAATGGGTCAAGGGGGGAATGGGTCAAGAGGCGGGAGAGGGTTAAGGGGGGGAGTGAGTCAAGGGGGGGGAGTGGGCCAAGGGGGGAAAGGGTAAAGGGTGGAGTGGAGCAAGGGGGGGAATGGGTTAAGGGGTGGGAGTGGGTCAAGGGGGGGAAATGGGCCAAGGGGGGGAGTGGGTCGAGTGGGGGAGTGGGTCAAGGGGAGGAGTGGGTCAAGGTGGGGGAGTGGGTCAAGGAGGGGCGTGCGTCAAGTGGGGGAGTGGGTCAAGGGGGGAGTGGGTCGGGGGGGAGAGGGTCAAGGGGGGAGTGGGTCAAGGGGGGGAATGGGTCAAGGGGGGAATGGGTCAAGAGGCGGCAGTGGGTTAAGGGGGGGAGTGAGTCAAGGGGGGGAGTGGGCCAAGCGGGGGGGAGTGGATCAAGGGGGGGAGTGGGTTAAGGGGGGAGAGTGGGTCAAGGGGGGGGATTGGGCCAAGGGGGGGAGTGGGTCGAGTGGGGGAGTGGGTCAAGGGGAGGAGTGGGTCAAGGTGGGTGAGTGGGTCACGGAGGTCAGTGGGTCAAGGGGAGGAGTGGGTCTGGGTGGAGTGGGTCAAGGGGAGGAGTGGGTCGGGGGGAGAGGGTCAAGGGGGGAGTGGGTCAAGGGGGGGAGTGGGTCAAGGGGGGGAGTGGGTCGGGGCGGAGGGTCAAGGGGGGAAGTGGATCGGGAGGGAGGGGTCAAGGTGGGAAGTGGGTCGGGGGGAGGGGTCAAGGGGGGGAGGGGTCAAGGGGGGAAGTGGGTCAAGGGGAGGGAGTGGGTCAAGGCTGGGAGTGCCTCAAGGGGGGAGTGGGTCAAGGGGGGGAGTGGGTCAAGGGGAGGGAGTGGGTCAAGGGGAGGGAGTGTGTCAAGTGGGGGAGTGTGTTAGGGAGGAGTGGGCCAAGGGGGTGGGAGTGGGTCAAGGAGGGGAGTGGGTCAAGGGGGAGTGGGTCAACGGGGTGAATGGGTCATGAGGGAGAGTGGGTCAAGGGGGGGAATGGGTCATGGGCGGGAGTGGGTCAAGGGGGGGAGTGGGTCAAGGGGAGGGAGAGGGTCAGGGAGGAGTGGGTCAAGAGGGGACTAGGTCAGGGGGGGAGTGGGTCAAGGGGGTGAGTGTGTCAAGGGGAGGGAGTGGGTCAAGTGGGGGAGTGGATCAAGGGGAGGTAGTGGGTCAAGGGGGGAGTGGGTCAAGAGGGGGAATGGTCAAGGTGGGAGTGTTTCAAGGGGAGTGTGGGTCAAGGGGGGAATGGGTCAAGGGGGAGTGGGTCAAGGGGGGAATGGGTCAAGGGGGGGAGTGGGTCAAGGGGGGGAATGGGTCAAGGGGGGAGTGGGTCAAAGGGGCAGAATGGGTCAAGTGGGGGAGTGGGTCTAGGGGGTGAGTGGGTCAAGAGGGGTGAATGGGTCAAGTGGGGGAGTGATTCTAGGGGGTGAGTGGGTCAAGGGGGGTGAATGGGTCAAGTGGGGGAGTGGGTCAAGGGGGGAATGGGTAAAGGGGGTAGTGGGTCAAGGGGGGAGTGGGTCAAAGTGAGGGAATGGGGCAAGGGGGGAGAAGGTCAAGGGGGGAGTGGGTCAAGGGGGGAATGGGTCAAGGGGGGGAGTGTGTCAAGGGTGGGGAATGAGTCAAGGGGGAATGGGTCAAGTGGGGGAGTCGGTCAAAGGGAGGGAGTTGTTCAAGTGGGGGGAGTGGGTCAAGGGGGCGTTGGTCAAGGGGGGGAGTGGGTCACGGGGGTGTGGGTCAAGGGGGGGAGTGGGTCAAGAGGGGGAATGCGTCGGGGGGAGAGGGTCAAGGGGGGGAGTTGGTTAAGGGGGGGAGTGGGTCACGGGGGGATTGCATCAAGGGGGTGAGTGGGTTAGCGGGGAGTGGGTCAAGGGGGGGAATGGGTCAAGGGGGAATGGGTCAAGGGGGGGGAGTGGTTCAAGGGGAGTGTGGGTCAAGGTTGGGAATGGGTCAAGGGGGGAGTGGGTCAGGGGGAATGGGTCAAGGGGGAGTTGGTCAAGGGGGGAGTGGGTCAGGAAGGTGTGGGTCCAGGGGGAGTTGGTCAAGGCGGGTGGACTGGGTCAAGGGGGGAATGGGTCAGGGGGGGAGTGGTTCAAGGGGAGTGTGGGTCAAGGGGGGAAATGGGTCAAGGGGGGAAATGGGTTAAAGGGGCAGAATGGGTCAAGTGGGGGAGTGGGTCTCGGGGGTGAGTGGGTCAAGGGGGGTGAATGGGTCAGTGGGGAAGTGTTTCTAGGGGGTGAGTGGGTCAAGTGGGGTGAATGGGTCAAGTGGGGGAGTGGGTCAAGGGGGGAATGGGTAAAGGGGGTGGTGGGTCAACGGGGTAGTGGGTCAAAGGGAGGGAATGGGGCAAGGGGGGAGAAGGTCAAGGGGGGAGTGGGTCAAGGGGGGAATGGGTCAAGGGAGGGAGTGGGTCAAGGGGAGTGGGTCAAGTGGGGGAGTGGGTCAAGGGGGGGAGTGGGTCAGGGGGGAGTGGGTCAGGGGGGAGTGGGTCAGGGGGAGTGGGTCAAGGGGGGAGTGGGTCAGGGGGGAGTGGGTCAAAGGGGGGAGTGCGTCAGGGGGGAGTGGGTCAAGGGGGGGAGTGGGTCAGGGGGCGATTGCGTCAAGGGGGGGGAGTGGGTCAGCGGGGAGTGGGTCAAGGGGGGAATGGGTCAAGGGGGGGAATGGGTCAAGAGGGGGAATGGGTCAAGGGGGGGAGTGGTTCAAGGGGAGTGTGGGTCAAGGGGGGAATGGGTCAAGGGGGGAGAAGGTCAAGGGGGGAGTGGATCATGGGGATTGAGTCAAGGGGGGGAGTGGGTCAAGGGAGGGAGTGGGTCAAGGGGGGGAGTGGTTCAAGGGGAGTGTGGGTCAAGGGGGGAATGGGTCAAGGTGGGAGTGCGTGAAGGGGGGGGAATGGGTCAAGGGGGAATGGGTCAAGTGGGTGAGTCGGCCAAGCGAGGCAGTGGTTCAAGGGGGGGGAATGGCTCAAGGGGGGAGTGGGTCAAGTGAGGGAGTGGATCAAGGGGGGGAGTGGGTCAGGGTGGGATTGGGTCAAGTGGGGGGAGTGGGTCAAGGGGGGGAGTGGGTCAAGGGGGGAGTGGGTCAAGGGGGGGAGTGGGTCAAGGGGAGGGAGTGGGTCTAGGGGAGGGAGTGTGTCAAGTGGGGGAGTGTGTTAGGGAGGAGTGGGCCAAGGGGGTGGGAGTGGGTCAAGGGGGGGAGTGGGTCAAGGGGGAATTGCGTCAAGGGGGGGGAGTGTGTCAGCGGGGAGTGGGTCAAGGGGGGAATGGGTCAAGGGGGGGAATGGGTCAAGGGGGGGAGTGGGTCAAGGGGGGAATGGGTCAAGGGGGGAGTGGGTCAACGGGAGGAATGAGTCAAGGGGGGAGTGAGTCAAGGGGGGAATGGGTCAAGTGGGGGAGTGGGTCAAAGGGGGAGAATGGGTCAAGTGGGGGAGTGGGTCAAGGGGGGAAAGGGTAAAGGGTGGAGTGGATCAAGGGGGGAGTGGGTCAAGGGGGGGAATGGGTCAAGGGGGGAATGGGTCAAGAGGCGGGAGAGGGTTAAGGGGGGGAGTGAGTCAAGGGGGGGGAGTGGGCCAAGGGGGGAAAGGGTAAAGGGTGGAGTGGAGCAAGGGGGGGAATGGGTTAAGGGGTGGGAGTGGGTCAAGGGGGGGAAATGGGCCCAGGGGGGGAGTGGGTCGAGTGGGGGAGTGGGTCAAGGGGAGGAGTGGGTCAAGGTGGGGGAGTGGGTCAAGGAGGGGCGTGCGTCAAGTGGGGGAGTGGGTCAAGGGGGGGGAGTGGGTCAAGGGTGAGAGTGGGTCAAGGAGGTCAGTGGGTCAAGGGGAGGAGTGGTTCGGGGGGGAGTGGGTCAAGGGGAGGAGTGGGTCGGGGGGGAGAGGGTCAAGGGGGGAGTGGGTCAAGGGGGGAGTGGGTCGGGGGGGAGAGGGTCAAGGGGGGAGTGGGTCAAGGGGGGGAATGGGTCAAGGGGGGAATGGGTCAAGAGGCGGCAGTGGGTTAAGGGGGGGAGTGAGTCAAGGGGGGGAGTGGGCCAAGCGGGGGGGAGTGGATCAAGGGGGGGAGTGGGTTAAGGGGGGAGAGTGGGTCAAGGGGGGGGATTGGGCCAAGCGGGGGAGTGGGTCGAGTGGGGGAGTGGGTCAAGGGGAGGAGTGGGTCAAGGTGGGTGAGTGGGTCACGGAGGTCAGTGGGTCAAGGGGAGGAGTGGGTCTGGGTGGAGTGGGTCAAGGGGAGGAGTGGGTCGGGGGGAGAGGGTCAAGGGGGGAGTGGGTCAAGGGGGGGAGTGGGTCAAGGGGGGGAGTGGGTCGGGGCGGAGGGTCAAGGGGGGAAGTGGGTCGGGAGGGAGGGGTCAAGGTGGGGAGGGGTCAAGGGGGGAAGTGGGTCAAGGGGAGGGAGTGGGTCAAGGCTGGGAGTGCGTCAAGGGGGGAGTGGGTCAAGGGGGGGAGTGGGTCAAGGGGAGGGAGTGGGTCAAGGGGAGGGAGTGTGTCAAGTGGGGGAGTGTGTTAGGGAGGAGTGGGCCAAGGGGGTGGGAGTGGGTCAAGGGGGAGTGGGTCAACGGGGTGAATGGGTCAAGGGGGAGAGTGGGTCAAGGGGGGGAATGGGTCATGGGCGGGAGTGGGTCAAGTGGGGGAGTGGGTCAAGGGGAGGGAGAGGGTCAGGGAGGAGTGGGTCAAGAGGGGACTAGGTCAGGGGGGAGTGGGTCAAGGGGGTGAGTGTGTCAAGGGGAGGGAGTGGGTCAAGTGGGGGAGTGGATCAAGGGGAGGTAGTGGGTCAATGGGGGGAGTGGGTCAAGGGGAGGGAGTGGGTCAAGTGGGGGAGTGGGTCAAGGGGAGGGAGTGGGTCCAAAGGGAGGGAGTGGGTCAAGGGGAGGAAGTGGGTCAAGGGGGGTGAGTGGGTCAAGGGGAGTGGGTCAAGGGGGGCAATGGGTCAAGGTGGTGGGTCAAGGGGGCGAATGGATCAGGGGGGGAGTGGGTCAGGGGGGAGTGGGTCAAGGGGGGAAGTGTGTCAAGGCGAGGGAGTGGGTCAAGCGGTGGTAGTGGGGAAAGGGGGGGAGTGGGTCAAGGGGGGAGTGGGTCAAAGTGAGGGAATGGGGCAAGGGGGGAAGAAGGTCAAGGGGGAGTGGATCAAGGGGGGAATGGGTCAAGGGGGGAGTGGGTCAAGGGGTGTGGGTCAAAGGGGGGAATGGGTCAAGGGGGGGAGTGGGTGGGTGGGGAGTTGGTCAAGGGGGGAGTGGGTCAGGGGGGAGTGGGTCAAGGAGGAGTTGGTCAAGGGGGGAGTGGGTCAGGGGGGAGTGGGTCAAGGGGGGGAGTGGGTCACGGGTGGAGGGGGTCAAGGGAAATGGGTTAAAGGGGCAGAATGGGTCAAGTGGGGGAGTGGGTCTCGGGGGTGAGTGGGTCAAGGGGGGTGAATGGGTCAGTGGGGAAGTGTTTCTAGGGGGTGAGTGGGTCAAGTGGGGTGAATGGGTCAAGGGGGGGATTGGGTCAAGGCTGGGAGTGTGTCAAGGATGGGGAATGGGTCAAGGAGGAATGGGTCAAGTGGGCGAGTCGGTCAAAGGGAGGGAGTTGTTCAAGAGGGGGGAATGGGTCAAGGGAGGGAGTGGGTCAAAGGGGCAGAATGGGTCAAGTGGGGGAGTGGGTCTCGGGGGTGAGTGGGTCAAGGGGGGTGAATGGGTCAGTGGGGAAGTGTTTCTAGGGGGTGAGTGGGTCAAGTGGGGTGAATGGGTCAAGGGGGGGATTGGGTCAAGGCTGGGAGTGTGTCAAGGATGGGGAATGGGTCAAGGAGGAATGGGTCAAGTGGGCGAGTCGGTCAAAGGGAGGGAGTTGTTCAAGAGGGGGGAATGGGTCAAGGGAGGGAGTGGGTCAAGTGGGGAGTGGGTCAAAGGGAGGGAATGGGGCAAGGGGGAGAAGGCCAAGGGGGGGAGTGGGTCAAGGGGGGAATGGGACAAGGGGGGGAGTGGGTCAAGGGGAGTGGGTCAAGAGGGGGAGTAGGTCAAGGGGGGGAGTAGGTCAGGGGGGAGTGGGTCAGGGGGGAGTGGGTCAGGGGGGAGTGCGTCAAGGGGGAGAGTGGGTCAGGGGGGAGTGAGTCAAGGGGGGGAGTAGGTCGGGGGGGAGTGGGTCAAGGTGGGAAGTGGGTCGGGGGGAGGGGTCAAGGGGGAGGGGTCAAGGGGGAAGTGGGTCAAGGGGGAGTGGGTCAACGGAGTGAATGGGTCAAGGGGGGGAATGGGTCAAGGGGGGAGTGGTTCAAGGGGAGTGTGTGTCAAGTGGGGGAGTGGGTCAAGGGGGGAATGGGTAAAGGGGGTAGTGGGTCAAGGGGGGAGTGGGTCAAAGTGATGGAATGGGGCAAGGGGGGAGAAGGTCAAGGGGGGAGTGGGTCAAGGGGGGAATGGGTCAAGGGGGGGAGTGGGTCAAGGGGTGTGGGTCAAAGGGGGGAATGGGTCAAGGGGGGAGTGGGTGAGTGGGGAGTTGGTCAAGGGGGGGAGTGGGTCAGGGGGGAGTGGGTCAAGGAGGAGTTGGTCAAGGGGGGAGTGGGTCAGGGGGGAGTGGGTCAAGCGGGGGAGTGGGTCACGGGTGGAGGGGTTCAAGGGGGGGAGTGGGTCAAGGGTGGATTGGGTCGGGGTGGATTGCGTCAAGGGGGGGAGTTGGTCAGCGGGGAGTGGGTCAAGGGGGGGAATGGGTCAAGGGGGGAATGGGTCAAGGGGGGAGTGGTTCAAGGGGAGTGTGGGTCAAAGGGAGGGAATGGGGCAAGGGGGGAGAAGGTCAAGGGGGGAGTGGGTCAAGGGAGGAATGGGACAAGGAGGGAGTGGGTCAAGGGGAGTGGGTCAAGAGGGGGAGTGGGTCAAGGGGGGGAGTGGGTCAGGAGGGAGTGGGTCAGGGGGGAGTGGGTCAGGGGGGAGTGCGTCAAGGGGGAGATTGGGTCAGGGGGGAGTGAGTCAAGGGGGGAGTGGGTCGGGGGGAGTGGGTCAAGGTGGGAAGTGGGTCCCGGGGGAGGGGACAAGGGGGAGGGGTCAAGGGGGAATTGGTTCAAGGGGAGTGTGGGTCAAGGGGGGGATTGGGTCAAGGGGGGGAGTGTGTCAAGGGTGGGGAATGGGTCAAGGGGGAATGGGTCAAGTGGGCGAGTTGGTCAAAGGGAGGGAGTTGTTCAAGAGGGGGGAATGGGTCAAGGGAGGGAGTGGGTCAAGTGGGGAGTGGGTCAAAGGGAGGGAATGGGGCAAGGGGGGAGAAGGTCAAGGGTGGGAGTGGGTCAAGGGGGGAATGGGACAAGGGGGGAGTGGGTCAAGGAGAGTGGGTCAAGAGGGGGAGTGGGTCAAGGGGGGGAGTGGGTCAGGGGGGAGTGGGTCAGGGGGGAGTGGGTCAGTGTGGAGTGCGTCAAGGGGGAGAGTGGGTCAGTGGGGAGTGAGTCAAGGGGGGGAGTGGGTCGGGTGGGGAGGGGTCAAGGGGGAGGGGTCAAGGGGGAAGTGGGTGAAGGGGAGGGAGTGGGTCAAGGGGGGAGTGCGTCAAGGGGGGAGTGGGTCAAGGGGGGAGTGGGTCAAGGGGAGGGAGTGGGTCAAGGGCAGGGAGTGGGTCAAGTGGGGGAGTGTGTTAGTGAGGAGTGGGCCAAGGGGGTGGGAGTGGGTCAAGGGGTGGGAGTGGGTCAAGGGGGGGAATGGGTCATGGGCGGGAGTGGGTCAAGGGGGGGAGTGGGTCAAGGGGAGGGAGAGGGTCAGGGAGGAGTGGGTCAAGAGGGGACTAGGTCAGGGGGGGAGTGGGTCAAGGGGGTGAGTGTGTCAAGGGGAGGGAGTGGGTCAAGTGGGGGAGTGGATCAAGGGGAGGTAGTGGGTCAAGGGGAGGGAGTGGGTCCATAGGGTGGGAGTGGGTCAAGGGGAGGAATTGGGTCAAGGGGAAGGAGTGGGTCAAGGGGGGGAGTGGGTCAAGGGGAGTGGGTCAAGGGGGGGGAGTGGGTCATGTGGGGGAGTGGGTCAAGGGAGAATGGGTAAAGGGGTAGTGAGTCAAGGGGGGAGTGGGTCAGGGGGGGATTGCATCAAGGGGGGGAGTGGGTCAGCGGGGAATGGTTCAAGGGGGGAGTGGGTCTAAGGGGCAGAATGGGTCAAGTGGGGGAGTGGGTCTAGGGGGTGAGTGGGTCAAGAGGGGTGAATGGGTCAAGTGGGGGAGTGATTCTAGGGGGTGAGTGGGTCAAGGGGGGTGAATGGGTCAAGTGGGGGAGTGGGTCAAGGGGGAATGGGTAAAGGGGGAGTGGGTCAAGGGGGGAGTGGGTCAAAGTGAGGGAATGGGGCAAGGGGGGGAGAATGTCAAGGGGGGAGTGGATCAAGGGGGGAATGGGTCAATGGGGGGAGTGGGTCAAGGGGTGTGGGTCAAAGGGGGGAATGGGTCAAGGGGGGGAGTGCGTGAGTGGGGAGTTGGTCAAGGGGGGACTGGGTCAGGGGGGAGTGGGTCAAGGAGGAGTTGGTTTCGGGGGGAGTGGGTCAGGGGGGAGTGGGTCAAGGGGAGGAATGGGTCACGGGTGGAGAGGGTCAAAGGGGGGAGTGGGTCAAGGGTGGAGTGGGTCGGGGTGGATTGCATCAAGGGGGGGCGTTGGTCAGCGGGGAGTGGGTCAAGGGGGGAATGGGTCAAGGGGGGAATGGGTCAAGGGGGGAGTGGTTCAACGGGAGTGTGGGTCAAGGGGGGATTGGGTCAACGGGGGGAGTGTGTCAAGGGTGTGGAATGGGTCAAGGAGGAATGGGTCAAGTGGGCGAGTCGGTCAAAGGGAGGGAGTTGTTCAAGAGGGGGGAATGTTTCAAGGGAGGGAGTGGGTCAAGTGGGGAGTGGGTCAAAGGGAGGGAATGGGGCAAGGGGGGAGAAGGCCAAGGGGGGGAGTGGGTCAAAGGGGGAATGGGACAAGGGGGGGAGTGGGTCAAGGGGAGTGGGTCAAGAGGGGGAGTGGGTCAAGGGGGGGAGTGCGTCAGGTGGGAGTGGGTCAGGGGGGAGTGGGTCAGGGGGGAGTGCGTCAAGGGGGAGAGTGGGTCAGGGGGGAGTGAGTCAAGGGGGGGAGTGGGTCTGGGGGGAGTGGGTCAAGGTGGGAAGTGGGTCGGGGGGAAGTGTCAAGGGGGGAGGGGTCAAGGGGGAATTGGTTCAAGGGGAGTGTGGGTCAAGGGGGGGATTGGGTCAAGGGGGGGAGTGTGTCAAGGGTGGGGAATGGGTCAAGGGGTAATGGGTCAAGTGGGCGAGTTGGTCAAAGGGAGGGAGTTGTTCAAGAGGGGGGAATGGTTCAAGGGAGGGAGTGGGTCAAGTGGGGAGTGGGTCAAAGGGAGGGAATGGGGCAAGGGGGGAGAAGGTCATGGGGGGGAGTGGGTCAAGGGGGGAATGGGACAAGGGGGGGAATGGGTCAAGGGGAGTGGGTCAAGAGGGGGAGTGGGTCAAGGGGGGGAGTGGGTCAGGGGGGAGTGGGTCAGGGGGGAGTGGGTCAGGGTGGAGTGCGTCAAGGGGGAGAGTGGGTCAGGGGGGAGTGAATCAAGGGGGGGAGTGGGTCGTGGGGGAGTGGGTCAACGTGGGAAGTGGGTCGGGTGGGGAGGGTTCAAGGGGGAGGGGTCAAGGGGGAAGTGGGTGAAGGGGAGGGAGTGGGTCAAGGGGGGAGAGTGCGTCAAGGGGGGAGTGGGCCAAGGGGGGAGTGGGTCAAGGGGAGGGAGTGGGTCAAAGGGAGGGAGTGGGTCAAGTGGGGGAGTGTGTTAGTGAGGAGTGGGCCAAGGGGGTAGGAGTGGGTCAAGGGGTGGAGTGGGTCAAGGGGGAGTGGGTCAACGGGGAGGGAGTGGGTCAAGGGGGGGAGTGTGTCAAGGGGGGAGTGGGTCAAGGGGGGAGTGGGTCAAGGGGAGGGAGTGGGTCAAGGGGAGGGAGTGGGTCAAGTGGGGGAGTGTGTTAGTGAGGAGTGGGCCAAGGGGGTGGGAGTGGGTCAAGGTGGGGAGTGAATCAAGGGGGGGAATGGGTCATGGGCGGGAGTGGGTCAAGGGGGGGAGTGGGTCAAGGGGAGGGATAGGGTCAGGGAGGAGTGGGTCAAGAGGGGACTAGGTCAGGGGGGGAGTGGGTCAAGGGGGTGAGTGTGTCAAGGGGAGGGAGTGGGTCAAGGGGAGGGAGTGGGTCCAAAGGGAGGGAGTGGGTCAAGGGGAGGAATTGGGTCAAGGGAAAGGAGTGGGTCAAGGGGGGGAGTGGGTCAAGGGGAGTGGGTCAAGGGGGGGGAGTGGGTCATGTGGGGGAGTGGGTTAAGGGAGAATGGGTAAAGGGGTAGTGAGTCAAGGGGGGAGTGGGTCAGGGGGGGATTGCATCAAGGGGGGGAGTGGGTCAGCGGGGAATGGTTCAAGGGGAGGAGTGGGTCAAAGAGGCAGAATGGGTCAAGTGGGGGAGTGGGTCAAGGGGGGAAAGGGTAAAAGGTGGAGTGGATCAAGGGGGGAGTGGGTCAAGGGGGGGAATGGGTCAAGGGGGGAATGGGTCAAGAGGCGGGAGAGGGTTAAGGGGGGGAGTGAGTCAAGGGGGGGGGAGTGGGCCAAGGGGGGAAAGGGTAAAGGGTGGAGTGGATCAAGGGGGGGAATGGGTTAAGGGGTGGGAGTGGGTCAAGGGGGGGGGATGGGCCAAGGGGGGGAGTGGGTCGAGTGGGGGAGTGGGTCAAGGGGAGGAGTGGGTCAAGGGTGGGAGTGGGTCAAGGAGGTCAGTGGGTCAAGGGGAGGAGTGGTTCGGGGGGGAGTGGGTCAAGGGGAGGAGTGGGTCGGGGGGGAGAGGGTCAAGGGGGGAGTGGGTCAAGGGGGGAGTGGGTCGGGGGGGAGAGGGTCAAGGGGGGAGTGGGTCAAGGGGGGAATGGGTCAAGGGGGGAATGGGTCAAGAGGCGGCAGTGGGTTAAGGGGGGGAGTGAGTCAAGGGGGGGAGTGGGCCAAGCGGGGGGGAGTGGATCAAGGGGGGAGTGGGTTAAGGGGGGAGAGTGGGTCAAGGGGGGGGATTGGGCCAAGGGGGGGAGTGTGTCGAGTGGGGGAGTGGGTCAAGGGGAGGAGTGGGTCAAGGTGGGTGAGTGGGTCACGGAGGTCAGTGGGTCAAGGGGAGGAGTGGGTCTGGGTGGAGTGGGTCAAGGGGAGGAGTGGGTCGGGGGGAGAGGGTCAAGGGGGGAGTGGGTCAAGGGGGGGAGTGGGTCAAGGGGGGGAGTGGGTCGGGGCGGAGGGTCAAGGGGGGAAGTGGGTCGGGAGCGAGGGGTCAAGGTGGGAAGTGGGTCGGGGGGGAGGGGTCAAGGGGGGGAGGGGTCAAGGGGGGAAGTGGGTCAAGGGGAGGGAGTGGGTCAAGGCTGGGAGTGCGTCAAGGGGGGAGTGGGTCAAGGGGGGGAGTGGGTCAAGGGGAGGGAGTGGGTCAAGGGGAGGGAGTGTGTCAAGTGGGGGAGTGTGTTAGGGAGGAGTGGGCCAAGGGGGTGGGAGTGGGTCAAGGAGGGGAGTGGGTCAAGGGGGAGTGGGTCAACGGGGTGAATGGGTCAAGGGGGAGAGTGGGTCAAGGGGGGGAATGGGTCATGGGCGGGAGTGGGTCAAGGGGGGGAGTGGGTCAAGGGGAGGGAGAGGGTCAGGGAGGAGTGGGTCAAGAGGGGACTAGGTCACGGGGGGAGTGGGTCAAGGGGGTGAGTGTGTCAAGGGGAGGGAGTGGGTCAAGTGGGGGAGTGGATCAAGGGGAGGTAGTGGGTCAAGGGGGTGAGTGGGTCAAGGGGAGGGAGTGGGTCAAGTGGGGGAGTGGGTCAAGGGGAGGGAGTGGGTCCAAAGGGAGGGAGTGGGTCAAGGGGAGGAATTGGGTCAAGGGGAGGGAGTGGGTCAAGGGGGGTGAGTGGGTCAATGGGAGTGGGTCAAGGGGGGGAATGGGTCAAGGTGGTGGGTCAAGGGGGCGAATGGATCAGGGGGGTAGTGGGTCAGGGGGGAGTGGGTCAAGGGAGGAAGTGTGTCAAGGCGAGGGATTGGGTCAAGCGGTGGTAGTGGGGCAAGGGGGGGAGTGGGTCAAGGGGGGAGTGGGTCAAGCGGTGGTAGTGGGGCAAGGGGGGGAGTGGGTCAGGGGGAGTGGGTCAAGGGGGAGTTGGTCAAGGGGGGGGAGTGGGTCAAGGCGAGGGATTGGGTCAAGGGTGGAATGGATCAAGAGGGGGAGTGGTTCAAGGTGAGTGTGGATCAAGGGGGGAATGGGTCAAGGGGGAGTGGGTCAACGGGGGGAATGGGTCAAGGGGGGAGTGGGTCAAGGGGGGGAATGGGTCAAGGGGGGAGTGGGTCAGGGGGAGTAGGTCAAGGGGGAGTTGATCAAGGGGGGAGTGGTTCAGGGGCGAGTGGGTCAAGGGGGGTAGTGGGTCAGGGGGGAGTGGGTCAAGGGGGGGGAGTGGGTCAAGTGGGGGAGTGGGTCAAGGGAGAATGGGTAAAGGGGTAGTGAGTCAAGGGGGGAGTGGGTCAGGGGGGGATTGCATAAATGGGGGGGGAGTGGGTCAGCGGGGAATGGTTCAAGGGGGGAGTGGGTCAAAGGGGCATAATGGGTCAAGTGGGGGAGTGGGTCTAGGGGGTGAGTGGGTCAAGAGGGGTGAATGGGTCAAGTGGGGTAGTGATTCTAGGGGGTGAGTGGGTCAAGGGGGGTGAATGGGTCAAGTGGGGGAGTGGGTCAAGGGGGGAATGGGTAAAGGGGGGAGTGGGTCAAGGGGGGAGTGGGTCAAAGTGAGGGAATGGGGCAAGGTGTGGGAGAAGGTCAAGGGGGGAGTGGATCAAGGGGGGAATGGGTCAAGGGGGGAGTGGGTCAAGGAGGAGTTGGTCAAGGGGGGAGTGGGTCAGGGGGGAGTGGGTCAAGGAGTGGGTGAGTGGGGAGTTGGTCAAGGGGGGAGTGGGTCAGGGGGGAGTGGGTCAAGGGTGGGAGTGTGTCAAGGATGGGGAATGCGTCAAGGAGGAATGGGTCAAGTGGGCGAGTCGGTCAAAGGGAGGGAGTTGTTCAAGAGGGGGGAATGGGTCAAGGGAGGGAGTGGGTCAAGTGGGGAGTGGGTCAAAGGGAGGGAATGGGGCAAGGGGGGAGAAGGCCAAGGGGGGGAGTGGGTCAAGGGGGGAATGGGACAAGGGGGGGAGTGGGTCAAGGGGAGTGGGTCAAGAGGGGGAGTGGGTCAAGGGGGGGAGTGGGTCAGGGGGGAGTGGGTCAGGGGGGAGTGGGTCAGGGGGGAGTGCGTCAAGGGGGAGAGTGGGTCAGGGGGGAGGGAGTCAAGGGGGGGAGTGGGTCGGGGGGGAGTGGGTCAAGGTGGGAAGTGGGTCGGGGGGAGGGGTCAAGGGGGTGGGGTCAAGGGGGAAGTGGGTCAAGGGGGAGTGGGTCAACGGGGTGAATGGGTCAAGGGGGGGAATGGGTCAAGGGGGGAGTGGTTCAAGGGGAGTGTGTGTCAAGTGGGGGAGTGGGTCAAGGGGGGAATGGGTAAAGGGGGTAGTGGGTCAAGGGGGGAGTGGGTCAAAGTGAGGGAATGGGGCAAGGGGGGAGAAGGTCAAGGGGGGAGTGGGTTAAGGGGGGAATGGGTCAAGGGGGGGAGTGTGTCAAGGGTGGGGAATGAGTCAAGGGGGAATGGGTCAAGTGGGGGAGTCGGTCAAAGGGAGGGAGTTGTTCAAGTGGGGGGAGTGGGTCAAGGGGGCGTTGGTCAAGGGGGGAGTGGGTCAAGGGGGTGTGGGTCAAGGGGGGGAGTGGGTCAAGAGGGGGAATGCGTCGGGGGGGAGTGGGTCAGGGGGGAGTGGGTCAGGGGGGAGTGCGTCAAGGGGGAGAGTGGGTCAGGGGGGAGTGAGTCAAGGGGGGAGTGGGTCGGGGGGGAGTGGGTCAAGGTGGGAAGTGGGTCCGGGGGGAGGGGTCAAGGGGGAGGAGTCAAGGGGGAATTGGTTCAAGGGGAGTGTGGGTCAAGGGGGGGATTGGGTCAAAGGGGGGAGTGTGTCAAGGGTGGGGAATGGGTCAAGGGGGAATGGGAAAAGTGGACGAGTTGGTCAAAGGGAGGGAGTTGTTCAAGAGGGGGGAATGGGTCAAGGGAGGGAGTGGGTCAAGTGGGGAGTGGGTCAAAGGGAGGGAATGGGGCAAGGGGGGAGAAGGTCAAGGGTGGGAGTGGGTCAAGGGGGGAATGGGACAAGGGGGGGAGTGGGTCAAGGGGAGTGGATCAAGAGGGGGAGTGGGTCAAGGGGGGAGTGGGTCAGGGGGGAGTGGGTCAGGGGGGAGTGGGTCAGTGTGGAGTGCGTCAAGGGGGAGAGTGGGTCAGGGGGGAGTGAGTCAAGGGGGGGAGTGGGTCGGGTGGGGAGGGGTCAAGGGGGAGGGGTCAAGGGGGAAGTGGGTGAAGGGGAGGGAGTGGGTCAAGGGGGGGAGTGCGTCAAGGGGGGAGTGGGCCAAGGGGGGAGTGGGTCAAGGGGAGGGAGTGGGTCAAAGGGAGGGAGTGGGTCAAGTGGGGGAGTGTGTTAGTGAGGAGTGGGCCAAGGGGGTGGGAGTGGGTCAAGGGGGGGAGTGGGTCAACGGGGAGGGAGTGTGTCAAGGGGGGGAGTGCGTCAAGGGGGGAGTGGGTCAAGTGGGGAGTGGGTCAAGGGGAGGGAGTGGGTCTAGGGCAGGGAGTGGGTCAAGTGGGGGAGTGTGTTAGTGAGGAGTGGGCCAAGGGGGTGGGAGTGGGTCAAGGGGGTGAGTGGGTCAAGGGGGGGAATGGGTCATGGGCGGGAGTGGGTCAAGGGAGGGAGTGGGTCAAGGGGAGGGAGATGGTCAGGGAGGAGTGGGTGAAGTGGGGACTAGGTCAGGGCGGGAGTGGGTCAAGGGGGTGAGTGTGTCAAGGGGAGGGAGTGGGTCAAGTGGGGGAGTGGATCAAGGGGAGGTAGTGGGTCAAGGGGAGGGAGTGGGTCCAAAGGGAGGGAGTGGGTCAAGGGGAGGAATTGGGTCAAGGGGAAGGAGTGGGTCAAGGGGGGGAGTGGGTCAAGGGGAGTGGGTCAAGGTGGGGAGTGGGTCATGTGGGGGAGTGGGTCAAGGGAGAATGAGTAAAGGGGTAGTGAGTCAAGGGGGGAGTGGGTCAGGGGGGGATTGCATCAAGGGGGGGGAGTGGGTCAGCGGGGAATGGTTCAAGGGGGGAGTGGGTCAAAGGGGCAGAATGGGTCAAGTGGGCAGTGGGTCTAGGGGGTGAGTGGGTCAAGAGGGGTGAATGGGACAAGTGGGGGAGTGATTCTAGGGGGTGAGTGGGTCAAGGGGGGTGAATGGGTCAAGTGGGGGAGTGGGTCAAGGGGGAATGGGTAAAGGGGAGTGGGTCAAGGGGGGAGTGGGTCAATGGGGGGAATGGGGCAAGGGGGGGAGAAGGTCAAGGGGGGAGTGGATCAAGGGGGGAATGGGTCAATGGGGGGAGTGGGTCAAGGGGTGTGGGTCAAAGGGGGGAATGGGTCAAGGGGGGGAGTGCGTGAGTGGGGAGTTGGTCAAGAGGGGAGTGGGTCAGGGGGGAGTGGGTCAAGGAGGAGTTGGTCAAGGGGGGAGTGGGTCAGGGGGGAGTGGGTCAAGGGGAGGAATGGGTCACGGGTGGAGAGGGTCAAGTGGGGGAGTGGGTCAAGGGTGGAGTGGGTCGGGGGGGATTGCATCAAGGGGGGGCGTTGGTCAGCGGGGAGTGGGTCAAGGGGGGAATGGGTCATGGGGGGAATGGGTCATGGGGAGAGTGGTTCAAGGGGAGTGTGGGTCAAGGGGGGATTGGGTCAAGGGGGGGAGTGTGTCAAGGGTGTGGAATGGGTCAAGGAGGAATGGGTCAAGTGGGCGAGTCGGTCAAAGGGAGGGAGTTGTTCAAGAGGGGGGAATGTTTCAAGGGAGGGAGTGGATCAGGGGGGAGTGCGTCAAGGGGGAGAGTGGGTCAGGGGGGAGTGAGTCAAGGGGGGGAGTGGGTCTGGGGGGCGTGGGTCAAGGTGGGAAGTGGGTCGGGGGGAGGGGTCAAGGGGGGAGGGGTCAAGGGGGAATTGGTTCAAGGGAAGTGTGGGTCAAGGGGGGGATTGGGTCAAGGGGGGGGAGTGTGTCAAGGGTGGGGAATGGGTCAAGGGGGAATGGGTCAAGTGGGCGAGTTGGTCAAAGGGAGGGAGTTGTTCAAGAGGGGGGAATGGGTCAAGGGAGGGAGTGGATCAAGTGGGGAGTGGGTCAAAGGGAGGGAATGGGGCAAGGGGGGTGAAGGTCAAGGGGGGGAGTGGGTCAAGGGGGGAATGGGACAAGGGGGGGAGTGGGTCAAGGGGAGTGGGTCAAGAGGGGGAGTGGGTCAAGGGGGGGAGTGGGTCAGGGGGGAGTGGGTCAGGGGGGAGTGGGTCAGGGTGGAGTGCGTCAAGGGGGAGAGTGGGTCAGGGGGGAGTGAATCAAGGGGGGGAGTGGGTCGTGGGGGAGTGGGTCAACGTGGGAAGTGGGTCGGGTGGGGAGGGTTCAAGGGGGAGGGGTCAAGGGGGAAGTGGGTGAAGGGGAGGGAGTGGGTCAAGGGGGGGGAGTGCGTCAAGGGGGGAGTGGGCCAAGGGGGGAGTGGGTCAAGGGGAGGGAGTGGGTCAAAGGGAGGGAGTGGGTCAAGTGGGGGAGTGTGTTAGTGAGGAGTGGGCCAAGGGGGTGGGAGTGGGTCAAGGGGGGGAGTGGGTCAAGGGGGAATGGGTCAATGGGGAGGGAGTGGGTCAAGGGGGGGAGTGTGTCAAGGGGGGAGTGGGTCAAGGGGGGAGTGGGTCAGGGGGGAGTGCGTCAAGGGGGAGAGTGGGTCAGGGGGGAGTGAGTCAAGGGGGGGAGTGGGTCTGGGGGGAGTGGGTCAAGGTGGGAAGTGGGTCGGGGGGAGGGGTCAAGGGGGGAGGGGTCAAGGGGGAATTGGTTCAAGGGAAGTGTGGGTCAAGGGGGGGATTGGGTCAAGGGGGGGAGTGTGTCAAGGGTGGGGAATGGGTCAAGGGGGAATGGGTCAAGTGGGCGAGTTGGTCAAAGGGAGGGAGTTGTTCAAGAGGGGGGAATGGGTCAAGGGAGGGAGTGGATCAAGTGGGGAGTGGGTCAAAGGGAGGGAATGGGGCAAGGGGGGTGAAGGTCAAGGGGGGGAGTGGGTCAAGGGGGGAATGGGACAAGGGGGGGAGTGGGTCAAGGGGAGTGGGTCAAGAGGGGGAGTGGGTCAAGGGGGGGAGTGGGTCAGGGGGGAGTGGGTCAGGGGGGAGTGCGTCAAGGGGGAGAGTGGGTCAGGGGGGAGTGAATCAAGGGGGGAAGTGGGTCGTGGGGGAGTGGGTCAAGGTGGGAAGTGGGTCGGGTGGGGAGGGTTCAAGGGGGAGGGGTCAAGGGGGAAGTGGGTGAAGGGGAGGGAGTGGGTCAAGGGGGGGGAGTGCGTCAAGGGGGGAGTGGGCCAAGGGGGGAGTGGGTCAAGGGGAGGGAGTGGGTCAAAGGGAGGGAGTGGGTCAAGTGGGGGAGTGTGTTAGTGAGGAGTGGGCCAAGGGGGTGGGAGTGGGTCAAGGGGGGGAGTGGGTCAAGGGGGAATGGGTCAACGGGGAGGGAGTGGGTCAAGGGGGGGAGTGTGTCAAGGGGGGAGTGGGTCAAGGGGGGAGTGGGTCAAGGGGAGGGAGTGGGTCAAGGGGATGGAGTGGGTCAAGTGGGGGAGTGTGTTAGTGAGGAGTGGGCCAAGGGGGTGGGAGTGGGTCAAGGTGGGGAGTGGGTCAAGGGGGGGAATGGGTCATGGGCGGGAGTGGGTCAAGGGGGGGAGTGGGTCAAGGGGAGGGAGAGGGTCAGGGAGGAGTGGGTCAAGAGGGGACTAGGTCAGGGGGGGAGTGGGTCAAGGGGGTGAGTGTGTCAAGGGGAGGGAGTGGGTCAAGGGGAGGGAGTGGGTCCAAAGGGAGGGAGTGGGTCAAGGGGAGGAATTGGGTCAAGGGGAAGGAGTGGGTCAAGGGGGGGAGTGGGTCAAGGGGAGTCGGTCAAGGGGGGGGGAGTGGGTCATGTGGGGGAATGGGTCAAGGGAGAATGGGTAAAGGGGTAGTGAGTCAAGGGGGGAGTGGGTCAGGGGGGGATTGCATCAAGGGGGGGGAGTGGGTCAGCGGGGAATGGTTCAAGGGGGGGAGTGGGTCAAAGGGGCAGAATGGGTCAAGTGGGGGAGTGGGTCTAGGGGGTGAGTGGGTCAAGAGGGGTGAATGGGTCAAGTGGGGGAGTGATTCTAGGGGGTGAGTGGGTCAAGGGGGGTGAATGGGTCAAGTGGGGGAGTGGGTCAAGGGGGAATGGGTAAAGGGGGGAGTGGGTCAAGGGGGGAGTGGGTCAAAGTGAGGGAATGGGGCAAGGGGGGGAGAAGGTCAAGGGGGGAGTGGATCAAGGGGGGAATGGGTCAAGGGGGGGAGTGGGTCAAGGGGTGTGGGTCAAAGGGGGGAATGGGTCAAGGGGGGAGTGGGTGAGTGGGGAGTTGGTCAAGGGGCGAGTGGGTCAGGGGGGAGTGGGTCAAGGAGAAGTTGGTCAAGGGGGGAGTGGGTCAGGGGGGAGTGGGTCAAGGGGGGAGTGGGTCACGGGTGGAGGGGGTCAAGGGGGGGAGTGGGTCAAGGGTGGAGTGGGTCGGGGGGGATTGCATCAAGGGGGGGCGTTGGTCAGCGGGGAGTGGGTCAAGGGGGGAATGGGTCAAGGGGGGAATGGGTCAAGGGGCGAGTGGTTCAAGGGGAGTGTGGGTCAAGGGGGGGATTGGGTCAAGGGGGGGAGTGGGTCAGAGGGGAGTGGGTCAGGGGGGAGTGGGTCAGGGGGGAGTGCGTCAAGGGGGAGAGTGGGTCAAGGAGGAATGGGTCAAGTGGGCGAGTCGGTCAAAGGGAGGGAGTTGTTCAAGAGGGGGGAATGGGTCAAGGGAGGGAGTGGGTCAAGTGGGGAGTGGGTCAAAGGGAGGGAATGGGGCAAGGGGGGAGAAGGCCAAGGGGGGGAGTGGGTCAAAGGGGGAATGGGACAAGGGGGGGAGTGGGTCAAGGGGAGTGGGTCAAGGGGGGGAGTGGGTCAAGGGGGGGAGTGGGTCAGGGGGGAGTGGGTCAGGGGGGAGTGGATCAGGGGGGAGTGCGTCAAGGGGGAGAGTGGGTCAGGGGGGAGTGAGTCAAGGGGGGAGTGGGTCGGGGGGGAGTGGGTCAAGGTGGGAAGTGGGTCGGGGGGAGGGGTCAAGGGGGGAGTGGTCAAGGGGGAAGTGGGTCAAGGGGGAGTGGGTCAACGGGGTGAATGGGTCAAGGGGGGGAATGGGTCAAGGGGGGAGTGGTTCAAGGGGAGTGTGTGTCTAATGGGGGAGTGGGTCAAGGGGGGAATGGGTAAAGGGGGTAGTGGGTCAAGGGGGGAGTGGGTCAAAGTGAGGGAATGGGGCAAGGGGGGAGAAGGTCAAGGGGGGAGTGGGTCAAGGGGGGAATGGGTCAAGGGGGGGAGTGGGTCAATGGGTGTGGGTCAAAGGGGGGAATGGGTCAAGGGGGGAGTGGATGAGTGGGGAGTTGGTCAAGGGGGGGAGTGGGTCAAGGGGAGTGGGTCAAGGAGGAGTTGGTCAAGGGGGGAGTGGGTCAGGGTGGAGTGGGTCAAGCGGGGGAGTGGGTCACGGGTGGAGGGGGTCAAGGGGGGAGTGGGTCAAGGGTGGAGTGGTTCAAGGGGAGTGTGGGTCAAAGGGAGGGAATGGCGCAAGGAGGGAGAAGGTCAAGGGGGGAGTGGGTCAAGGGGGGGAATGGGACAAGGGGGGGAGTGGGTCAAGGGGAGTGCGTCAAGAGGGGGAGTGGGTCAAGGTGGGGAGTGGGTCAGGGGGGAGTGGGTCAGGGGGGAGTGGGTCAGGGGGGAGTGCGTCAAGGGGGAGAGTGGGTCAGGGGGGAGTGAGTCAAGGGGGGGAGTGGGTCGTTGGGGAGTGGGTCAAGGTGGGAAGTGGGTCGGGTGGGGAGGGGTCAAGGGGGGAGGGGTCAAGGGGGAAGTGGGTCAAGGGGAGGGAGTGGGTCAAGGGGGGGAGTGCGTCAAGGGGGGAGTGGGCCAAGGTGGGAGTGGGTCAAGGGGAGGGAGTGGGTCAAAGGGAGGGAGTGGGTCAAGAGGGGGAGTGTGTTAGTGAGGAATGGGCCAAGGGGGTGGGAGTGGGTCAAGGGGGGGAGTGAGTCAAGGGGGAGTGGGTCAACGGGGAGGGAGTGGGTCAAGTGGGGGAGTGCATCAAGGGGGGAGTGGGTCAAGGGGGGAGTGGGTCAAGGGGAGGGAGTGGGTCAAGGGGAGGGAGTGGGTCAAGTGGGGGAGTGTGTTAGTGAGGAGTGGGCCAAGGGGGTGGGAGTGGGTCAAGGGGGGGAGTGGGTCAAGGGGGGGAATGGGTCATGGGCGGGAGTGGGTCAAGGCGGGGAGTGGGTCAAGGGGAGGGAGAGGGTCAGGGAGGAGTGGGTCAAGAGGGGACTAGGTCAGGGGGATGTGGGTCAAGGGGGTGAGTGTGTCAAGGGGAGGGAGTGGGTCAAGTGGGGGAGTGGATCAAGGGGAGGTCGTGGGTCAAGGGGAGGGAGTGGGTCCAAAGGGAGGGAGTGGGTCAAGGGGAGGAATTGGGTCAAGGGGAGGGAGTGGGTCAAGGGGGGGAGTGGGTCAAGGGGAGTGGGTCAAGGGGGGGAATGGGTCAAGGGGGTGGGTCAAAGGGGCGAATGGGTCAGGGGGGAGTGGTTCAGGGGGGAGTGGGTCAAGGGGGGAAGTGTGTCAAGGCGAGGGAGTGGGTCAAGGGGGGGAGTGGGTCAATGGGGGGGAGTGGGTCAGGGAGGGATTGGGTCAGTGCGGGAGTGGGTCAAGGGGGATGAGTTGGGCAAGGGGGGCGAGTGGTTCAATAGTGGGGAGTGGGTCAGGGGGCGTGGGTCAAGGGGGAGTTGGTCAAGGGGGAGGAGTGGGTCAAGGCGAGGGATTGGGTCAAGGGGGGAATGGGTCAAGAGGGGGAGTGGTTCAAGGGGAGTGTGGGTCAAGGGGGGGAATGGGTCAAGGGGGGAGTGGGTCAGGGGGGAGTAGGTCAAGGGGGAGTTGGTCAAGGGGGGGAGTGGGTCAGGGGCGAGTGGGTCAAGGGGGGGAGTGGGTCAGGGGGTTGTGGGTCAAGGGGGAGAGTGGGTCAAGTGGGGGAGTGGGTCAAGGGGGAATGTGTAAAGGGGTAGTGAATCAAGGAGGGAGTGGGTCAGGGGGGGATTGCATCAAGGGGGGGGAGTGGGTCAGCGGGGAGTGGGTCAAGGGGGGGAATGGGTCAAGGGAGGAATGGGTCAAGGGGGAATGGGTCAAGGGGTGGAGTGGTTCAAGGGTTGTGTGGGTCAATGGGTGGAATGGGTCAAGGGGGGAGAAGGTCAAGGAGGGAGTGGGTCGGGGGGGAGTGGGTCATGGGGGAGTGGGTCAAGGGGGGGAGTGGTCAGGAGGGGGAATGGGTCAAGGGGGGAGTGGTTCAAGGGGAGTGTGTGTCAAGGGGGGGAATGGGTCAAGGGGGGAGTGGGTCAATGGGGGGAATGGGTGAAGGGGTGAGTGGGTCAAGGGGGGAATGGGTCAAGGGGTGGAGTGGGTCAAAGGGGCAGAATGGATCAAGTGTGGGAGTGATTCTAGGGGGTGAGTGGGTCAAGGGGGGTGAATGGGTCAAGTGGGGGAGTGGGTCAAGGGGGGAATGGGTAAAGGGGGTAGTGGGTCCAGGGGGGAGTGTGTCAAAGTGAGGGAATGGGGCAAGGGGGGAGAAGGTCAAGGGGGGTGTGGGTCAAGGGGGGAATGGGTCAAGGGGGGGAGTGGGTCAAGGGGTGTGGTTCAAAGGGGGGAGTGGGTCAAGGGGGGAGTGGGTGAGTGGGGAGTTGGTCAAGGGGGGGAGTGGGTCAGGTGGGAGTGGGTCAAGGAGGAGTTGGTCAAGGGGGGGAGTGGGTCAGGTGGGAGTGGGTCAAGGGGGGGGAGTGGGTCACGGGTGGAGGGGGTCAAGGGGGGGGAGTGAGTCAAGAGTGGAGTGGGTCAGGGGGGGATTGCGTCAAGGGGGGGAGTTGGTCAGCGGGGAGTGGGTCAAGGGGGGGAATGGGCCGAAGGGGGAATGGGTCAAGGGGGGAGTGGTTCAAGGGGAGTGTGGGTCAAGGGGGGGATTGGGTCAAGGGGGGGAGTGTGTCAAGTGTGGGGAATGGGTCAAGGGGGAATGGGTCAAGTGGGCGAGTCGGTCAAAGGGAGGGAGTTGTTCAAGAGGGGGGAATGGGTCAAGGGATGGAGTGGGTCAAGTGGGGAGTGGGTCAAAGGGAGGGAATGGGGCAAGGGGGAGAAGGTCAAGGGGGGAGTGGGTCAAGGGGGGGAATGGGACAGGGGGGGAGTGGGTCAAGGGGAGTGGGTCAAGAGGGGGAGTGGGTCAGGGGGGAGTGGGTCAGGGGGGAGTGGGTCAAGGGGGAGTTGGTCAAGGGGGGGAGTGGGTCAAGGGGGTGTGGGTCAAGGGTGGGAGTGGGTCAGAGGGGGAGTGGGTCAAGAGGGGGGGAGTGGGTCAAGGGGGGAAGTGGGTCAGCGGGGTATTGCGTCAAGGGGGGGAGTGGGTCAGCGGGGAGTGGGTCAAAGGGGGGAATGGGTCAAGGGGGATTGGGTCAAGAGGGGGAATGGGTCGGGGGAGAGGGTCAAGGGGGGGAGTTGGTCAAGGGGGGGAGTGGGTCAGGTGGGAATTGCATCAAGGGGGTGAGTGGGTCAGCGGGGAGTGGGTCAAGGGGGGGAATGGGTCAAGGGGGGAATGGGTCAAGGGGGGGAGTGGTTCAAGGGGAGTGTGGGTCAAGGGGGGAATTGGTCAAGGGGAGAGTGGGTCAGGGGGGAGTGGGTCAAGGGGGAGTTGGTCAAGGGGGGGAGTGGGTCAGGGGGGAGTGGGTCCAGGGGGAGTTGGTCAAGGGGGGTGGAGTGGGTCAAGGCGAGGGAGTGGGTCAAGGCGGGGGAGTGGTTCAAGCGGGGGGAGTGGGTCAGGGGGGGAGTGGGTCAAGGGGGGGAGCGGGTCGGGGGGATTGCTTCAAGGGGGGAGTGGGTCAGGGGGGAGTGGGTCAGGGGGTGAGTGGGTCAAGGCGAGGGAGTGTGTCAAGGGGGGAGTGGGTCAACGGGGGGAATGGGTCAAGGGGGGGAGTGCGTCAATGGGGGGAATGGGTCAAGGGGAGAGGGTCAAAGAGGCAGAATGGGTCAAGTGGGGGAGAGGGTCAAGGTGGGGAGTGGGTCAGGGGGGAGTGGGTCAGGGGGGAGTGGGTCAGGGGGAGTGGGTCAAGGGTGTAGTGGATCAGGGGGAGTGGGTCAAGGGGGAGTTGGTCAAGGGGGGGAGTGGGTCAGGGGGGTGTGGGTCAAGGGGGGGAGTGGGTCAGGGGGAGAGTGGGTCAAGGGGGGGGGAGTGGGTCAAGGGGAGGAGTGGGTCAGGGGGGGATTGCGTCAAGGGGGGAGTGGGTCAGCGGGGAGTGGGTCAAGGGGGGGAATGGGTCAAAGGGGAGAATGGGTCAAGAGGGGGAATGGGTCAAGGGGGGAGTGGTTCAAGGGGTGTGTGGGTCAAGGGGGGAATGGGTCAAGGGGGGGAGAAGGTCAAGGGGGGAGTGGGTCATGGGGGATTGGGTCAAGGGGGGGACTGGGTCAAATAAGGGAGTGGGTCAGGGGGGGAGTGGGTCAAGGGGGGAATGGTTCAAGGGGGGGAGTGGTTCAAGGGGAGTGTGGGTCAAGAGGGGGAATGGGTCAAGGGGGGAGTGTGTGAAAGGGGGAATGGGTCAAGGGGGAATGGGTCAAGTGGTTGAGTCGGTCAAGGGAGGGAGTGGTTCAAGGTGGGAAATGGCTCAAGGGAGGAGTGGGTCAAGTGAGGGAGTGGGTCAAGGTGTGAGTGGGTCAAGGGGGGAGTGGGTCAGGGGGGGATTGGGTCAAGTGGGGGGAGTGGTTCAAGGGGGGAGTGGGTCAAGGGGGGGAATGGGTCAAGGGGGGAGTGTTTCAAGGGCAGTGTGGGTCAAGGGGGGAATGGGTCAAAGGGGGAGTGGGTCAACGGGAGGAATGGGTCACGGGGGGAGTGGGTCAAGGGGGGGAATGGGTCAAGTGGGGGAGTGGGTCAAAGGGGGAGTATGGGTCAAGTGGGGGAGTGGGTCTAGCGGGTGAGTGGGTCAAGGTGGGTGAATTGTTCAAGTGGGGGAGTGGGTCAAGGGGGGAATGGGTAAAGGGTGGAGTGGGTCAAGGGGGAGTGGGTCAAGGGGGGAATGGGTCAAGGGGGGAATGGGTCAAGAGGGGGGAGTGGGTTAAGGGGGGGAGTGAGTCAAGGGGGGGGAGTGGGCCAAGCGGTGGGGAGTGGATCAATGGGGAGGAGTGGGTCGGGGGGGAGTGGGTCAAGGGGAGGAGTGGGTCGGAGGGGAGAGGGTCAATGGGGGAGTGGGTCAAGGGGGGTAGTGGGTCAAGGGGGGAGTGGGTGGGGGGGGAGAGTCAAGGGGGGAAGTGGGTCGGGGGGGAGGGGTCAAGGGGGGGAATGGGTCAAAGGGGAAGTGGGTCGGGGGGGAGTGGGTCAAGGTGGGAAGTGGGTCGGGGGGGGAGGGGTCAAGGGGGGGAGTGGGTCAAGGGGAGGGAGTGGGTCAAGGGGGGGAGTGCGTCAAGGGGGGAGTGGGTCAAGGGCGGGAGTGGGTCAAGTGTTGGAGTGGGTCAAGGAGGTCAGTGGGTCAAGGGGAGGAGTGGGTCGGGGGGGAGTGAGTCAAGGTGGGAAGTGGGTCGGGGGGGGAGGGGTCAAGAGGGGAGGGGTCAAGGGGGGGAGTGGGTCAAGGGGAGGGAGTGGGTCAAGGGGGGGGAGTGCTTCAAGGGGGGAGTGGGGCATGGGGGGGAGTGGGTCAAGGGGGGAGTTGGTCAAGAGGAGGGAGTGGGTCAAGAGGGGGAGTGGCTCAGTGGGGGGAGTGGGTCAGGGGGGAGTGGGTCAAGGGGGAGTGGGTCATGGGGGGGAGTGGGTCAAGGGGGGAATGGGTCAGGGGAGGTGTGGTTCAAGGGGAGTGTGGGTCAAGGGGGGAATGGTTCAAGGGGGCAGTGGGTCAACGGGGGGATTGGGTCAAGGGGGAGTGGGTCAAGGGGGGAATGGGTCAAGGGGTCGAGTGGGGCAAAGAGGGAGAATGGGTCAAGTCGGGGAGTGGTTCTAGGGGGTGAGTGGGTCTAGGGGGGTGAATGGGTCAAGTGGGGGAGTGATTCTAGGGGGTGAGTGGGTCAAGGGGGCGTGAATGGGTCAAGTGGGGGAGTGGGTCAAGGGGGGAATGGGTAAAGGGGGTAATGGGTTCAAGGGGGGAGTGGATCAGGGGGGAGTGCGTCAAGGGAATGGAGTGGTTCAAGGGGGTGTGGGTCAAGGGGAGGCAGTGGGTCGGGGGGGTGTGGGTCAACGGGGGGAGTGGGACAGGGGCGAGTGGGTCAGGGGGGAAGTGGGTCAAGGTGAGGGAGTGGGTCAAGGGGGATGAGTGGGGCAAGGGGGAGGAGTGGGTCAATGGGGGGCAGTGGGTCAGAGGGGAGTGAGTCCAGGGGGAGTTGGTCAAGGGGGGTGGAGTGGGTCAAGGCAAGGGAGTGGGTCAAGGCGGGGGAGTGGTTTAAGCGGGGGAGTGGGTCAGGGGGGTGTGTGTCAAGGGGGGGAGTGGGTCAAGGGGGGGAGTGGGTCAGGGGGGATTGCGTCAAGGGGGGAAGTGGGTCAGGGGGGAGTGGGTCAGGGGGGGAGTGGGTCAAGGAGAGGGAGTGGGTCAAGGGGGGAATGGGTCGGGGGGAGTGGTTCATGGGGAGTGTGGGTCAAGGGGGGGAATGGGTCAAGGGGGGAGTGGGTCAACGGGGGGAATGGGTCAAGAGGGGGAATGGGTCAAGGGGGGAATGGTTCAAGGGGAGTGTGTATGTCAAGGGGGGGGAAATGTCAAGGGGGGGAGTGGGTCATTGGTGGAGTGGCTCAGCGAGGAGTGGGTCAAGGGGGGGAATGGGTCAAGGGGGGAATGGGTCAAGGGGGGGAGTGGTTCAAGGGGAGTGTGGGTCAAGGGAGGAATGGGTCAAGGGGGGTGTAGGTCAAGGGGGGGAATGGGTCAAGGGGGGAATGGGTAAATTGGGGGAGTCAGTCAAGGGAGGGAGTGGTTCAAGAGGGGGGAATGGCTCAAGGGGGGAGTGGGTCAAGTGAGGGAGTGGGTCAAGGGCGGGGAGTGGGTCAGGGGTGATTGGGTCAAGTGGGGGGAGTGGTTCAAGGGGGGGAGTGGGTCAAGGTGGGGAATGGGTCAAGGGGGGAGTGGTTCAAGGAGAGTGTGGGTCAAGTGGGGATTGGGTCAAGGGGGGAATGGGTCAAGTGAGGGAGTGGGTCAGGGGGGAGTGGGTCAAGTTGGTGAGTGGGTCAAGGGGGAATGGGTGAAGGGTGGAGTGGGTGAAGGGGGGAATGGGTGAAAGGGAGGGAATGGGTCAAGGGGGGAGAAGGTCAAGGGGGGAGTGTATCAAGAGGGGGAATGGGTCAAGGGGGGGAGTGGGTCAAGAGGAGTGGGTCAAGGGGGGGAGTGGGTCAAGGGGGAGAGTGGGCCAGGGGAAGTGGGTCAGGGGGGAGTGCGTCAAGGGGACGGAGTGGGTCAAGAGGGAGTGGGTCAACGGGGGGAGTTGGTCAAGGGGGGGAGTGGGTCAAGGCGAGGGAGTGGATCAAGGGGGATGAGTGGGGCAAGGGGGAGGAGTGGGTCAATGGGGGGGAGTGGGTCAGGGGGGAGTGGGTCCAGGGGGAGTTGGTCAAGGGGGTGGAGTGGGTCAAGGCGAGGGAGTGGGTCAAGGCGGGGAGTGGTTCAAGCGGGGGAGTGGGTCAGGGGGAGAGTGGGTCAAGGGGGGGGAGTGTGTCAAGGGGGGGAGTGGGTCAGGGGGGATTGCGTCAAGGGTGGGAGTGGGTCGGCGGGAGTGGGTCAGGGGGGAGTGGGTCAAGGCGAGGGAGTGGGTCAAGGGGGGAGTGGTTCAAGGGGAGTGTGGGTCAAGGGGGGAATGAGTCAAGGGGGGAGTGGGTCAACGAGGGGAATGGATCAAGGGGGGGAGTGGGTCAAGGGGGGGAATGGGTCAAGGGAGTGGGAGTGGGTCAAAAATGGGAGTGGGTCAAGGGGAGGGAGTGGGTCAAGTGGAGGGAGTGGGTCAAGGGGGGGAATGGGTCAAGGGAGTGGGAGTGGGTCAAAAATGGGAGTGGGTCAAGGGGAGGGAGTGGGTCAAGGGGAGGGAGTGGGTCAAGTGGGGGAGTGTGTTAGGGGGGAGTGGGCCAAGGGGGTGGGACTGGGTCAAGGGGGGGAGTGGGTCAGGGGGGGAGTGGGTCAGGGGCGAGTGGGTCAAGGGGGTGGAGTGGGTCAAGGCGAGGCAGTGGGTCAAGGCGGGAGTGGGTCAAGCGGGGGAGTGCGTCAGCGGGAGAGTGGATCAAGGGGGGGAGTGGGTCAAGGGGGGGAGTGGGTCCAGGGGGAGTTGGTCAAGGGGGTGGAGTGGGTCAAGGCGAGGGAGTGGGTCAAGGCGGGGAGTGGTTCAAGCGGGGGAGTGGGTCAGGGGGAGAGTGGGTCAAGGGGGGGGAGTGTGTCAAGGGGGGGAGTGGGTCAGGGGGGATTGCGTCAAGGGTGGGAGTGGGTCGGCGGGAGTGGGTCAGGGGGGAGTGGGTCAAGGCGAGGGAGTGGGTCAAGGGGGGAGTGGTTCAAGGGGAGTGTGGGTCAAGGGGGGAATGAGTCAAGGGGGGAGTGGGTCAACGAGGGGAATGGATCAAGGGGGGGAGTGGGTCAAGGGGGGGAATGGGTCAAGGGAGTGGGAGTGGGTCAAAAATGGGAGTGGGTCAAGGGGAGGGAGTGGGTCAAGTGGAGGGAGTGGGTCAAGGGGGGGAATGGGTCAAGGGAGTGGGAGTGGGTCAAAAATGGGAGTGGGTCAAGGGGAGGGAGTGGGTCAAGGGGAGGGAGTGGGTCAAGTGGGGGAGTGTGTTAGGGGGGAGTGGGCCAAGGGGGTGGGACTGGGTCAAGGGGGGGAGTGGGTCAGGGGGGGAGTGGGTCAGGGGCGAGTGGGTCAAGGGGGTGGAGTGGGTCAAGGCGAGGCAGTGGGTCAAGGCGGGAGTGGGTCAAGCGGGGGAGTGCGTCAGCGGGAGAGTGGATCAAGGGGGGAGTGGGTCAAGGGGGGGAGTGGGTCAGGGGGGATTGCATCAAGGGTGGGAGTGGGTCAGGGGGGAGTGGGTCAGGGGGGGAGTGGGTCAAGGCGAGGGAGTGGGTCAAGGGGGGAGTGGTTCAAGGGGAGTGTGGGTCAAGGGGGGAATGAGTCAAGGGGGGAGTGGGTCAACGAGGGGAATGGATCAAGGGGGGGAGTGGGTCAAGGGGGGTAATGGGTCAAGGGGGGGAGTTGGTCAAAGGGGCAGAATGGGTCAAGTGGGGGAGTTGGTCAGGGGGGGAGTTGGTCAGGGGGGAGTGGGTCAAGGGGGGAAGTGGTCAAGGGGAGGGAGTGGGTCAAGTGGAGGGAGTGGGTCAAGGGGGGAGAGTGGGTCAAGGGGAGTGGGTCAAGGGGGGAATGGGTCAAGGGAGTGGGAGTGGGTCAAAAATGGGAGTGGGTCAAGGGGAGGGAGTGGGTCAAGGGGAGGGAGTGGGTCAAGTGGGGGAGTGTGTTAGGGGGGAGTGGGCCAAGGGGGTGGGACTGGGTCAAGGGGGGGAGTGGGTCAGGGGGGGAGTGGGTCAGGGGCGAGTGGGTCAAGGGGGTGGAGTGGGTCAAGGCGAGGCAGTGGGTCAAGGCGGGAGTGGGTCAAGCGGGGGAGTGCGTCAGCGGGAGAGTGGATCAAGGGGGGGAGTGGGTCAAGGGGGGGAGTGGGTCAGGGGGGATTGCATCAAGGGTGGGAGTGGGTCAGGGGGGAGTGGGTCAGGGGGGGAGTGGGTCAAGGCGAGGGAGTGGGTCAAGGGGGGAGTGGTTCAAGGGGAGTGTGGGTCAAGGGGGGAATGGGTCAAGGGGGGAGTGGGTCAACGGGGGGAATGGGTCAAGGAGGGGATTGGGTCAAGGGGGGGAATGGGTCAAGGGGGGGAGTTGGTCAAAGGGGCAGAATGGGTCAAGTGGGGGAGTGGGTCGGGGAGGAGTTGGTCAGGGGGGAGTGGGTCAAGGGGGGAAGTGGTCAAGGGAAGGGAGTGGGTCAAGGGGAGGGAGTGGGTCAAGGGGGGGAGAGTGGGTTCAGGGGAGTGGGTCAAGGGGGGAATGGGTCAAGGGGGGGAGTTGGTCAAAGGGGCAGAATGGGTCAAGGGGAGGGAGTGGGTCAAGGGGAGGGAGTGGGTCAAGGGGGGGAGTGGGTCAAGGGGTGTGGGTCAAAGGGGGGAGTGGGTCAAGGGGTGTGGGTCAAAGGAGGGAGTGGGTCAAGGGGGGAGTGGGTGAGTGGGGAGTTGGTCAAGGGGGGGAGTGAGTCAGGGGGGAGTGGGTCAAGGAGGAGTTGGTCAAGGGGGGGAGTGGGTCAGGTAGGAGTGGGTCAAGGGGGGGAGTGGGTCACGGGTGGAGGGGGTCAAGGGGGGGGAGTGGGTCAAGGGTGGAGTGGGTCAGGGGGGGATTGCTTCAAGGGGGGGAGTTGGTCAGTGGGGAGTGGGTCAAGGGGGGGAATGGGCCGAAGGGGGAATGGGTCAAGGGGGGAGTGGTTCAAGGGGAGTGTGGGTCAAGGGGGGGATTGGGTCAAGGGGGGGAGTGTGTCAAGGGTGGGGAATGGGTCAAGGGGGAATGGGTCAAGTGGGCGAGTCGGTCAAGAGAGGGAGTTGTTCAAGAGGGGGGAATGGGTCAAGGGAGGGAGTGGGTCAAGTGGGGAGTGGGTCAAAGGGAGTGAATGGGGCAAGGGGGGAGAAGGTCAAGGGGGAGTGGGTCAAGGGGGGAATGGGACAGGGGGGGAGTGGGTCAAGGGGAGTGGGTCAAGAGGGGGAGTGGGTCAGGGGGAGTGGGTCAGGGGGGAGTGGGTCAGGGGGGAGTGCGTCAAGGGGGAGAGTGGGTCAGGGGGGAGTGGGTCAAGGGGGAGTTGGTCAAGGGGGGGAGTGGGTCAAGGGGGTGTGGGTCTAGGGGGGGAGTGGGTCAGAGGGGGAGTGGGTCAAGAGGGGGGGAGTGGGTCAAAGGGGGAAGTGGGTCAGCGGGGGATTGCGTCAAGGGGGGGGAGTGGGTCAGCGGGGAGTGGGTCAAGGGGGGGAATGGGTCAAGGGGGGGATTGGGTCAAGAGGGGGAATGGGTCAGGGGGAGAGGGTCAAGGGGGGGAGTTGGTCAAGGGGGGGAGTGGGTCAGGTGGGAATTGCATCAAGGGGGTGAGTGGGTCAGCGGGGAGTGGGTCAAGGGGGGGAATGGGTCAAGGGGGGGAATGGGTCAAGGGGGGGAGTGGTTCAAGGGGAGTGTGGGTCAAGGGGGGAATTGGTCAAGGGGAGAGTGGGTCAGGGGGGAGTGGGTCAAGGGGGAGTTGGTTAAGGGGGGGAGTGGGTCAGAGGGGAGTGGGTCCAGGGGGAGTTGGTCAAGGGGGGTGGAGTGGGTCAAGGCGAGGGAGTGGGTCAAGGCGGGGGAGTGGTTCAAGCGGGGGGAGTGGGTCAAGGGGGGAGTGGGTCAAAGGGAGGGAATGGGGCAACGGGGGAGAAGGTCAAGGGGGGAGTGGGTCAAGGGGGGGAATGGGTCAAGAGGGGAATGGGTCAAGGGGAGTGGGTCAAGGGGGGAGAGGGTCAAGGTGGGGAGTGGGTCAGGGGGGAGTGGGTCAGGGGGGAGTGGGTCAGGGGGAGTGGGTCAAGGGTGTAGTGGATTAGGGGGAGTGGGTCAAGGGGGAGTTGGTCAAGGGGGGGAGTGGGTCAGGGGGGTGTGGGTCAAGGAGAGGGAGTGGGTCAAGGGGGGAATGGGTCGGGGGGAGTGGTACATGGGGAGTGTGGGTCAAGGGGGGGAATGGGTCAAGGGGGAATGGGTCAACGGGGGGAATGGGTCAAGAGGGGGAATGGGTCAAGGGGGGGGAATGGTTCAAGGGGAGTGTGTATGTCAAGGGGGGGGAAATGTCAAGGGGGGGAGTGGGTCATTGGTGGAGTGGCTCAGCGAGGATTGGGTCAAGGGGGGAATGGGTCAAGGGGGGAATGGGTCAAGGGGGGGAGTGGTTCAAGGGGAGTGTGGGTCAAGGGAGGAATGGGTCAAGGGGGGTGTAGGTCAAGGGGGGGAATGGGTCAAGGGGGGAATGGGTAAATTGGGGGAGTCAGTCAAGGGAGGGAGTGGTTCAAGAGGGGGGAATGGCTCAAGGGGGGAGTGGGTCAAGTGAGGGAGTGGGTCAAGGGCGGGGAGTGGGTCAGGGGTGATTGGGTCAAGTGGGGGGAGTGGTTCAAGGGGGGGAGTGGGTCAAGGTGGGGAATGGGTCAAGGGGGGAGTGGTTCAAGGAGAGTGTGGGTCAAGTGGAGATTGGGTCAAGGGGGGAATGGGTCAAGTGAGGGAGTGGGTCAGGGGGGAGTGGGTCAAGTTGGTGAGTGGGTCAAGGGGGAATGGGTGAAGGGTGGAGTGGGTGAAGGGGGGAATGGGTGAAAGGGAGGGAATGGGTCAAGGGGGGAGAAGGTCAAGGGGGGAGTGTATCAAGAGGGGGAATGGGTCAAGGGGGGGAGTGGGTCAAGAGGAGTGGGTCAAGGGGGGCAGTGGGTCAAGGGGGAGAGTGGGCCAGGGGGAGTGGGTCAGGGGGGAGTGCGTCAAGGGGGGGAATGGGTCAAAGGGGGGAGTTGGTCAAAGGGGCAGAATGGGTCAAGTGGGGGAGTTGGTCAGGGGGGAGTTGGTCAGGGGGGAGTGGGTCAAGGGGGGAAGTGGTCAAGGGGAGGGAGTGGGTCAAGTGGAGGGAGTGGGTCAAGGGGGGAGAGTGGGTCAAGGGGAGTGGGTCAAGGGGGGGAATGGGTCAAGGGAGTGGGAGTGGGTCAAAAATGGGAGTGGGTCAAGGGGAGGGAGTGGGTCAAGGGGAGGGAGTGGGTCAAGTGGGGGAGTGTGTTAGGGGGGAGTGGGCCAAGGGGGTGGGACTGGGTCAAGGGGGGTAGTGGGTCAGGGGGGGAGTGGGTCAGGGGCGAGTGGGTCAAGGGGGTGGAGTGGGTCAAGGCGAGGCAGTGGGTCAAGGCGGGAGTGGGTCAAGCGGGGGAGTGCGTCAGCGGGAGAGTGGATCAAGGGGGGGAGTGGGTCAAGGGGGGGAGTGGGTCAGGGGGGATTGCATCAAGGGTGGGAGTGGGTCAGGGGGGAGTGGGTCAGGGGGGGAGTGGGTCAAGGCGAGGGAGTGGGTCAAGGGGGGAGTGGTTCAAGGGGAGTGTGGGTCAAGGGGGGAATGGGTCAAGGAGGGGATTGGGTCAAGGGGGGGAATGGGTCAAGGGGGGAGTTGGTCAAAGGGGCAGAATGGGTCAAGTGGGGGAGTGGGTCGGGGAGGAGTTGGTCAGGGGGGAGTGGGTCAAGGGGGGAAGTGGTCAAGGGAAGGGAGTGGGTCAAGGGGAGGGAGTGGGTCAAGGGGGGGAGAGTGGGTTCAGGGGAGTGGGTCAAGGGGGGAATGGGTCAAGGGGGGGAGTTGGTCAAAGGGGCAGAATGGGTCAAGGGGAGGGAGTGGGTCAAGGGGAGGGAGTGGGTCAAGGGGGGGAGTGGGTCAAGGGGTGTGGGTCAAATCGGGGAAGTGGGTCAAGGGGTGTAGGTCAAAGGAGGGAGTGGGTCAAGGGGGGAGTGGGTGAGTGGGGAGTTGGTCAAGGGGGGGAGTGGGTCAGGGGGGAGTGGGTCAAGGAGGAGTTGGTCAAGGGGGGGAGTGGGTCAGGTGGGAGTGGGTCAAGGGGGGGAGTGGGTCACGGGTGGAGGGGGTCAAGGGGGGGGAGTGGGTCAAGGGTGGAGTGGGTCAGGGGGGGATTGCTTCAAGGGGGGGAGTTGGTCAGTGGGGAGTGGGTCAAGGGGGGGAATGGGCCGAAGGGGGAATGGGTCAAGGGGGGAGTGGTTCAAGGGGAGTGTGGGTCAAGGGGGGGATTGGGTCAAGGGTGGGAGTGTGTCAAGGGTGGGGAATGGGTCAAGGGGGAATGGGTCAAGTGGGCGAGTCGGTCAAAGAGAGGGAGTTGTTCAAGAGGGGGGAATGGGTCAAGGGAGGGAGTGGGTCAAGTGGGGAGTGGGTCAAAGGGAGTGAATGGGGCAAGGGGGGAGAAGGTCAAGGGGGAGTGGGTCAAGGGGGGAATGGGACAGGGGGGGAGTGGGTCAAGGGGAGTGGGTCAAGAGGGGGAGTGGGTCAGGGGGAGTGGGTCAGGGGGGAGTGGGTCAGGGGGGAGTGCGTCAAGGGGGAGAGTGGGTCAGGGGGGAGTGGGTCAAGGGGGAGTTGGTCAAGGGGGGGAGTGGGTCAAGGGGGTGTGGGTCAAGGGGGGGAGTGGGTCAGAGGGGGAGTGGGTCAAGAGGGGGGGAGTGGGTCAAAGGGGGAAGTGGGTCAGCGGGGGATTGCGTCAAGGGGGGGGAGTGGGTCAGCGGGGAGTGGGTCAAGGGGGGGAATGGGTCAAGGGGGGGATTGGGTCAAGAGGGGGAATGGGTCAGGGGGAGAGGGTCAAGGGGGGGAGTTGGTCAAGGGGGGGAGTGGGTCAGGTGGGAATTGCATCAAGGGGGTGAGTGGGTCAGCGGGGAGTGGGTCAAGGGGGGGAATGGGTCAAGGGGGGGAATGGGTCAAGGGGGGGAGTGGTTCAAGGGGAGTGTGGGTCAAGGGGGGAATTGGTCAAGGGGAGAGTGGGTCAGGGGGGAGTGGGTCAAGGGGGAGTTGGTTAAGGGGGGGAGTGGGTCAGAGGGGAGTGGGCCCAGGGGGAGTTGGTCAAGGGGGGTGGATTGGGTCAAGGCGAGGGAGTGGGTCAAGGCGGGGGAGTGGTTCAAGCGGGGGGAGTGGGTCAAGGGGGGAGTGGGTCAAAGGGAGGGAATGGGGCAACGGGGGAGAAGGTCAAGGGGGGAGTGGGTCAAGGGGGGGAATGGGTCAAGAGGGGAATGGGTCAAGGGGAGTGGGTCAAGGGGGGAGAGGGTCAAGGTGGGGAGTGGGTCAGGGGGGAGTGGGTCAGGGGGGAGTGGGTCAGGGGGAGTGGGTCAAGGGTGTAGTGGATTAGGGGGAGTGGGTCAAGGGGGAGTTGGTCAAGGGGGGGAGTGGGTCAGGGGGGTGTGGGTCAAGGAGAGGGAGTGGGTCAAGGGGGGAATGGGTCGGGGGGAGTGGTTCATGGGGATTGTGGGTCAAGGGGGGGAATGGGTCAAGGGGGAATGGGTCAACGGGGGGAATGGGTCAAGAGGGGGAATGGGTCAAGGGGGGGAATGGTTCAAGGGGAGTGTGTATGTCAAGGGGGGGGAAATGTCAAGGGGGGGAGTGGGTCATTGGTGGAGTGGCTCAGCGAGGAGTGGGTCAAGGGGGGGAATGGGTCAAGGGGGGAATGGGTCAAGGGGGGGAGTGGTTCAAGGGGAGTGTGGGTCAAGGGAGGAATGGGTCAAGGGGGGTGTAGGTCAAGGGGGGGAATGGGTCAAGGGGGGAATGGGTAAATTGGGGGAGTCAGTCAAGGGAGGGAGTGGTTCAAGAGGGGGGAATGGCTCAAGGGGGGAGTGGGTCAAGTGAGGGAGTGGGTCAAGGGCGGGGAGTGGGTCAGGGGTGATTGGGTCAAGTGGGGGGAGTGGTTCAAGGGGGGGAGTGGGTCAAGGTGGGGAATGGGTCAAGGGGGGAGTGGTTCAAGGGGAGTGTGGGTCAAGTGGAGATTGGGTCAAGGGGGGAATGGGTCAAGTGAGGGAGTGGGTCAGGGGGAGTGGGTCAAGTTGGTGAGTGGGTCAAGGGGGAATGGGTGAAGGGTGGAGTGGGTGAAGGGGGGAATGGGTGAAAGGGAGGGAATGGGTCAAGGGGGGAGAAGGTCAAGGGGGGAGTGTATCAAGAGGGGGAATGGGTCAAGGGGGGGAGTGGGTCAAGAGGAGTGGGTCAAGGGGGGGAGTGGGTCAAGGGGGAGAGTGGGCCAGGGGGAGTGGGGCAGGGGGGAGTGCGTCAAGGGGACGGAGTGGGTCAAGAGGGAGTGGGTCAACGGGGGGAGTTGGTCAAGGGGGGGAGTGGGTCAAGGCGAGGGAGTGGGTCAAGGGGGATGAGTGGGGCAAGGGGGAGGAGTGGGTCAATGGGGGGGAGTGGGTCAGGGGGGAGTGGGTCCAGGGGGAGTTGGTCAAGGGGGTGGAGTGGGTCAAGGCGAGGGAGTGGGTCAAGGCGGGGAGTGGTTCAAGCGGGGGAGTGGGTCAGGGGGAGAGTGGGTCAAGGGGGGGGGTGTGTGTCAAGGGGGGGAGTGGGTCAGGGGGGATTGCGTCAAGGGTGGGAGTGGGTCGGCGGGAGTCGGTCAGGGGGGAGTGGGTCAAGGCGAGGGAGTGGGTCAAGGGGGGAGTGGTTCAAGGGGAGTGTGGGTCAAGGGGGGAATGAGTCAAGGGGGGAGTGGGTCAACGAGGGGAATGGATCAAGGGGGGGAGTGGGTCAAGGGGGGGAATGGGTCAAGGGGGGGAGTTGGTCAAAGGGGCAGAATGGGTCAAGTGGGGGAGTTGGTCAGGGGGGGAGTTGGTCAGGGGGGAGTGGGTCAAGGGGGGAAGTGGTCAAGGGGAGGGAGTGGGTCAAGTGGAGGGAGTGGGTCAAGGGGGGAGAGTGGGTCAAGGGGAGTGAGTCAAGGGGGGGAATGGGTCAAGGGAGTGGGAGTGGGTCAAAAAGGGGAGTGGGTCAAGGGGAGGGAGTGGGTCAAGGGGAGGGAGTGGGTCAAGTGGGGGAGTGTGTTAGGGGGGAGTGGGCCAAGGGGGTGGGACTGGGTCAAGGCGGGGAGTGGGTCAGGGGGGGAGTGGGTCAGGGGCGAGTGGGTCAAGGGGGTGGAGTGGGTCAAGGCGAGGCAGTGGGTCAAGGCGGGAGTGGGTCAAGCGGGGGAGTGCGTCAGCGGGAGAGTGGATCAAGGGGGGGAGTGGGTCAAGGGGGGGAGTGGGTCAGGGGGGATTGCATCAAGGGTGGGAGTGGGTCAGGGAGGAGTGGGTCAGGGGGGGAGTGGGTCAAGGCGAGGGAGTGGGTCAAGGGGGGAGTGGTTCAAGGGGAGTGTGGGTCAAGGGGGTAATGGGTCAAGGGGGGAGTGGGTCAACGGGGAGAATGGGTCAAGGAGGGGATTGGGTCAAGGGGGGGAATGGGTCAAGGGGGGGAATTGGTCAAAGGGGCAGAATGGGTCAAGTGGGGGAGTGGGTCGGGGAGGAGTTGGTCAGGGGGGAGTGGGTCAAGGGGGGAAGTGGTCAAGGGGAGGGAGTGGGTCAAGGGGAGGGAGTGGGTCAAGGGGGGGAGAGTGGGTTCAGGGGAGTGGGTCAAGGGGGGAATGGGTCAAGGGGGGGAGTTGGTCAAAGGGGCAGAATGGGTCAAGGGGAGGGAGTGGGTCAAGGGGAGGGAGTGGGTCAAGGGGGGGAGTGGGTCAAGGGGTGTGGGTCAAAGGGGGGAGTGGGTCAAGGGGTGTGGGTCAAAGGGGGGAGTGGGTCAAGGGGGGAGTGGGTGAGTGGGGAGTTGGTCAAGGGGTGGAGTGGGTCAGGGGGGAGTGGGTCAAGGAGGAGTTGGTCAAGGGGGGGAGTGGGTCAGGTGGGAGTGGGTCAAGGGGGGGAGTGGGTCACGGGTGGAGGGGGTCAAGGGGGGGAAGTGGGTCAAGGGTGGAGTGGGTCAGGGGGGGATTGCGTCAAGGGGGGGAGTTGGTCAGTGGGGAGTGGGTCAAGGGGGGGAATGGGCCGAAGGGGGAATGGGTCAAGGGGGGAGTGGTTCAAGGGGAGTGTGGGTCAAGGGGGGGATTGGGTCAAGGGGGGGAGTGTGTCAAGGGTGGGGAATGGGTCAAGGGGGAATGGGTCAAGTGGGCGAGTCGGTCAAAGAGAGGGAGTTGTTCAAGAGGGGGGAATGGGTCAAGGGAGGGAGTGGGTCAAGTGGGGAGTGGGTCAAAGGGAGGGAATGGGGCAAGGGGGGAGAAGGTCAAGGGGGAGTGGGTCAAGGGGGGGAATGGGACAGGGGGGGAGTGGGTCAAGGGGAGTGGGTCAAGAGGGGGAGTGGGTCAGGGGGAGTGGGTCAGGGGGGAGTGGGTCAGGGGGGAGTGCGTCAAGGGGGAGAGTGGGTCAGGGGGGAGTGGGTCAAGGGGGAGTTGGTCAAGGGGGGGAGTGGGTCAAGGGGGTGTGGGTCAAGGGGGGGAGTGGGTCAAGGGGGGGAGTGTGTCAAGGGTGGGGAATGGGTCAAGGGGGAATGGGTCAAGTGGGCGAGTCGGTCAAAGAGAGGGAGTTGTTCAAGAGGGGGGAATGGGTCAAGGGAGGGAGTGGGTCAAGTGGGGAGTGGGTCAAAGGGAGGGAATGGGGCAAGGGGGGAGAAGGTCAAGGGGGAGTGGGTCAAGGGGGGAATGGGACAGGGGGGGAGTGGGTCAAGGGGAGTGGGTCAAGAGGGGGAGTGGGTCAGGGGGAGTGGGTCAGGGGGGAGTGGGTCAGGGGGGAGTGCGTCAAGGGGGAGAGTGGGTCAGGGGGGAGTGGGTCAAGGGGGAGTTGGTCAAGGGGGGGAGTGGGTCAAGGGGGTGTGGGTCAAGGGGGGGAGTGGGTCAGAGGGGGAGTGGGTCAAGAGGGGGGAGTGGGTCAAAGGGGGAGTGGGTCAAGAGGGGGGAGTGGGTCAAAGGGGGAAGTGGGTCAGCGGGGGATTGCATCAAGGGGGGGGAGTGGGTCAGCGGGGAGTGGGTCAAGGGGGGGAATGGGTCAAGGGGGGGATTGAGTCAAGAGGGGGAATGGGTCGGGGGGAGAGGGTCAAGGGGGGGAGTTGGTCAAGGGGGGGAGTGGGTCAGGTGGGAATTGCATCAAGGGGGTGAGTGGGTCAGCGGGGAGTGGGTCAAGGGGGGGAATGGGTCAAGGGGGGGAATGGTTCAAGGGGGGGAGTGGTTCAAGGGGAGTGTGGGTCAAGGGGGGAATTGGTCAAGGGGAGAGTGGGTCAGGGGGGAGTGGGTCAAGGGGGAGTTGGTTAAGGGGGGGGAGTGTGTCAGGGGGGAGTGGGTCCAGGGGGAGTTGGTCAAGGGGGGTGGAGTGGGTCAAGGCGAGGGAGTGGGTCCAGGCGGGGGAGTGGTTCAAGCGGGGGGAGTGGGTCAGGGGGGGAGTGGGTCAAGGGGGGGAGCGGGTCGGGGGGATTGCTTCAAGGGGGGAGTGGGTCAGGGGAGAGTGGGTCAGGGGGTGAGTGGGTCAAGGCGAGGGAGTGTGTCAAGGGGGGAGTGGGTCAACGGGGGGAATGGGTCAAGGGGGGGAGTGGGTCAATGGGGGGAATGGGTCAAGTGGGGAGAGGGTCAAAGAGGCAGAATGGGTCAAGTGGGGGAGTGGGTCTCGGTGGTGAGTGCGTCAAGGGGGTGAATGGGTCAGTGGGGAAGTGTTTCTAGGGGGTGAGTGGGTCAAGGGGGGTGAATGGGTCAAGTGGGGGAGTGGGTCAAGGGGGGAATGGGTAAAGGGGGTAGTGGGTCAAGGGGGGAGTGGGTCAAAGGGAGGGAATGGGGCAAGGGGGGAGAAGGTCAAGGGGGGAGTGGGTCAAGGGGGGGAATGGGTCAAGAGGGGAATGGGTCAAGGGGAGTGGGTCAAGGGGGGAGAGGGTCAAGGTGGGGAGTGGGTCAGGGGGGAGTGGGTCAGGGGGGAGTGGGTCAGGGGGAGTGGGTCAAGGGTGTAGTGGATCAGGGGGAGTGGGTCAAGGGGGAGTTGGTCAAGGGGGGGAGTGGGTCAGGGGGGTGTGGGTCAAGGGGGGGAGTGGGTCAGGGGGAGAGTGGGTCAAGGGGGGGAGTGGGTCAAGGGGGGGAGTGGGTCAGGAGGGGATTGCCTCAAGGGGGGAGTGGGTCAACGGGGAGTGGGTCAAGGGGGGAATGGGTCAAAGGGGAGAATGGGTCAAGAGGGGGAATGGGTCAAGGGGGGAGTGGTTCAAGGGGTGTGTGGGTCAAGGGGGGAATGGGTCAAGGGGGGGAGAAGGTCAAGGGGGGAGTGGGTCATGGGGGATTGGGTCAAGGGGGGAGTGGGTCAAGTGAGGGAGTGGGTCAGGGGGGAGTGGGTCAAGGGGGGAATGGTTCAAGGGGGGAGTGGTTCAAGGGGAGTGTGGGTCAAGAGGGGGAATGGGTCAAGGGGGGAGTGTGTGAAAGGGGGAATGGGTCAAGGGGGAATGGGTCAAGTGGTTGAGTCGGTCAAGGGAGGGAGTGGTTCAAGGTGGGAAATGGCTCAAGGGAGGAGTGGGTCAAGTGAGGGAGTGGGTCAAGGGGTGAGTGGGTCAAGGGGGGAGTGGGTCAGGGGGGGATTGGGTCAAGTGGGGGGAGTGGTTCAAGGGGGGGAGTGGGTCAAGGGGGGGAATGGGTCAAGGGGGGAGTGTTTCAAGGGCAGTGTGGGTCAAGGGGGGAATGGGTCAAAGGGGGAGTGGGTCAACGGGAGGAATGGGTCACGGGGGGAGTGGGTCAAGGGGGGGAATGGGTCAAGTGGGGGAGTGGGTCAAAGGGGGAGAATGGGTCAAGTGGGGGAGTGGGTCTAGCGGGTGAGTGGGTCAAGGGGGGTGAATTGTTCAAGTGGGGGAGTGGGTCAAGGGGGGAATGGGTAAAGGGTGGAGTGGGTCAAGGGGGAGTGGGTCAAGGGGGGAATGGGTCAAGGGGGGAATGGGTCAAGAGGCGGGAGTGGGTTAAGGGGGGGAGTGAGTCAAGGGGGGGAGTGGGCCAAGCGGTGGGGAGTGGATCAATGGGGGGGTTAAGGGGGGGAGTGGATCAAGGGGGGGAGTGCGTCAAGGAGGTCAGTGGGTCAAGGGGAGGAGTGGGTCGGGGGGAGTGGGTCAAGGGGAGGAGTGGGTCGGAGGGGAGAGGGTCAATGGGGGAGTGGGTCAAGGGGGGTAGTGGGTCAAGGGGGGGAGTGGGTCGGGGGGGAGGGTCAAGGGGGGAAGTGGGTCGGGGGGGAGGGGTCAAGGGGGGGAATGGGTCAAGGAGGAAGTGGATCGGGGGGGAGTGGGTCAAGGTGGGAAGTGGGTCGGGTGGGGAGGGGTCAAGGGGGGGAGTGGGTCAAGGGGAGGGAGTGGGTCAAGGGGGGGAGTGCGTCAAGGGGGGAGTGGGTCAAGGGCGGGAGTGGGTCAAGGGTTGGAGTGGGTCAAGGAGGTCAGTGGGCCAAGGGGAGGAGTGGGTCGGGGGCGAGTGGGTCAAGGGGAGGAGTTTGTCGGTGGGGAGAGGGTCAAGGGGGGAGTGGGTCAAGGGGGGGAGTAGGTCAAGGGGGAAGTGGGTCGGGGGGGAGTGAGTCAAGGTGGGAAGTGGGTCGGGGGGGGAGGGGTCAAGAGGGGAGGGGTCAAGGGGGGGAGTGGGTCAAGGGGAGGGAGTGGGTCAAGGGGGGGAGTGCGTCAAGGGGGGAGTTGGTCAAGAGGAGGGAGTGGGTCAAGAGGGGGAGTGGCTCAGTGGGGGGAGTGGGTCAGGGGGGGAGTGGGTCAAGGGGGGGAGCGGGTCGGGGGGATTGCTTCAAGGGGGGAGTGGGTCAGGGGGGAGTGGGTCAGGGGGTGAGTGGGTCAAGGCGAGGGAGTGTGTCAAGGGGGGAGTGGGTCAACGGGGGGAATGGGTCAAGGGGGGGAGTGGGTCAATGGGGGGAATGGGTCAAGTGGGGAGAGGGTCAAAGAGGCAGAATGGGTCAAGTGGGGGAGTGGGTCTCGGTGGTGAGTGCGTCAAGGGGGTGAATGGGTCAGTGGGGAAGTGTTTCTAGGGGGTGAGTGGGTCAAGGGGGGTGAATGGGTCAAGTGGGGGAGTGGGTCAAGGGGGGAATGGGTAAAGGGGGTAGTGGGTCAAGGGGGGAGTGGGTCAAAGGGAGGGAATGGGGCAAGGGGGGAGAAGGTCAAGGGGGGAGTGGGTCAAGGGGGGGAATGGGTCAAGAGGGGAATGGGTCAAGGGGAGTGGGTCAAGGGGGGAGAGGCTCAAGGTGGGGAGTGGGTCAGGGGGGAGTGGGTCAGGGGGGAGTGGGTCAGGGGGAGTGGGTCAAGGGTGTAGTGGATCAGGGGGAGTGGGTCAAGGGGGAGTTGGTCAAGGGGGGGAGTGGGTCAGGGGGGTGTGGGTCAAGGGGGGGAGTGGGTCAGGGGGAGAGTGGGTCAAGGGGGGGGAGTGGGTCAAGGGGGGGAGTGGGTCAGGGGGGGATTGCCTCAAGGGGGGAGTGGGTCAACGGGGAGTGGGTCAAGGGGGGAATGGGTCAAAGGGGAGAATGGGTCAAGAGGGGGAATGGGTCAAGGGGGGAGTGGTTCAAGGGGTGTGTGGGTCAAGGGGGGAATGGGTCAAGGGGGGGAGAAGGTCAAGGGGGGAGTGGGTCATGGGGGATTGGGTCAAGGGGGGAGTGGGTCAAGTGAGGGAGTGGGTCAGGGGGGGAGTGGGTCAAGGGGGGAATGGTTCAAGGGGGGAGTGGTTCAAGGGGAGTGTGGGTCAAGAGGGGGAATGGGTCAAGGGGGGAGTGTGTGAAAGGGGGAATGGGTCAAGGGGGAATGGGTCAAGTGGTTGAGTCGGTCAAGGGAGGGAGTGGTTCAAGGTGGGAAATGGCTCAAGGGAGGAGTGGGTCAAGTGAGGGAGTGGGTCAAGGGGTGAGTGGGTCAAGGGGGGGAGTGGGTCAAGGGGGGAAATGAGTCAAGGGGGGAGTGTTTCAAGGGCAGTGTGGGTCAAGGGGGGAATGGGTCAAAGGGGGAGTGGGTCAACGGGAGGAATGGGTCACGGGGGGAGTGGGTCAAGGGGGGGAATGGGTCAAGTGGGGGAGTGGGTCAAAGGGGGAGAATGGGTCAAGTGGGGGAGTGGGTCTAGCGGGTGAGTGGGTCAAGGGGGGTGAATTGTTCAAGTGGGGGAGTGGGTCAAGGGGGGAATGGGTAAAGGGTGGAGTGGGTCAAGGGGGAGTGGGTCAAGGGGGGAATGGGTCAAGGGGGGAATGTGTCAAGAGGCGGGAGTGGGTTAAGGGGGGGAGTGAGTCAAGGGGGGGAGTGGGCCAAGCGGTGGGGAGTGGATCAATGGGGGGGTTAAGGGGGGGAGTGGATCAAGGGGGGGAGTGGGTCAAGGAGGTCAGTGGGTCAAGGGGAGGAGTGGGTCGGAGGGGAGAGGGTCAATGGGGGAGTGGGTCAAGGGGGGTAGTGGGTCAAGGGGGGGAGTGGGTCGGGGGGGAGGGTCAAGGGGGGAAGTGGGTCGGGGGGGAGGGGTCAAGGGGGGGAATGGGTCAAGGAGGAAGTGGGTCGGGGGGGAGTGGGTCAAGGTGGGAAGTGGGTCGGGTGGGGAGGGGTCAAGGGGGGGAGTGGGTCAAGGGGAGGGAGTGGGTCAAGGGGGGGAGTGCGTCAAGGGGGGAGTGGGTCAAGGGCGGGAGTGGGTCAAGGGTTGGAGTGGGTCAAGGAGGTCAGTGGGCCAAGGGGAGGAGTGGGTCGGGGGGGAGTGGGTCAAGGGGAGGAGTGTGTCGGTGGGGAGAGGGTCAAGGGGGGAGTGGGTCAAGGGGGGGAGTAGGTCAAGGGGGAAGTGGGTCGAGGGGGAGTGAGTCAAGGTGGGAAGTGGGTCGGGGGGGGAGGGGTCAAGAGGGGAGGGGTCAAGGGGGGAGTGGGTCAAGGGGAGGAGTGGGTCAAGGGGAGGGAGTGGGTCAAGGGGGGGAGTGCGTCAAGGGGGGAGTTGGTCAAGAGGAGGGAGTGGGTCAAGAGGGGGAGTGGCTCAGTGGGGGGAGTGGGTCAGGGGGGGAGTTGGTCAGGGGGGGAGTGGGTCAAGGGGGATTAGTGGGGCAAGGGGGGCGAGTGGTTCAATGGCGGGGAGTGGTTCAAGGGGGAGTTGGTCAAGGGGGGAGGGGTCAAGGCGAGGGAGTGTGTCAAGGCGGGGGAGTGGGTCAAGCGGGGGAGTGGGTCGGGGGGGGAGTGGGCCAGGGGTGAGTGGGTCAGAGGGGGAGTGGGTCAAGGTGAGGGATTGAGTCAAGTGGGGAATGGGTCAAGGGGGTGAGTGGTTCAAGGGGGGGAATGGGTCAAGTGGGGGAATGGGTCAAGGGGGAGTGGGTCAACGGGGGGAATGGGTCAAGGGGGGACTGGGTCAAGGAGGGGAATGGGTCAAGTGGGGGAGTGGGTCAGGGGGAGTGGGTCAAGGGGCATTTGGTCAAGGGGGAGTGGGTCAAGGGGCAGAGTGGGTCAAGGGGCGGAGTGGGTCAGGGGGGAGTGGGTCAAGGGGGGGAGTGGGTCAAGTGGGGGAGTGGGTCAAGTGGGGAATGGGTCAAGGGGTGGAGTGCGGCAAAGAGGGAGAATGGGTCAAGTCGGGGAGTGGTTCTAGGGGGTGAGTGGGTCAAGGGGGGTGAATGGGTCAAGTGGGGGAGTGATTCTAGGGGGTGAGTGGGTCAAGGGGGGGTGAATGGGTCAAGTGGGGGAGTGGGTCAAGGGGGGAATGGGTAAAGGGGGTAATGGGTCAAGGGGGTAGTGGATCAGGGGGGAGTGCGTCAAGGAAACGGAGTGGTTCAAGTGGGTGTGGGTCAAGGGGCGGCAGTGGGTCGGGGGGGTGTGGGTCAACGGGGGGAGTGGGACAGGGGCGAGTGGGTCAGGGTGGAAGTGGGTCAAGGTGAGGGAGTGGATCAAGGGGGATGAGTGGGGCAAGGGGGAGGAGTGGGTCAATGGGGGGCAGTGGGTCAGAGGGGAGTGAGTCCAGGGGGAGTTGGTCAAGGGGGGTGGAGTGGGTCAAGGCAAGGGAGTGGGCCAAGGGGGGAATGGGTCGGGGGGAGTGGTTCATGGGGAGTGTGGGTCAAGGGGGGAATGGGTCAAGGGGGGAGTGGGTCAACGGGGGGAATGGGTCAAGAGGGGGAATGGGTCAAGGGGGGGGAATGGTTCAAGGGGAGTGTGTATGTCAAGGGGGGGGGAAATGTCAAGGGGGGGAGTGGGTCATTGGTGGAGTGGCTCAGCGAGGAGTGGGTCAAGGGGGGAATGGGTCAAGGGGGGAATGGGTCAAGGGGGGGAGTGGTTCAAGGGGAGTGTGGGTCAAGGGAGGAATGGGTCAAGGGGGGTGTAGGTCAAGGGGGGGAATGGGTCAAGGGGGGAATGGGTAAATTGGGGGAGTCAGTCAAGGGAGGGAGTGGTTCAAGAGGGGGGAATGGCTCAAGGGGGGAGTGGGTCAAGTGAGGGAGTGGGTCAAGGGCGGGGTGTGGGTCAGGGGTGATTGGGTCAAGTGGGGGGAGTGGTTCAAGGGGGGGAGTGGGTCAAGGTGGGGAATGGGTCAAGGGGGGAGTGGTTCAAGGGGAGTGTGGGTCAAGTGGGGATTGGGTCAAGGGGGGAATGGGTCAAGTGAGGGAGCGGGTCAGGGGGGAGTGGGTCAAGTTGGTGAGTGGGTCAAGGGGGAATGAGTGAAGGGTGGAGTGGGTGAAGGGGGGAATGGGTGAAAGGGAGGGAATGGGTCAAGGGGGGAGAAGGTCAAGGGGGGAGTGTATCAAGAGGGGGAATGGGTCAAGGGGGGGAGTGGGTCAAGAGGTGTGGGTCAAGGGGGGGAGTGGGTCAAGGGGGAGAGTGGGCCAGGGGGAGTGGGTCAGGGGGGAGTGCGTCAAAGGGACGGAGTGGGTCAAGAGGGAGTGGGTCAACGGGGGGAGTTGGTCAAGGGGGGGAGTGGGTCAAGGCGAGGGAGTGGGTCAAGGGGGATGAGTGGGGCAAGGGGGAGGAGTGGGTCAATGGGGGGGAGTGGGTCAAGGGGGAGTGGGTCCAGGGGGAGTTGGTCAAGGGGGTGGAGTGGGTCAAGGCGAGGGAGTGGGTCAAGGCGGGGAGTGGTTCAAGCGGGGGAGTGGGTCAGGGGGAGAGTGGGTCAAGGGGGGGGAGTGTGTCAAGGGGGGGAGTGGGTCAAGGGGGGGAGTGGGTCAAGGAGGTCAGTGGGTCAAGGGGAGGAGTGGGTCGGGGGGGAGTGGGTCAAGGGGAGGAGTGGGTCGGAGGGGAGAGGGTCAATGGGGGAGTGGGTCAAGAGGGGTAGTGGGTCAAGGGGGGGAGTGGGTCGGGGGGGAGAGTCAAGGGGGGAAGTGGGTCGGGGGATAGGGGTCAAGGGGGGGAATGGGTCAAGGAGGAAGTGGGTCGGGGGGGAGTGGGTCAAGGTGGGAAGTGGGTCGGGTGGGGAGGGGTCAAGGGGGGAGTGGGTCAAGGGGAGGGAGTGGGTCAAGGGGGGGAGTGCGTCAAGGGGGGAGTGGGTCAAGGGCGGGAGTGGGTCAAGGGTTGGAGTGGGTCAAGGAGGTCAGTGGGTCAAGGGGAGGAGTGTGTCGGTGGGGAGAGGGTCAAGGGGGGAGTGGGTCAAGGGGGGGAGTAGGTCAAGGGGGAAGTGGGTCGGGGGGGAGTGAGTCAAGGTGGGAAGTGGGTCGGGGGGGGGAGGGGTCAAGAGGGGAGGGGTCAAGGGGGGGAGTGGGTCAAGGGGAGGGAGTGGGTCAAGGGGGGGGAGTGCGTCAAGGGGGGAGTTGGTCAAGAGGAGGGAGTGGGTCAAGAGGGGGAGTGGCTCAGTGGGGGGAGTGGGTCAGGGGGGGAGTTGGTCAGGGGGGGAGTGGGTCAAGGGGGATTAGTGGGGCAAGGGGGGCGAGTGGTTCAATGGCAGGGAGTGGTTCAAGGGGGAGTTGGTCAAGGGGGGGAGGGGTCAAGGCGAGGGAGTGGGTCAAGGCGGGGGAGTGGGTCAAGCGGGGGAGAGGGTCGGGGGGGGCGTGGGCCAGGGGTGAGTGGGTCAGGGGGGGAGTGGGTCAAGGTGAGGGATTGGGTCAAGGGGGGAATGGGTCAAGGGGGTGAGTGGTTCAAGGGGAGTGTGGGTCAAGGGGGGAATGGGTCAAGGGGGAGTGGGTCAACGGGGGGAATGGGTCAAGGGGGGAGTGGGTCAAGGGGGGGAATGGGTCAAGTGGGGGAGTGGGTCAAGGGGGGAATGGGTCAGGGGGGGAGTGGTTCAAGGGGAGTGTGGGTCAAGTCGGGGAGTGGTTCTAGGGGGTGAGTGGGTCAAGGGGGGTGAATGGGTCAAGTGGGGGAGTGATTCTAGGGGGTGAGTGGGTCAAGGGGGGGTGAATGGGTCAAGTGGGGGAGTGGGTCAAGGCGAGGGAGTGGGTCAAGGGGGATGAGTGGGGCAAGGGGGAGGAGTGGGTCAATGGGGGGGAGTGGGTCAAGGGGGAGTGGGTCCAGGGGGAGTTGGTCAAGGGGGTGGAGTGGGTCAAGGCGAGGGAGTGGGTCAAGGCGGGGAGTGGTTCAAGCGGGGGAGTGGGTCAGGGGGAGAGTGGGTCAAGGGGGGGGAGTGTGTCAAGGGGGGGAGTGGGTCAAGGGGGGGAGTGGGTCAAGGAGGTCAGTGGGTCAAGGGGAGGAGTGGGTCGGGGGGGAGTGGGTCAAGGGGAGGAGTGGGTCGGAGGGGAGAGGGTCAATGGGGGAGTGGGTCAAGGGGGGTAGTGGGTCAAGGGGGGGAGTGGGTCGGGGGGGAGAGTCAAGGGGGGAAGTGGGTCGGGGGATAGGGGTCAAGGGGGGGAATGGGTCAAGGAGGAAGTGGGTCGGGGGGGAGTGGGTCAAGGTGGGAAGTGGGTCGGTTGGGGAGGGGTCAAGGGGGGAGTGGGTCAAGGGGAGGGAGTGGGTCAAGGGGGAGTGCGTCAAGGGGGGAGTGGGTCAAGGGCAGGAGTGGGTCAAGGGTTGGAGTGGGTCAAGGAGGTCAGTGGGTCAAGGGGAGGAGTGTGTCGGTGGGGAGAGGGTCAAGGGGGGAGTGGGTCAAGGGGGGGAGTAGGTCAAGGGGGAAGTGGGTCGGGGGGGAGTGAGTCAAGGTGGGAAGTGGGTCGAGGGGGGGAGGGGTCAAGAGGGGAGGGGTCAAGGGGGGGAGTGGGTCAAGGGGAGGGAGTGGGTCAAGGGGGGGGAGTGCGTCAAGGGGGGAGTTGGTCAAGAGGAGGGAGTGGGTCAAGAGGGGGAGTGGCTCAGTGGGGGGAGTGGGTCAGGGGGGAGTTGGTCAGGGGGGGAGTGGGTCAAGGGGGATTAGTGGGGCAAGGGGGGCGAGTGGTTCAATGGCAGGGAGTGGTTCAAGGGGGAGTTGGTCAAGGGGGGGAGGGGTCAAGGCGAGGGAGTGGGTCAAGGCGGGGGAGTGGGTCAAGCGGGGGAGAGGGTCGGGGGGGGCGTGGGCCAGGGGTGAGTGGGTCAGGGGGGGAGTGGGTCAAGGTGAGGGATTGGGTCAAGGGGGGAATGGGTCAAGGGGGTGAGTGGTTCAAGGGGAGTGTGGGTCAAGGGGGGAATGGGTCAAGGGGGAGTGGGTCAACGGGGGGAATGGGTCAAGGGGGGAGTGGGTCAACGGGGGGATTGGGTCAAGGGGTAGTGGGTCAAGGGGGGAATGGGTCAAGGGGTGGAGTGGGGCAAAGAGGGAGAATGGGTCAAGTCGGGGAGTGGTTCTAGGGGGTGAGTGGGTCAAGGGGGGTGAATGGGTCAAGTGGGGGAGTGATTCTAGGGGGTGAGTGGGTCAAGGGGGGGTGAATGGGTCAAGTGGGGGAGTGGGTCAGGGGGAGTGGGTCAAGGGGCATTTGGTCAAGGGGGAGTGGGTCAAGGGGCAGAGTGGGTCAAGGGGCGGAGTGGGTCAGGGGGGAGTGGGTCAAGGGGGGGAGTGGGTCAAGTGGGGGAGTGGGTCAAGGGGGGAATGGGTAAAGGGGGTAATGGGTCAAGGGGGGAGTGGATCAGGGGGGAGTGCGTCAAGGGAACGGAGTGGTTCAAGGGGGTGTGGGTCAAGGGGTGGCAGTGGGTCGGGGGGGTGTGGGTCAACGGGGGAAGTGGGACAGGGGCGAGTGGGTCAGGGGGGAAGTGGGTCAAGGTGAGGGAGTGGGTCAAGCGGGATGAGTGGGGCAAGGGGGAGGAGTGGGTCAATGGGGGGCAGTGGGTCAGAGGGGAGTGAGTCCAGGGGGAGTTGGTCAAGGGGGGTGGAGTGGGTCAAGGCAAGGGAGTGGGTCAAGGCGGGGGAGTGGTTTAAGCGGGGGAGTGGGTCAGGGGGTGTGTGTCAAGGGGGGGAGTGGGTCAAGGGAGGGAGTGGGTCAGGGGGGATTGCGTCAAGGGGGGAAGTGGGTCAGGGGGGAGTGGGTCAGGGGGGGAGTGGGTCAAGGTGAGGGAGTGCGTCAAGGGGGGAATGGGTCGGGGGAGTGGTTCATGGGGAGTGTGGGTCAAGGGGGGGAATGGGTCAAGGGGGGAGTGGGTCAACGGGGGGAATGGGTCAAGAGGGGGAATGGGTCAAGGGGGGGGAATGGTTCAAGGGGAGTGTGTATGTCAAGGGGGGGGAAATGTCAAGGGGGGGAGTGGGTCATTGGTGGAGTGGCTCAGCGAGGAGTGGGTCAAGGGGGGAATGGGTCAAGGGGGGAATGGGTCAAGGGGGGGAGTGGTTCAAGGGGAGTGTGGGTCAAGGGAGGAATGGGTCAACGGGGGTGTAGGTCAAGGGGGGGAATGGGTCAAGGGGGGAATGGGTAAATTGGGGGAGTCAGTCAAGGGAGGGAGTGGTTCAAGAGGGGGGAATGGCTCAAGGGGCGAGTGGGTCAAGTGAGGGAGTGGGTCAAGGGCGGGGAGTGGGTCAGGGGTGATTGGGTCAAGTGGGGGGAGTGGTTCAAGGGGGGGAGTGGGTCAAGGTGGGGAATGGGTCAAGGGGGGAGTGGTTCAAGGGGAGTGTGGGTCAAGTGGGGATTGGGTCAAGGGGGGAATGGGTCAAGTGAGGGATTGGGTCAGGGGGGAGTGGGTCAAGTTGGTGAGTGGGTCAAGGGGGAATGGGTGAAGGGTGGAGTGTGTGAAGGGGGGAATGGGTGAAAGGGAGGGAATGGGTCAAGGGGGGAGAAGGTCAAGGGGGTAGTGTATCAAGAGGGGGAATGGGTCAAGGGGGGGAGTGGGTCAAGAGGAGTGGGTCAAGGGGGGGAGTGGGTCAAGGGGGAGAGTGGGCCAGGGGGAGTGGGTCAGGGGGGAGTGCGTCAAGGGGATGGAGTGGGTCAAGAGGGAGTGGGTCAACGGGGGGAGTTGGTCAAGGGGGGGAGTGGGTCAAGGCGAGGGAGTGGGTCAAGGGGGATGAGTGGGGCAAGGGGGAGGAGTGGGTCAATGGGGGGGAGTGGGTCAGGGGGGAGTGGGTCCAGGGGGAGTTGGTCAAGGGGGTGGAGTGGGTCAAGGCGAGGGAGTGGGTCAAGGCGGGGAGTGGTTCAAGCGGGGGAGTGGGTCAGGGGGAGAGTGGGTCAAGGGGGGGATTGCGTCAAGGGGGGGATTGCGTCAAGGGTGGGAGTGGGTCGGCGGGAGTGGGTCAGGGGGGAGTGGGTCAAGGCGAGGGAGTGGGTCAAGGGGGGAGTGGTTCAAGGGTAGTGTGGGTCAAGGGGGGAATGAGTCAAGGGGGGAGTTGGTCAACGAGGGGAATGGGTCAAGGGGGGGAGTGGGTCAAGGGGGGGAATGGGTCAAGGGGGGGAGTTGGTCAAAGGGGCAGAATGGGTCAAGTGGGGGAGTTGGTCAGGGGGGGAGTTGGTCAGGGGGGAGTGGGTCAAGGGGGGAAGTGGTCAAGGGGAGGGAGTGGGTCAAGTGGAGGGAGTGGGTCAAGGGGGGAGAGTGGGTCAAGGGGAGTGGGTCAAGGGGGGGAATGGGTCAAGGGGGTGGGAGTGGGTCAAAAAGGGGAGTGGGTCAAGGGGAGGGAGTGGGTCAAGGGGAGGGAGTGGGTCAAGTGGGGGAGTGTGTTAGGGGGGAGTGGGCCAAGGGGGTGGGACTGGGTCAAGGCGGGGAGTGGGTCAGGGGGGGAGTGGGTCAGGGGCGAGTGGGTCAAGGGGGTGGAGTGGGTCAAGGCGAGGCAGTGGGTCAAGGCGGGAGTGGGTCAAGCGGGGAAGTGGGTCAGCGGGAGAGTGGATCAAGGGGGGGAGTGGGTCAAGGGGGGGAGTGGGTCAGGGGGGATTGCATCAAGGGTGGGAGTGGGTCAGGGGGGAGTGGGTCAAGGGGGGAGTGGTTCAAGGGGAGTGTGGGTCAAGGGGGGAATGGGTCAAGGGGGGAGTGGGTCAACGGGGGGAATGGGTCAAGGAGGGAATGGGTCAAGGGGGGGAGTTGGTCAAAGGGGCAGAATGGGTCAAGTGGGGGAGTGGGTCGGGGAGGAGTTGGTCAGGGGGGAGTGGGTCAAGGGGGGAAGTGGTCAAGGGGAGGGAGTGGGTCAAGGGGAGGGAGTGGGTCAAGGGGGTTAGAGTGGGTCAAGGGGAGTGGGTCAAGGGGGGAATGGGTCAAGGGGGGGAGTTGGTCAAAGGGGCAGAATGGGTCAAGGGGAGGGAGTGGGTCAAGGGGAGGGAGTGGGTCAAGGGGGGCAGTGGGTCAAGGGGTGTGGGTCAAAGGGGGGAGTGGGTCAAGGGGTGTGGGTCAAAGGGGGGAGTGGGTCAAGGGGGGAGTGGGTGAGTGGGGAGTTGGTCACGGGGGGGAGTGGGTCAGGGGGGAGTGGGTCAAGGAGGAGTTGGTCAAGGGGGGAGTGGGTCAGGTGGGAGTGGGTCAAGGGGAGGAGTGGGTCACGGGTGGAGGGGGTCAAGGGGGCGGAGTGGGTCAAGGGTGGAGTGGGTCAGGGGGGGATTGCGTCAAGGGGGGGAGTTGGTCAGTGGGGAGTGGGTCAAGGGGGGGAATGGGCCGAAGGGGGAATGGGTCAAGGAGGGAGTGGTTCAAGGGGAGTGTGGGTCAAGGGGTGGATTGGGTCAAGGGGGGAGTGTGTCAAGGGTGGGGAATGGGTCAAGGGGGAATGGGTCAATTGGGCGAGTCGGTCAAAGGGAGGGAGTTGTTCAAGAGGGGGGAATGGGTCAAGGGAGGGAGTGGGTCAAGTGGGGAGTGGGTCAAAGGGAGGGAATGGGGCAAGGGGGGAGAAGGTCAAGGGGGGAGTGGGTCAAGGGGGGGAATGGGACAGGGGGGGATTGGGTCAAGAGGGGGAATGGGTCGGGGGGAGAGGGTCAAGGGGGGGAGTTGGTCAAGGGGGGGAGTGGGTCAGGTGGGAATTGCATCAAGGGGGTGAGTGGGTCAGCGGGGAGTGGGTCAAGGGGGGGAATGGGTCAAGGGGGGGAATGGGTCAAGAGGGAGAGTGGCTCAGTGGGGGGAGTGGGTCAGGGGGGGAGTTGGTCAGGGGGGAGTGGGTCAAGGGGGATTAGTGGGGCAAGGGGGGCGAGTGGTTCAATGGCGGGGAGTGGTTCAAGGGGGAGTTGGTCAAGGGGGGGAGGGGTCAAGGCGAGGGAGTGGGCCAAGGCGGGGGAGTGGGTCAAGCGGGGGAGTGGGTCGGGGGGGGAGTGGGCCAGGGGTGAGTGGGTCAGGGGGGGAGTGGGTCAAGGTGAGGGATTGGGTCAAGTGGGGAATGGGTCAAGGGGGTGAGTGGTTCAAGGGGAGTGTGGGTCAAGGGGGAATGGTTCAAGGGGGAGTGGGTCAACGGGGGGAATGGGTCAAGGGGGGACTGGGTCAAGGGGGGGAATGGATCAAGTGGGGGAGTGGGTCAGGGGGAGTGGGTCAAGGGGCATTTGGTCAAGGGGGAGTGGGTCAGGGGGGAGTGGGTCAAGTGGGGGAGTGGGTCAAGTGGGGGAGTGGGTCAAGGGGGGAATGGGTAAAGGGGGTAATGGGTCAAGGGGGGAGTGGATCAGGGGGGAGTGCGTCAAGGGAACAGAGTGGTTCAAGGGGGTGTGGGTCAAGGGGAGGCAGTGGGTCGGGGGGGTGTGGGTCAACGGGGGGAGTGGGACAGGGGCGAGTGGGTCAGGGGGGAAGTGGGTCAAAGTGAGGGAGTGGGTCAAGGGGGATGAGTGGGGCAAGGGGGAGGAGTGGGTCAATGGGGGGCAGTGGGTCAGAGGGGAATGGGTCAAGGGGGAGTGGGTCAACGGGGGGAATGGGTCAAGGGGGGACTGGGTCAAGGGGGGGAATGGATCAAGTGGGGGAGTGGGTCAGGGGGAGTGGGTCAAGGGGCATTTGGTCAAGGGGGAGTGGGTCAAGGGGGGAATGGGTCAAGGGGGGGAATGGGTCAAGAGGGAGAGTGGCTCAGTGGGGGGAGTGGGTCAGGGGGGGAGTTGGTCAGGGGGGGAGTGGGTCAAGGGGGATTAGTGGGGCAAGGGGGGCGAGTGGTTCAATGGCGGGGAGTGGTTCAAGGGGGAGTTGGTCAAGGGGTGGAGTGGGTCAAGTCAAGGGAGTGGGTCAAGGCGGGGGAGTGGTTTAAGCGGGGGAGTGGGTCAGGGGGTGTGTGTCAAGGGGGGGAGTGGGTCAAGGGGGGGAGTGGGTCAGGGGGGATTGCGTCAAGGGGGGAAGTGGGTCAGGGGGGAGTGGGTCAGGGGGGGAGTGGGTCAAGGAGAGGGAGTGGGTCAAGGGGTGAATGGGTCGGGGGGAGTGGTTCATGGGGAGTGTGGGTCAAGGGGGAATGGGTCAAGGGGGGAGTGGGTCAACGGGGGGAATGGGTCAAGAGGGGGAATGGGTCAAGGTGGGGGAATGGTTCAAGGGGAGTGTGTATGTCAAGGGGGGTGAAATGTCAAGGGGGGGAGTGGGTCATTGGTGGAGTGGCTCAGCGAGGAGTGGGTCAAGGGGGGAATGGGTCAAGGGGGGAATGGGTCAAGGGGGGGAGTGGTTCAAGGGGAGTGTGGGTCAAGGGAGGAATGGGTCAAGGGGAGTGTAGGTCAAGGGGGGGAATGGGTCAAGGGGGGAATGGGTAAATTGGGGGAGTCAGTCAAGGGAGGGAGTGGTTCAAGAGGGGGGAATGGCTCAAGGGGGGAGTGGGTCAAGTGAGGGAGTGGGTCAAGGGCGGGGAGTGGGTCAGGGGTGATTGGGTCAAGTGGGGGGAGTGGTTCAAGGGGGGGAGTGGGTCAAGGTGGGGAATGGGTCAAGGGGGGAGTGGTTCAAGGGGAGTGTGGGTCAAGTGGGGATTGGGTCAAGGGGGGAATGGGTCAAGTGAGGGAGTGGGTCAGGGGGGAGTGGGTCAAGTTGGTGAGTGGGTCAAGGGGGAATGGGTGAAGGGTGGAGTGGGTGAAGGGGGGAATGGGTGAAAGGGAGGGAATGGGTCAAGGGGGAGAAGGTCAAGGGGGGAGTGTATCAAGAGGGGGAATGGGTCAAGGGGGGGAGTGGGTCAAGAGGAGTGGGTCAAGGGGGGGAGTGGGTCAAGGGGGAGAGTGGGCCAGGGGGAGTGGGTCAGGGGGGAGTGCGTCAAGGGGACGGAGTGGGTCAAGAGAGAGGGAGTGGGTCAAGGGGGGAGTGGTTCAAGGGGAGTGTGGGTCAAGGGGGGAATGGGTCAAGGGGGGAGTGGGTCAAGGGGAGGAGTGGGTCGGGGGGGAGTGGGTCAAGGGGAGGAGTGGGTCGGAGGGGAGAGGCTCAATGGGGGAGTGGGTCAAGGGGGGTAGTGGGTCAAGGGGGGGAGTGGGTCGGGGGGGAGAGTCAAGGGGGGAAGTGGGTCGGGGGGGAGGGATCAAGGGGGGGAATGGGTCAAGGGGGAAGTGGGTCGGGGGGGAGTGGGTCAAGGTGGGAAGTGGGTCGGGGGGGAGGGGTCAAGGGGGGAGTGGGTCAAGGGGAGGGAGTGGGTCAAGGGGGGGAGTGCATCAAGGGGGGAGTGGGTCAAGGGCGGGAGTGGGTCAAGGGTTGGAGTGGGTCAAGGAGGTCAGTGGGTCAAGGGGAGGAGTGGGTCGGGGGGGAGTGGGTCAAGGGGAGGAGTGTGTCGGTGGGGAGAGGGTCAAGGGGGGAGTGGGTCAAGGGGGGAGTAGGTCAAGGGGGAAGTGGGTCGGGGGGGAGTGAGTCAAGGTGGGAAGTGGGTCGGGGGGGAGGGGTCAAGAGGGGAGGGGTCAAGGGGGGGAGTGGGTCAAGGGGGGGCAGTGGGTCAAGGGGGGGGAGTGCGTCAAGGGGGGAGTGGGGCATGGGGGAGTGGGTCAAGGGGGGAGTTGGTCAAGAGGAGGGAGTGGGTCAATAGGGGGAGTGGCTCAGTGGGGGGAGTGGGTCAGGGGGGGAGTTGGTCAGGGGGGGAGTGGGTCAAGGGGGATTAGTGGGGCAAGGGGGGTGAGTGGTTCAATGGCGGGGAGTGGTTCAAGGGGGAGTTGGTCAAGGGGGGGAGGGGTCAAGGCGAGGGAGTGGGTCAAGGCGGGGGAGTGGGTCAAGCGGGGGAGTGGGTCGGGGGGGGAGTGGGCCAGGGGTGAGTGGGTCAGGGGGGGAGTGGGTCAAGGTGAGGGATTGGGTCAAGTGGGGAATGGGTCAAGGGGGTGAGTGGTTCAAGGGGAGTGTGGGTCAAGGGGGGAATGGGTCAAGGGGCAGTGGGTCAACGGGGGGAATGGGTCAAGGGTGGAGTGGGTCAAGGGGGGGATTGGGTCAAGTGGGGGAGTGGGTCAGGGGGAGAGGGTCAAGGGGCATTTGGTCAAGGGAAAGTGGGTCAAGGGGCAGAGTGGGTCAAGGGGCGGAGTGGGTCAGGGGGGAGTGGGTCAAGGGGGGGAGTGGGTCAAGTGGGGGAGTGGGTCAAGTGGGGAATGGGTAAAGGGGTAGTCGGTCAAGGGGGGAGTGGGTCAGGGGGGATTGCGTCAAGGGGGGGAGTGGCTCAGTGGAGAGTGTGTCAAGGAGGGGAATGGGTCAAGGGGGGAATGGGTCAAGGGGGCAATGGGTCAAGGGGGGAGTGGTTCAAAGAGAGTGTGGGTCAAGGGGGGAATGGGTCAAGGGGGGAGAAGGTCAAGGGGGGGAGTGGGTCAGGGGGGAGTGGGTCATGGGGGGGAGTGGGTCAAGGGGGGAATGGGTCAGGGGGGGAGTGGTTCAAGGGGAGTGTGGGTCAAGGGGGGAATGGTTCAAGGGGGCAGTGGGTCAACGGGGGGATTGGGTCAAGGGGGAGTGGGTCAAGGGGGGAATGGGTCAAGGGGTGGAGTGGGGCAAAGAGGGAGAATGGGTCAAGTCGGGGAGTGGTTCTAGGGGGTGAGTGGGTCAAGGGGGGTGAATGGGTCAAGTGGGGGAGTGATTCTAGGGGGTGAGTGGGTCAAGGGGGGGTGAATGGGTCAAGTGGGGGAGTGGGTCAAGGGGGGAATGGGTAAAGGGGGTAATGGGTCAAGGGGGGAGTGGATCAGGGGGGAGTGCGTCAAGGGAACGGAGTGATTCAAGGGGGTGTGGGTCAAGGGGAGGCAGTGGGTCGGGGGAGGTGTGGGTCAACGGGGGGAGTGGGACAGGGGCGAGTGGGTCAGGGGGGAAGTGGGTCAAGGTGAGGGAGTGGGTCAAGGGGGATGAGTGGGGCAAGGGGAGGAGTGGGTCAATGGGGGGCAGTGGGTCAGAGGGGAGTGAGTCCAGGGGGAGTTGGTCAAGGGGGGTGGAGTGGGTCAAGGCAAGGGAGTGGGTCAAGGCGGGGGAGTGGTTTAAGCGGGGGAGTGGGTCAGGGGGGGTGTGTGTCAAGGGGGGAGTGGGTCAAGGGGGGGAGTGGGTCAGGGGGGATTGCGTCAAGGGGGGAAGTGGGTCAGGGGGGAGTGGGTCAGGGGGGAGTGGGTCAAGGAGAGGGAGTGGGTCAAGGGGGGAATGGGTCGGGGGGAGTGGTTCATGGGGAGTGTGGGTCAAGGGGGGGAATGGGTCAAGGGGGGAGTGGGTCAACGGGGGGAATGGGTCAAGAGGGGGAATGGGTCAAGGGGGGGGAATGGTTCAAGGGAAGTGTGTATGTCAAGGGGGGTAAATGTCAAGGGGGGGAGTGGGTCATTGGTGGAGTGGCTCAGCGAGGAGTGGGTCAAGGGGGGGAATGGGTCAAGGGGGGAATGGGTCAAGGGGGGGAGTGGTTCAACGGGAGTGTGGGTCAAGGGAGGAATGGGTCAAGGGGGGTGTAGGTCAAGGGGGGGAATGGGACAAGGGGGGAATGGGTAAATTGGGGGAGTCAGTCAAGGGAGGGAGTGGTTCAAGAGGGGGGAATGGCTCAAGGGGGGAGTGGGTCAAGTGAGGGAGTGGGTCAAGGGCGGGGAGTGGGTCAGGGGTGATTGGGTCAAGTGGGGGGAGTGGTTCAAGGGGGGGAGTGGGTCAAGGTGGGGAATGGGTCAAGGGGGGAGTGGTTCAAGGGGAGTGTGGGTCAAGTGGGGATTGGGTCAAGGGGGGAATGGGTCAAGTGAGGGAGTGGGTCAGGGGGGAGTGGGTCAAGTTGGTGAGTGGGTCAAGGGGGAATGGGTGAAGGGTGGAGTGGGTGAAGGGGGGAATGGGTGAAAGGGAGGGAATGGGTCAAGGGGGGAGAAGGTCAAGGGGGGAGTGTATCAAGAGGGGGAATGGGTCAAGGGGGGGAGTGGGTCAATAGGAGTGGGTCAAGGGGGGGAGTGGGTCAAGGGGGAGAGAGGGCCAGGGGGAGTGGGTCAGGGGGGAGTGCGTCAAGGGGACGGAGTGGGTCAAGAGGGAGTGGGTCAACGGGGGGAGTTGGTCAAGGGGGTGGAGTGGGTCAAGGCGAGGGAGTGGGTCAAGGCGGGGAGTGGTTCAAGCGGGGGAGTGGGTCAGGGGGAGAGTGGGTCAAGGGGGGGGAGTGTGTCAAGGGGGGGAGTGGGTCAGGGGGGATTGCGTCAAGGGTGGGAGTGGGTCGGCGGGAGTGGGTCAGGGGGGAGTGGGTCAAGGCGAGGGAGTGGGTCAAGGGGGGAGTGGTTCAAGGGTAGTGTGGGTCAAGGGGGGAATGATTCAAGGGGGGAGTGGGTCAACGAGGGGAATGGGTCAAGGGGGGGAGTGGGTCAAGGGGGGGAATGGGTCAAGGGGGGGAGTTGGTCAAAGGGGCAGAATGGGTCAAGTGGGGGAGTTGGTCAGGGGGGGAGTTGGTCAGGGGGGAGTGGGTCAAGGGGGGAAGTGGTCAAGGGGAGGGAGTGGGTCAAGTGGAGGGAGTGGGTCAAGGGGGGAGAGTGGGTCAAGGGGAGTGGGTCAAGGGGGGGAATGGGTCAAGGGGGTGGGAGTGGGTCAAAAAGAGGAGTGGGTCAAGGGGAGGAAGTGGGTCAAGGGGAGGGAGTGGGTCAAGTGGGGGAGTGTGTTAGGGGGAGTGGGTCAAGGGGGTGGGACTGGGTCAAGGGGGGAGTGGGTCAGGGGGGGAGTGGGTCAGGGGCGAGTGGGTCAAGGGGGTGGAGTGGGTCAAGGCGAGGCAGTGGGTCAAGGCAGGAGTGGGTCAAGCGGGGGAGTGGGTCAGCGGGAGAGTGGATCAAGGGGGGGAGTGGGTCAATGGGGGGAGTGGGTCAGGGGGGATTGCATCAAGGGTGGGAGTGGGTCAGGGGGGAGTGGGTCAGGGGAGGAGTGGGTCAAGGCGAGGGAGTGGGTCAAGGGGGGAGTGGTTCAAGGGGAGTGTGGGTCAAGGGGGGAATGGGTCAAGGGGGGAGTGGGTCAACGGGGGGAATGGGTCAAGGAGGGGATTGGGTCAAGGGGTGAATGGGTCAAGGGGGGAGTTGGTCAAAGGGGCAGAATGGTTCAAGTGGGGGAGTGGGTCGGGGAGGAGTTGGTCAGGGGGGAGTGGGTTAAGGGGGGAAGTGGTCAAGGGGAGGGAGTGGGTCAAGGGGTGTGGGTCAAAGGGGGGAGTGGGTCAAGTGGTGTGGGTCAAGGGGGGAATGGGTCAAGGGGGGGAGTTGGTCAAAGGGGCAGAATGGGTCAAGGGGAGGGAGTGGGTCAAGGGGAGGAAGTGGGTCAAGGGGGGGAGTGGTTCAAGGGGTGTGGGTCAAAGGGGGGAGTGGGTCAAGGGGTGTGGGTCAAAGGGGGGAGTGGGTCAAGGGGGGAGTGAGTGAGTGGGGAGTTCGTCAAGGGGGGGAGTGGGTCAGGGGGGAGTGGGTCAAGGAGGAGTTGGTCAAGGGGGGGAGTGGGTCAGGTGGGAGTGGGTCAAGGGGGGGAGTGGTTCACGGGTGGAGGGGGTCAAGGGGGCGGAGTGGGTCAAGGGTGGAGTGGGTCAGGGGGGGATTGCGTCAAGGGGGGGAGTTGGTCAGTGGGGAGTGGGTCAAGGGGGGGAATGGGCCGAAGGGGGAATGGGTCAAGGGGGGAGTGGTTCAAGGGGAGTGTGGGTCAAGGGGGGGATTGGGTCATGGGGGGGAGTGTATCAAGGGTGGGGAATGGGTCAAGGGGGAATGGGTGAAGTGGGCGAGTCGGTCAAAGGGAGGGAATGGGACAGGGGGGGAGTGGGTCAAGGGGAGTGGGTCAAGAGGGGGAGTGGGTCAGGGGGGAGTGGGTCAGGAGGGAGTGGGTCAGGGGGGAGTGCGTCAAGGGGGAGAGTGGGTCAGGGGGGAGTGGGTCAAGGGGGAGTTGGTCAAGGGGGGGAGTGGGTCAAGGGGGTGTGGGTCAAGGGGGGGAGTGGGTCAGAGGGGGAGTGGGTCAAGAGGGGGGGAGTGGGTCAAGGGGGGAAGTGGTTCAGCAGGGGATTGCGTCAAGGGGGGGAATGGGTCAAGGGGGGGATTGGGTCAAGAGGGGGAATGGGTCGGGGGGAGAGGGTCAAGGGGGGGAGTTGGTCAAGGGGGGGAGTGGGTCAGGTGGGAATTGCATCAAGGGGGTGAGTGGGTCAGCGGGGAGTGGGTCAAGGGAGGGAATGGGTCAAGGGGGGGAATGGGTCAAGGGGGGGAGTGGTTCAAGGGGAGTGTGGGTCAAGGGGGGAATTGGTCAAGGGGAGAGTGGGTCAGGGGGGAGTGGGTCAAGGGGGAGTTGGTCAAGGGGGGGAGTGGGTCAGGGGGGAGTGGGTCCAGGGGGAGTTGGTCAAGGGGGGTGGAGTGGGTCAAGGCGAGGGAGTGGGTCAAGGCGGGGGAGTGGTTCAAGCGGGGGGAGTGGGTCAGTGGGGGAGTGGGTCAAGGGGGGGAGCGGGTCGGGGGGATTGCTTCAAGGGGGGAGTGGGTCAGGGGGGAGTGGGTCAGGGGGGGAGTGGGTCAAGGCGAGGGAGTGTGTTCAGGGGGGAGTGGGTCAACGGGGGGAATGGGTCAAGGGGGGGAGTGGGTCAATGGGGGGAATGGGTCAAGGGGGGAGAGGGTCAAAGAGGCAGAATGGGTCAAGTGGGGGAGTGGGTCTCGGTGGTGAGTGGGTCAAGGGGGTGAATGGGTCAGTGGGGAAGTGTTTCTAGGGGGTGAGTGGGTCAAGGGGGGTGAATGGGTCAAGTGGGGGAGTGGGTCAAGGGGGGAATGGGTAAAGGGGGTAGTGGGTCAAGGGGGGAGTGGGTCAAAGGGAGGGAATGGGGCAAGGGGGGAGAAGGTCAAGGGGGGAGTGGGTCAAGGGGGGGAATGGGTCAAGAGGGGAATGGGTCAAGGGGAGTGGGTCAAGGGGGGAGAGGGTCAAGGTGGGGAGTGGGTCAGGGGGGAGTGGGTCAGGGGGGAGTGGGTCAGGGGGAGTGGGTCAAGGGTGTAGTGGATCAGGGGGAGTGGGTCAAGGCGGAGTTGGTCAAGGGGGGTGTGGGTCAGGGGTGTGTGGGTCAAGGGGGGGAGTGGGTCAGGGGGAGAGTGGGTCAAGGGGGGGAGTGAGTCAAGGGGGGGAGTGGGTCAGGGGGGGATTGCGTCAAGGGGGGAGTGGGTCAGCGGGGAGTGGGTCAAGGGGGGGAATGGGTCAAAGGGGAGAATGGGTCAAGAGGGGGAATGGGTCAAGGGGGGAGTGGTTCAAGGGGTGTGTGGGTCAAGGGAGGAATGGGTCAAGGGGAGGAGAAGGTCAAGGGGGGAGTGGGTCATGGGGGATTGGGTCAAGGGGGGGAGTGGGTCAAGGGAGAGAGTGGGTCAGGGGGGGAGTGGGTCAAGGGGGGAATGGTTCAAGGGGAGTGTGGGTCAAGAGGGGGAATGGGTCAAGGGGGGAGTGTGTGAAAGGGGGAATGGGTCAAGGGGGAATGGGTCAAGTGGTTGAGTCGGTCAAGGGAGGGAGTGGTTCAAGGTGGGAAATGGCTCAAGGGAGGAGTGGGTCAAGTGAGGGAGTGGGTCAAGGGGTGAGTGGGTCAAGGGGGGAGTGGGTCAGGGGGGGATGGGGTCAAGTGGGGGAGTGGTTCAAGGGGGGGAGTGGGTCAAGGGGGGGAATGGGTCAAGGGGGGAGTGTTTCAAGGGCAGTGTGGGTCAAGGGGGGAATGGGTCAAAGGGGGAGTGGGTCAACGGGAGGAATGGGTCACGGGGGGAGTGGGTCAAGGGGGGGAATGGGTCAAGTGGGGGAGTGGGTCAAAGGGGGAGAATGGGTCAAGTGGGGGAGTGGGTCTAGCGGGTGAGTGGGTCAAGGGGGGTGAATTGTTCAAGTGGGGGAGTGGGTCAAGGGGGGAATGGGTCAAGGGGGGAATGGGTCAAGAGGCGGGAGAGGGTTAAGGGGGGGAGTGAGTCAAGGGGGGGGAGTGGGCCAAGCGGTGGGGAGTGGATCAATGGGGGGGAGTGGGTTAAGGGGGGGAGTGGGTCAAGGGGGGGAGTGGGTCAAGGAGGTCAGTGGGTCAAGGGGAGGAGTGGGTCGGGGGGGAGTGGGTCAAGGGGAGGAGTGGGTCGGAGGGGAGAGGGTCAATGGGGGAGTGGGTCAAGGGGGGTAGTGGGTCAAGGGGGGGGAGTGGGTCGGGGGGGAGAGTCAAGGGGGGAAGTGGGTCGGGTGGGAGGGGTCAAGGAGGGGAATGGGTCAAGGGGGAAGTGGGTCGGGGGGGAGTTGGTCAAGGTGGGAAGTGGGTCGGGGGGGAGGGGTCAAGGGGGGGAGTGGGTCAAGGGGAGGGAGTGGGTCAAGGGGGGGAGTGCGTCAAGGGGGGAGTGGGTCAAGGGCGGGAGTGGGTCAAGGGTTGGAGTGGGTCAAGGAGGTCAGTGGGTCAAGGGGAGGAGTGGGTCGGGGGGGAGTGGGTCAAGGAGAGGAGTGTGTCGGTGGGGAGAGGGTCAAGGGGGGAGTGGGTCAAGGGGGGGAGTAGGTCAAGGGGGAAGTGGGTCGGGGGGGAGTGAGTCAAGGTGGGAAGTGGGTCGGGGGGGGAGGGGTCAAGAGGGGAGGGGTCAAGGGGGGGAGTGGGTCAAGGGAGGGAGTGGGTCAGGGGGGTGAGTGCGTCAAGGGAGGAGTGGGGCATGGGGGGGAGTGGGTCAAGGGGGGAGTTGGTCAAGAGGAGGGAGTGGGTCAAGAGGGGGAGTGGCTCAGTGGGGGGAGTGGGTCAGGGGGGAGTTGGTCAGGGGGGGAGTGGGTCAAGGGGGATTAGTGGGGCAAGGGGGGCGAGTGGTTCAATGGCGGGGAGTGGTTCAAGGGGGAGTTGGTCAAGGGGGGGAGGGGTCAAGGCGAGGGAGTGGGTCAAGGCGGGGGAGTGGGTCAAGCGGGGGAGTGGGTCGGGGGGGAAGTGGGCCAGGGGTGAGTGGGTCAGTGGGGGAGTGGGTCAAGGTGAGGGATTGGGTCAAGTGGGGAATGGGTCAAGGGGGTGAGTGGTTCAAGGGGAGTGTGGGTCAAGGGGGGAATGGGTCAAGGGGGAGTGGGTCAACAGGGGGAATGGGTCAAGGGGGGAGTGGGTCAAGGGGGGGAATGGGTCATGTGGGGGAGTGGGTCAGGGGGAGTGGGTCAAGGGGCATTTGGTCAAGGGGGAGTGGGTCAAGGGGCAGAGTGGGTCAAGGGGCGGAGTGGGTCAAGTGGGGGAGTGGGTCAAGTGGGGAATGGGTAAAGGGGTAGTCGGTCAAGGGGGGAGTGGGTCAGGGGGGATTGCGTCAAGGGGGGGAGTGGCTCAGTGGAGAGTGTGTCAAGGAGGGGAATGGGTCAAGGGGGGAATGGGTCAAGGGGGCAATGGGTCAAGGGGGGAGTGGTTCAAAGGGAGTGTGGGTCAAGGGGGGAATGGGTCAAGGGGGGAGAAGGTCAAGGGGGGGAGTGGGTCAGGGGGGAGTGGGTCAGGGGGGAGTGTGTCATGGGGGGGAGTGGGTCAAGGGGGGAATGGGTCAGGGGGGGAGTGGTTCAAGGGGAGTGTGGGTCAAGGGGGGAATGGTTCAAGGGGGCAGTGGGTCAACGGGGGGATTGGGTCAAGGGGGAGTGGGTCAAGGGGGGAATGGGTCAAGGGGTGGAGTGGGGCAAAGAGGGAGAATGGGTCAAGTCGGGGAGTGGTTCTAGGGGGTGAGTGGGTCAAGGGGGGTGAATGGGTCAAGTGGGGGAGTGATTCTAGGGGGTGAGTGGGTCAAGGGGGGGTGAATGGGTCAAGTGGGGGAGTGGGTCAAGGGGGGAATGGGTAAAGGGGGTAATGGGTCAAGGGGGGAGTGGATCAGGGGGGAGTGCGTCAAGGGAACGGAGTGGTTCAAGGGGGTGTGGGTCAAGGGGAGGCAGTGGGTCGGGGGGGTGTGGGTCAACGGGGGGAGTGGGACAGGGGCGTGTGGGTCAGGGGGGAAGTGGGTCAAGGTAAGGGAGTGGGTCAAGGGGGATGAGTGGGGCAAGGGGGAGGAGTGGGTCAATGGGGGGCAGTGGGTTAGAGGGGAGTGAGTCCAGGGGTAGTTGGTCAAGGGGGGTGGAGTGGGTCAAGGCAAGGGAGTGGGTCAAGGCGGGGGAGTGTTTTAAGCGGGGGAGTGGGTCAGGGGGGTGTGTGTCAAGGGGGGGAGTGGGTCAAGGGGGGAAGTGGGTCAGGGGGGATTGCGTCAAGGGGGGAAGTGGGTCAGGGGGGAGTGGGTCAGGGGGGGAGTGGGTCAAGGAGAGGGAGTGGGTCAAGGGGGGAATGGGTCGGGGGGAGTGGTTCATGGGGAGTGTGGGTCAAGGGGGGAATGGGTCAAGGGGGGAGTGGGTCAACGGGGGGAATGGGTCAAGAGGGGGAATGGGTCAAGGGGGGGAATGGTTCAAGGGGAGTGTGTATGTCAAGGGGGGGGAAATGTCAAGGGGGGGAGTGGGTCATTGGTGGAGTGGCTCAGCGAGGAGTGGGTCAAGGGGGGGAATGGGTCAAGGGGGGAACGGGTCAAGGGGGGGAGTGGTTCAAGGGGAGTGTGGGTCAAGGGAGGAATGGGTCAAGGGGGGTGTAGGTCAAGGGGGGGAATGAGTCAAGGGGGGAATGGGTAAATTGGGGGAGTCAGTCAAGGGAGGGAGTGGTTCAAGAGGGGGGAATGGCTCAAGGGGGGAGTGGTTCAAGGGGGGGAGTGGGTCAAGGTGGGGAATGGGTCAAGGGGGGAGTGGTTCAAGGGGAGTGTGGGTCAAGTGGGGATTGGGTCAAGGGGGGAATGGGTCAAGTGAGGGAGTGGGTCAGGGGGGAGTGGGTCAAGTTGGTGAGTGGGTCAAGGGGGAATGGGTGAAGGGTGGAGTGGGTGAAGGGTGGAATGGGTGAAAGGGAGGGAATGGGTCAAGGGGGGAGAAGGTCAAGGGGGGAGTGTATCAAGAGAGGGAATGGGTCAAGGGGGGGAGTGGGTCAAGAGGAGTGGGTCAAGGGGGGGAGTGGGTCAAGGGGGAGAGTGGGCCAGGGGGAGTGGGTCAGGGGGGAGTGCGTCAAGGGGACGGAGTGGGTCAAGAGGGAGTGGGTCAACGGGGGGAGTTGGTCAAGGGGGGGAGTGGGTCAAGGCGAGGGAGTGGGTCAAGGGGGATGAGTGGGGCAAGGGGGAGGAGTGGGTCAATGGGGGGGAGTGGGTCAGGGGGGAGTGGGTCCAGGGGGAGTTGGTCAAGGGGGTGGAGTGGGTCAAGGCGAGGGAGTGGGTCAAGGCGGGGAGTGGTTCAAGCGGGGGAGTGGGTCAGGGGAGAGTGGGTCAAGGGGGGGGAGTGTGTCAAGGGGGGGAGTGGGTCAGGGGGGATTGCGTCAAGGGTGGGAGTGGGTCGGCGGGAGTGGGTCAGGGGGGAGTGGGTCAAGGCGAGGGAGTGGGTCAAGGGGGGAGTGGTTCAAGGGGAGTGTGGGTCAAGGGGGGAATGAGTCAAGGGGGGAGTGGGTCAACGAGGGGAATGGGTCAAGGGGGGGAGTGGGTCAAGGGGGGGAATGGGTCAAGGGGGGGAGTTGGTCAAAGGGGCAGAATGGGTCAAGTGGGGGAGTTGGTCAGGGGGGGAGTTGGTCAGGGGGGAGTGGGTCAAGGGGGGAAGTGGTCAAGGGGAGGGAGTGGGTCAAGTGGAGGGAGTGGGTCAAGGGGGGAGAGTGGTTCAAGGGGAGTGTGGGTCAAGGGGGGAATGAGTCAAGGGGGAGTGGGTCAACGAGGGGAATGGGTCAAGGGGAGGGAGTGGGTCAAGGGGAGGGAGTGGGTCAAGGGGGGAGAGTGGGTCAAGGGGAGTGGGTCAAGTGGGGGAATGGGTCAAGGGGGTGGGAGTGGGTCAAAAAGGGGAGTGGGTCAAGGGGAGGGAGTGGGTCAAGGGGAGGGAGCGGGTCAAGTGGGGTAGTGTGTTAGGGGGGAGTGGGCCAAGGGGGTGGGGCTGGGTCAAGGGGGGGAGTGGGTCAGGGGCGGAGTGGGTCAGGGGCGAGTGGGTCAAGGGGGTGGAGTGGGTCAAGGCGAGGCAGTGGGTCAAGGCGGGAGTGGGTCAAGCGGGGGAGTGGGTCAGCGGGAGAGTGGATCAAGGGGGGGAGTGGGTCAAGGGGGGGAGTGGGTCAGGGGGGATTGCATCAACGGTGGGAGTGGGTCAGGGGGGAGTGGGTCAGGGGGGGAGTGGGTCAAGGCGAGGGAGTGGGTCAAGGGGGGAGTGGTTCAAGGGGAGTGTGGGTCAAGGGGGGAATGGGTCAAGGGGGGAGTGGGTCAACGGGGGGAATGGGTCAAGGAGGGGATTGGGTCAAGGGGGGAATGGTTCAAGGGGGGGAGTTGGTCAAAGGGGCAGAATGGGTCAAGTGGGGGAGTGGGTCGGGGAGGAGTTGGTCAGGGGGGAGTGGGTCAAGGGGGGAAGTGGTCAAGGGGAGGGAGTGGGTCAAGGGGAGGGAGTGGGTCAAGGGGGGGAGAGTGGGTCAAGGGGAGTGGGTCAAGGGGGGAATGGGTCAAGGGGGGGAGTTGGTCAAAGGGGCAGAATGGGTCAAGGGGAGGGAGTGGGTCAAGGGGAGGGAGTGGGTCAAGGGGGGGAGTGGGTCAAGTGGGGGAGTGTGTTAGGGGGGAGTGGGCCAAGGGGGTGGGACTGGGTCAAGGGGGGAGTGGGTCAGGGGGGGTGTGGGTCAGGGGCGAGTGGGTCAAGGGGGTGGAGTGGGTCAAGGCGAGGCAGTGGGTCAAGGCGGGGAGTGGGTCAAGCGGGGGAGTGGGTCAGCGGGAGAGTGGGTCAAGGGTGGGAGTGGGTCAGGGGGGAGTGGGTCAGGGGGAGAGTGGGTCAAGGCGAGGGAGTGGGTCAAGGGGGGAGTGGTTCAAGGGGAGTGTGGGTCAAGGGGGGAATGGGTCAAGGGGGGAGTGGGTCAATGGGGGAATGGGTCAAGGAGGGGATTGGGTCAAGGGGGGGAATGGGTCAAGGGGGCGAGTTGGTCAAAGGGGCACAATGGGTCAAGTGGGGGAGTGGGTCTGGGGGAGTTGGTCAGGGGGGAGTGGGTCAAGGGGGGAAGTGGTCAAGGGGGGAGAGTGGGTCAAGGGGAGTGTGTCAAGGGGGGAATGGGTCAAGGGGTGAGTTGGTCAAAGGGGCAGAATGGGTCAAGTGGGGGAGTGGGTCGGGGGGGAGTGGGTCAGGGGGGGAGTGGGTCGGGGGGAGTGGGTCAAGGGGAAGTGTGTCAAGGCGAGAGAGCGGGTCAAGGGGGGTAGTGGGGCAAGGGGGGGAGTGGGTCAAGGGGGGAGTGGGTCGGGGGGGAGTGGGTCAGGGGCGGAGTGGGTCAAGGGGGATGAGTAGGGCAAGGGGGCGCGAGTGGTTCAATGGCGGGGAGTGGGTCAGGTGGGAGTGGGTCAAGGGGGAGTTGGTCAAGTGGGGGGAATGGGTCAAGGCGAAGGTGTGGGTCAAGGCAGGGGAGTGGGTCAAGCGGGGGAGTGGGTCAAGGGGGGGTAGTGGATCAAGGGGGGAGTGGTTCAGGTGGGGATTGCGTCAAGGGGGGAGTGGGTCAGGGGTGAGTGGGTCGGGGGGGAGTGGGTCAAGGGGAGGGAGTGGGTCAAGTGGGGCAGTGTGTTAGGGGGAGTGGGCCAAGGGGGTGGGACTGGGTCAAGGGGGGGAGTGGGTCAGGGGGGGAGTGGGTCAGGGGGGAGTGGGTCAAGGGGGGAAGTGTGTCAAGGCGAGAGAGTGGGTCAAGGGGGGTAGTGGGGCAAGGGGGGAGTGGGTCAAGGGGGGAGTGGGTCAAGGGGAGGGAGTGGGTCAAGGGGGGGAGTGGGTCAGTGGGGGGAGTGGGTCAGGGGGGAGTGGGTCAGGGGGGGAGTGGGTCAAGGGGGATGAATGGGGCAAGGGGGGGCGAGTGGTTCAATAGCGGGGAGTGGGTCAGGGTGGATGGGGTCAAGGGGGGGAGTGGGTCAAGGGTGGAGTTGGTCAGGGTGGGATTGCGTCAAAGGGGGGGGTGGGTCAGCGGGGAGTGGACCAAGGGGGGGGATGGGTCAAGGGGAGAATGGGTCAAGTGGGGGAATGGGTCAAGGGGGGAGTGGTTCAAGGGGAGTGTGGGTCAAGGGGGGGAATGGATCAAGGGGGGGAGTGGGTCAAGGGGGGGAATGGGTCAAGTGGGGGAGTCGGTCAAAGGGAGGGAGTTGTTCAAGAGGGGGGAATGGGTCAAGGGGGGGAATGGGTCAAGTGAGGGAGTGGGTCAGGGGGGAGTGGGTCAAGTGGGTGAGTGGGTCAAGGGGGGAATGGGTGAAGGGTGGAGTGGGTCAAGGGGGGAATGGGTGAAAGGGAGGGAATGGGTCAAGGGGGGAGAAGGTCAAGGGGGGAGTGTATCAAGAGGGGGAATGGGTCAAGGGGGGGAGTGGGTCAAGAGGAGTGGGTCAAGGGGGGGAGTGGGTCAAGGGGGAGAGTGGGCCAATGGGGAGTGGGTCAATGGGGGAGTGCGTCAAGGGGACGGAGTGGGTCAAGCGGGAGTGGGTCAAGGGGAGGGAGTGGGTCGGGTGGAGTGGGTCAACGGGGGGAGTGGGTCAAGGGGGGGAGTGGGTCAAGGGGAGGTAGTGGGTCGGGGTGGGAGTGTGTCAAGTGGGGGAGTGGGTCAAGGGGGGGAGTGGGACAGGGGGGAGTGGGTCAGGGGGGGAGTGGGTCAAGGCGAGGGAGTGGGTCAAGAAGATGAGTGGGGCAAGGGGGAGGAGTGGGTCAATGGGGGGGAGTGGGTCAGGGGGGAATGGGTCCAGGGGGAGTTGGTCAAGGTGGTGGAGTGGGTCAAGGCGAGGGAGTGGGTCAAGGCGGGGGAGTGGTTCAAGGGGGGGAGTGGGTCAGGGGGGATTGCGTCAAGGGTGGGAGTGAGTCAGGGGGGAGTGGGTCAGGGCGGGAGTGGTTCAAGGGGAGTGTGGGTCAAGGGGGTGAATTGGTCAAGGAAGGAGTGGGTCAACGGGGGGAATGAGTCAAGGGGAGGAGTGGGTCAAGGGGGGGAATGGGTCAAGGGGGGAGTGGGTCAAATGTGCAGAATGGGTCAAGTGGGGGAATGGGTAAAGGGGGCAGTGGGTCAAAGGGAGGGAATGGGGCAAGGGGGGAGAAGGTCAAGGGGCGGAGTGGGTCAAGGGGGGGAATGGTTCAAGGGGGGGAGTGGGTCAAGGGGAGTGGGTCAAGCGGGGGAGTGGGTCAAGATGGGGAGTGGGTCAGGGGGGAGTGGGTCAAGGGGGAGTTGGTCAACGGTGGGAGTGGGTCGGGTGGTGTGGGTGAAGGGGGGGAGTGGGTCAGGGGGGAGTGGATCAAGGGGGGGGGAGTTTGTCAAGGGGGGGAGTGGGTCAGGGGGGGATTGCGTCAAGGGGGGGAGTGGGTCAGCAGGGAGTGGGTCAAGGGGGGGAATGGGTCAAGGGGGGAATGGGTCAAGGTGGGGAGTGGTTCAAGGGGCGTGTGGGTCAAGGGGGGAATGGGTCAAGCGGGAAGTGGGTCAAAGGGGGAATGGGTCAAGGGGGGAATGAGTCAAGTTGCGGAGTCGGTCAAGGGAGGGAGTGGTTCAAGAGGGGGGAATGGCTCAAGGGGGGAGTGGGTCAAGTGAGGGAGTGGGTCAAGGGGGGGAGTGGGTCAGGGGGGATTGGGTCAAGTGGGGGTGTGGGTCAAGAGGGGGAATGGGTCAAGGGGGGAATGGGTCAAGGGGTGGAGTGGTTCAAGGGGAGTGTGGGTCAAGGGGGGAATGGGTCAAGGAGGGAGTGGGTCAACGGGGGGAATGGGTCAAGTGGGGGAGTGGGTCAAGGGGGGGAATGGGTCAAGGGGGGAGTGGATCAAAGGGGAGAATGGGTCAAGGGGGGGAGTGGGTCAAGGGGAGTGGGTCAAGTGGGGGAGTGGGTCAGTGGGGGGAGTGGGTCAGGGGGGAGTGGGTCAGGGGGGGAGTGGGTCAAGGGGGATGAATGGGGCAAGGGGGGCCGAGTGGTTCAATAGCGGGGAGTGGGTCAGGGTGGAGTGGGTCAAGGGGGGGAGTGGGTCAAGGGTGGAGTTGGTCAGGGTGGGATTGCGTCAAAGGGGGGGGTGGGTCAGCGGGGAGTGGACCAAGGGGGGGGATGGGTCAAGGGGAGAATGGGTCAAGTGGGGGAATGGGTCAAGGGGGGAGTGGTTCAAGGGGAGTGTGGGTCAAGGGGGGGAATGGATCAAGGGGGGGAGTGGGTCAAGGGGGGGAATGGGTCAAGTGGGGGAGTCGGTCAAAGGGAGGGAGTTGTTCAAGAGGGGGGAATGGGTCAAGGGGGGGAGTGGGTCAAGTGAGGGAGTGGGTCAGGGGGGAGTGGGTCAAGTGGGTGAGTGGGTCAAGGGGGGAATGGGTGAAGGGTGGAGTGGGTCAAGGGGGGAATGTGTGAAAGGGAGGGAATGGGTCAAGGGGGGAGAAGGTCAAGGGGGGAGTGTATAAAGAGGGGGAATGGGTCAAGGGGGGGAGTGGGTCAAGAGGAGTGGGTCAAGGGGGGGAGTGGGTCAAGGGGGAGAGTGGGCCAATGGGGAGTGGGTCAATGGGGGAGTGCATCAAGGGGACGGAGTGGGTCAAGGGGGAGTGGGTCAAGGGGAGGGAGTGGGTCGGGGGGAGTGGGTCAACGGGGGGAGTGGGTCAAGGGGGGGAGTGGGTCAAGGGGAGGTAGTGGGTCGGGGTGGGAGTGTGTCAAGTGGGGGAGTGGGTCAAGGGGGGGAGTGGGACAGGGGGGAGTGGGTCAGGGGGGGAGTGGGTCAAGGCGAGGGAGTGGGTCAAGGAAGATGAGTGGGGCAAGGGGGAGGAGTGGGTCAATGGGGGGGAGTGGGTCAGGGGGGAGTGGGTCCAGGGGGAGTTGGTCAAGGTGGTGGAGTGGGTCAAGGCGAGGGAGTGGGTCAAGGCGGGGGAGTGGTTCAAGGGGGGGAGTGGGTCAGGGGGGATTGCGTCAAGGGTGGGAGTGAGTCAGGGGGGAGTGGGTCAGGGCGGGAGTGGTTCAAGGGGTGTGTGGGTCAAGGGGGTGAATTGATCAAGGAAGGAGTGGGTCAACGGGGGGAATGGGTCAAGGGAGGAGTGGGTCAAGGGGGGGAATGGGTCAAGGGGGGAGTGGGTCAAAGGTGCAGAATGGGTCAAGTGGGGGAATGGATAAAGGGGGCAGTGGGTCAAGGGGGGAGTGGGTCAAAGGGAGGGAATGGGGCAAGGGGGGAGAAGGTCAAGGGGCGGAGTGGGTCAAGGGGGGGAATGGTTCAAGGGGGGGAGTGGGTCAAGGGGAGTGGGTCAAGCGGGGGAGTGGGTCAAGATGGGGAGTGGGTCAGGGGGGAGTGGGTCAAGGGGGAGTTGGTCAACGGTGGGAGTGGGTCGGGGGGTGTGGGTGAAGGGGGGGAGTGGGTCAGGGGGGAGTGGAACAAGGGGGGGGGAGTTTGTCAAGGGGGGAAGTGGGTCAGGGGGGGATTGCGTCAAGGGGGGGAGTGGGTCAGCAGGGAGTGGGTCAAGGGGGAAGTGGGTCAAGGGGGGGAATGGGTCAAGGGGGGAATGAGTCAAGTTGCGGAGTCGGTCAAGGGAGGGAGTGGTTCAAGAGGGGGGAATGGCTCAAGGGGGGAGTGGGTCAAGTGAGGGAGTGGGTCAAGGGGGGGAGTGGGTCAGGGGGGATTGGGTCAAGTGGGGGTGTGGGTCAAGGGGGGGAGTGGGTCAAGCGGGGAATGGGTCAAGGGGTGGAGTGGTTCAAGGGGAGTGTGGGTCAAGGGGAGAATGGGTCAAGGAGGGAGTGGGTCAACGGGGGGAATGGGTCAAGGGGGGAATGAGTCAAGTTGCGGAGTCGGTCAAGGGAGGGAGTGGTTCAAGAGGGGGGAATGGCTCAAGGGGGGAGTGGGTCAAGTGAGGGAGTGGGTCAAGGGGGGGAGTGGGTCAGGGGGGATTGGGTCAAGTGGGGGTGTGGGTCAAGAGGGGGAATGGGTCAAGGGGGGAATGGGTCAAGGGGTGGGGTGGTTCAAGGGGAGTGTGGGTCAAGGGGGGAATGGGTCAAGGAGGGAGTGGGTCAACGGGGGGAATGGGTCAAGTGGGGGAGTGGGTCAAGGGGGGGAATGGGTCAAGGGGGGAGTGGATCAAAGGGGAGAATGGGTCAAGGGGGGGAGTGGGTCAAGGGGAGTGGGTCAAGTGGGGGAGTGGGTCAGTGGGGGGAGTGGGTCGGGGGGGAGTGGGTCAGGGGGGGAGTGGGTCAAGGGGGATGAATGGGGCAAGGGGGGCCGAGTGGTTCAATAGCGGGGAGTGGGTCAGGGTGGAGTGGGTCAAGGGGGGAGTGGGTCAAGGGTGGAGTTGGTCAGGGTGGGATTGCGTCAAAGGGGGGGGTGGGTCAGCGGGGAGTGGACCAAGGGGGGGGATGGGTCAAGGGGAGAATGGGTCAAGTGGGGGAATGGGTCAAGGGGGGAGTTGTTCAAGGGGAGTGTGGGTCAAGGGGGGGAATGGATCAAGGGGGGGAGTGGGTCAAGGGGGGGAATGGGTCAAGTGGGGGAGTCGGTCAAAGGGAGGGAGTTGTTCAAGAGGGGGGAATGGGTCAAGGGGGGGAGTGGGTCAAGTGAGGGAGTGGGTCAGGGGGGAGTGGGTCAAGTGGGTGAGTGGGTCAAGGGGGGAATGGGTGAAGGGTGGAGTGGGTCAAGGGGGGAATGTGTGAAAGGGAGGGAATGGGTCAAGGGGGGAGAAGGTCAAGGGGGGAGTGTATAAAGAGGGGGAATGGGTCAAGGGGGGGAGTGGGTCAAGAGGAGTGGGTCAAGGGGGGGAGTGGGTCAAGGGGGAGAGTGGGCCAATGGGGAGTGGGTCAATGGGGGAGTGCGTCAAGGGGACGGAGTGGGTCAAGGGGGAGTGGGTCAAGGGGAGGGAGTGGGTCGGGGGGAGTGGGTCAACGGGGGGAGTGGGTCAAGGGGGGGAGTGGGTCAAGGGGAGGTAGTGGGTCGGGGTGGGAGTGTGTCAAGTGGGGGAGTGGGTCAAGGGGGGGAGTGGGACAGGGGGGAGTGGGTCAGGGGGGGAGTGGGTCAAGGTGAGGGAGTGGGTCAAGGAAGATGAGTGGGGCAAGGGGGAGGAGTGGGTCAATGGGGGGGAGTGGGTCAGGGGGGAGTGGGTCCAGGGGGAGTTGGTCAAGGTGGTGGAGTGGGTCAAGGCGAGGGAGTGGGTCAAGGCGGGGGAGTGGTTCAAGGGGGGGAGTGGGTCAGGGGGGATTGCGTCAAGGGTGGGAGTGAGTCAGGGGGGAGTGGGTCAGGGCGGGAGTGGTTCAAGGGGTGTGTGGGTCAAGGGGGTGAATTGATCAAGGAAGGAGTGGGTCAACGGGGGGAATGGGTCAAGGGAGGAGTGGGTCAAGGGGGGGAATGGGTCAAGGGGGGAGTGGGTCAAAGGTGCAGAATGGGTCAAGTGGGGGAATGGATAAAGGGGGCAGTGGGTCAAGGGGGGAGTGGGTCAAAGGGAGGGAATGGGGCAAGGGGGGAGAAGGTCAAGGGGCGGAGTGGGTCAAGGGGGGGAATGGTTCAAGGGGGGGAGTGGGTCAAGGGGAGTGGGTCAAGCGGGGGAGTGGGTCAAGATGGGGAGTGGGTCAGGGGGGAGTGGGTCAAGGGGGAGTTGGTCAACGGTGGGAGTGGGTCGGGGGGTGTGGGTGAAGGGGGGGAGTGGGTCAGGGGGGAGTGGATCAAGGGGGGGGAGTTTGTCAAGGGGGGAAGTGGGTCAGGGGGGGATTGCGTCAAGGGGGGGAGTGGGTCAGCAGGGAGTGGGTCAAGGGGGGGAATGGGTCAAGGGGGGAATGGGTCAAGGTGGGGAGTGGTTCAAGGGGAGTGTGGGTCAAGGGGGGAATGGGTCAAGGGGGAAGTGGGTCAAGGGGGGGAATGGGTCAAGGGGGGAATGAGTCAAGTTGCGGAGTCGGTCAAGGGAGGGAGTGGTTCAAGAGGGGGGAATGGCTCAAGGGGGGAGTGGGTCAAGTGAGGGAGTGGGTCAAGGGGGGGAGTGGGTCAGGGGGGATTGGGTCAAGTGGGGGTGTGGGTCAAGGGGGGAGTGGGTCAAGCGGGGAATGGGTCAAGGGGTGGAGTGGTTCAAGGGGAGTGTGGGTCAAGGGGAGAATGGGTCAAGGAGGGAGTGGGTCAACGGGGGGAATGGGTCAAGGGGGGGAGTGGTTCAAGGGGGGGAATGGGTCAAGGGGGGAGTGGATCAAAGGGGAGAATGGGTCAAGGGGGGGAGTGGGTCAAGGGGAGTGGGTCATGGGGGGGAGTGGGTCAGGGGGGGAGTGGATCAAGGAGGGGGAGTTTGTCAAGGAGTGGAGTGGGTCAGGAGGGGATTGCGTCAAGGGGGGGAGTGGGTCAGCGGGGAGTGGGTCAAGGGGTGTAATGGGTCAAGGGGGGGAATGGGTCAAGGGGGTGAATGGGTCAAAGGGACAGAATGGGTCAAGTGGGGGAGTGGGTCAGGGGGGGAGTTGGTCAGGGGGGAGTGGGTCAAGGGGGAAGAGGTCAAGGAGAGGGAGTGGGTCAAGGGGAGGGAGTGGGTCAAGGGGGGTAGAGTGGGTGAAGGGGACTGGGTCAAGGGGGGAATGGGTCAAGGGTGGGAGTTGGTCAAAGGGGCAGAATGGGTCAAGTGGGGGAGTGGGTCAGGGGGGGAGTGGGTCAGGGGGGGAGTGGGTCAGGGGGGAGTGGGTCAAGGGGGGAAGTGTGTCAAGGTGAGAGAGTTGTTCAAGGGGGGTAGTGGGGCAAGGGGGGGAGTGGGTCAAGGGGGGAGTGGGTCAGGGGGCGAGTGGGTCAGGGGGGGAGTGGGTCAAGGGGGATGAGTAGGGCAAGGGGGGGCGAATGGTTCAATGGCAGGGAGTGGGTCAGGGGGGAGTGGGTCAAGGGGGAGTTGGTCAAGGAGGGGGAATGAGTCAAGGCGAGGGTGTGGGTCAAGGCGGGGGAGTGGATCAAGCGGGGGAGTGGGTCAAGGGGGGGTAGTGGATCAAGGGGGGAGTGGGTCTGGTGGGGATTGCGTCAAGGGGGGGAGTGGGTCAGGGATGAGTGGGTCAGGGGGGGAGTGGGTCAAGCGGAGGGAGTGGGTCAAGTGGGGGAATGTGTTAGGGGGGAGTGGGCCAAGGGGTGGGACTGGGTCAAGGGGGGGAGTTGGTCAGGGGGGGAGTGGGTCAGGGGGGAGTGGGTCAAGGGGGGAAGTGTGTCAAGGGGGATGAGTGGGGCAATGGGGGGGGCGAGTGGTTCAATGGCGGGGAGTGGGTCAGGGTGGAGTGGGTCAAGGGGGGGAGTGGGTCAAGGGTGGAGTTGGTCAGGGTGGGATTGCTTCAAAGGGGGGGATGGGTCAGCGGGGAGTGGACCAAGGGGGGGAATGGGTCAAGGGGAGAATGGGTCAAGTGGGAGAATGGGTAAAGGGGGTAGTGGTTCAAGGGGAGTGTGGGTCAAGGGGGGGAATGGATCAAGAGGGGTAGTGGGTCAAGGGGGGGAATGGGTCAAGTGGGGGAGTCGGTCAAAGGGAGGGAGTTGTTCAAGAGGGGGTAATGGGTCAAGGGGGGAGTGGGTCAAGTGGGTGAGTGGGTCAAGGGGGGAATGGGTGAAGGGTGGAGTGGGTCAAGGGGGGAATGGGTGAAAGGGAGGGAATGGATCAAGGGTGGAGAAGGTCAAGGGGGGAGTGTATCAAGAGGGGGAATGGGTCAACGTGGGGAGTGTGTCAAGAGGAGTGAGTCAAGGGGGGGAGTGGGTCAAGGGGGAGAGTGGGCCAGGGGGAGTGGGTCAATGGGGGAGTGCGTCAAGGGGACGGAGTGGGTCAAGGGGGTGTGGGTCAAGGGGAGGGAGTGGGTCGGGGGGGAGTGGGTCAACGGGGGGAGTGGGGCAAGGGGGGAAGTGGGTCAAGGGGAGGTAGTGGGTCGGGGGTGGGGAGTGGGTCAAGTGGGGGAGTGGGTCAAGGGGGGGAGTGGGACAGGGGGGAGTGGGTCAGGGGGAGGTAGTGGGTCAAGGAAGATGAGTGGGGCAAGGGGGAGGAGTGGATCAAGGGGAGGTAGTGGGTCAAGGAAGATGAGTGGGGCAAGGGGGAGGAGTGGGTCAATGGGGGGGAGTGGGTCAGGGGGGAGTGGGTCCAGGGGGAGTTGGTGAAAGGGGTGGAGTGGGTCAAGGCGAGGGAGTGGGTCAAGGCGGGGGAGTGGTTCAAGCGGGGGAGTGGGTCAGGGGGAGAGTGGGTCAAGGGGGGAGTGGGTCAAGGGGGGGAGTGGGTCAGGGGAGATTGCGTCAAGGGTGGGAGTGGGTCAGGGGGGAGTGGGTCAGGACGGGAGTGGTTCAAGAGGAGTGTGGGTCAAGGGGGGGAATGGGTCAAGGAAGGAGTGGATCAACGGGGGGAATGGGTCAAGGGGAGGAGTGGGTCAAGGGGAGGAATGGGTCAAGGGGGGGAGTGGGTCAAAGGTGCAGAATGGGTCAAGTGGGGGAATGGGTAAAGGGGGCAGTGGGTCAAGGGGGGAGTGGGTCAAAGGGAGGGAATGGGGCAAGGGGGGGAGTGGGTCAAGGGGAGTGGGTCAAGCGGGGGAGTGGGTCAAGATGGGGAGTGGGTCAGGGGGGAGTGGGTCAGGAGGGAGTGGGTCAAGGGGGAGTTGGTCAACGGGGGAGTGGGTCATGGGGGTGTGGGTGAAGGGGGGAGTGGGTCAGGGGGGAGTGGATCAAGGGGGGGGAGTTTGTCAAGGGGAGGAGTGGGTCAGGGGGGGATTGCGTCAAGGGGAGAGTGGGTCAGCTGGGAGTGGGTCAAGGGGGGAATGGGTCAAGGGGTGAATGGGTCAAGTTGCGGAGTCGGTCAAGGAAGGGAGTGGTTCAAGAGGGGGGAATGGGTCAAGGGGGGAGTGGGTCAAGTGAGGGAGTGGGTCAAGGGGGGGAGTGGGTCAGGGGGGGATTGGGTCAAGTGGGAGTGTGGGTCAAGGGGGGGAGTGGGTCAAGGGGGGGAATGGGTCAAGGGGGGAGTGGGTCAACGGGGGGAATGGGTCAAGGGGGGGAGTGGGTCAAGGGGGGGAATAGGTCAAGGGGGGAGTGGATCAAAGGGGGAGAATGGGTCAAGGGGGGGAGTGGGTCAAGGGGAGTGGGTCAAGGGGGGGAGTGGGTCAAGATGGGGAGTGGGTCAGGGGGGAGTGATTCAAGGGGACTGTGGGTCAAGCGGGGAATGGGTCAAGGGGGGGAGTGGGTCAAGGGGGGGAATAGGTCAAGGGGGGAGTGGATCAAAGGGGGAGAATGGGTCAACGGGGGAGTGGGTCAAGGGGAGTGGGTCAAGGGGGGGAGTGGGTCAAGATGGGGAGTGGGTCAGGGGGGAGTGGGTCATGGGGGAGTGGGTCAAGGGGGAGTTGGTCAACGGGGGGAGTGGGTCAGGGGTGGTGGGTGAAGGGGGGGAGTGGGTCGAGGGGGAGTGGATCAAGGAGGGGGAGTTTGTCAAGGGGGGGAGTGGGTCAGGAGGGATTGCGTCAAGGGGGTTGGTGGGTCAGCGGGGAGTGGTTCAAGGGGGGGAATGGGTCAAGGGGGGGAATGGGTCAAGGGGGGGAATGGGTCAAGGTGGGGAGTGGTTCAAGGGGAGTGTGGGTCAAGTGGGAATGGGTCAAGATGGGAGTGGGTCAAGGGGAGAATGGGTCAAGGGGGAATGGGTCAAGTTGCGGAGTCGGTCAAAGGAGGGAGTGGTTCAAGAGGGTGGAATGGCTCAAGGGGGGAGTGGGTCAAGTGAGGGAGTGGGTCAAGGGGGGGAGTGGGTCAGGGGGGGATTGGGTCAAGTGGGGGTGTGGGTCAATGGGGGGAATGGGTCAAGGGGTGGAGTGGTTCAAGGGGAGTGTGGGTCAAGGGGGGAATGGGTCAAGGGGGGAGTGGGTCAACGGGGGGGAATGGGTCAAGGGGGAAGTGGGTCAACGGGGGAATGGGTCAAGGGGGGAGTGGATCAAAGGGGAAGAATGGGTCAAGTGGGGGAGTGGGTCCAGCGGGCGAGTGGGTCAAGGTGGGTGAATGGGTCAAGTGGGGGAGTGGCTCAAGGGGGGAATGGGTAAAGGGGGGAGTGGATCAAGGGGGGAGTGGGTCAAAGGGAGGGAATGGGTCAAGGGGGTGAGAAGGTCAAGGGGGGAGTGGTTCAAGGGGGGGAATGGGTCAAGGGGGGAGTGGGTCAAGGGGAGTGGGTCAAGGGGGGGAGTGGGCTTGGGGGAGTGGGTCAAGGGGGGAGTGGGTCAAGGGGAGGGAGTGGGTCGGGGGGGAGTGGGTCAAGGGGGAAGTGGGTCAAGGGGGGAATGGGTCAAGGGGAGGGAGAGGGTTTGGGGGGAGTGGGTCAAGAGGGGAGTGGATCAACGGGGGGAATGGGTCAAGGGGGGGAGTGGGTCAAAGGGAGGGAATGGGTCAAGGGGGAGTGGGTCAAGGGGGGAATGGGTCAAGGGGGGAGTGGGTCAAGGGGAGTGGGTCAAGGGGGGAATGGGTCAAGGGGGGGAGTGGGCCAGGGGGGAGTGGGTCAGGGGGGAATGGGTCGGGGGGAGTGGGTCAAGGGTGGGGAGTGGGGCAAGTGGGGAAGTGGGTCAGGGGGCGAGTGGGTCAGGGGGGGAGTGGGTCAAGGGGAGGATTGGGTCAGGGGGGATTGCGTCAAGGGGGGAGTGTGTCAGCGGTTAGTGGGTCAAGGGGGGGAATGGGTCAAGGGGGGAATGGGTCAAGTGGGGGAGTCGGTCAAGGGAGGGAGTGGTTCAAGAGGGGGAATTGGTCAAGATGGGGATTGGGTCAAGTGAGGGAGTGGGTCTAGGGGGAGAGTGGGTCAGGGGGAGAGTGGGTCAAGTGGGGGAAGTGGATCAAGGGGGGGAGTGGGTCAAGGGGGGAAATTGGTTAAGGGGGTGAGTGGTTCAAGGGGAGTGTGTGTCAAGGGGAGAATGGGTCAAGGGGGGAGTGGGTCAACGGGGGGAATGGGTCAAGGGGGGAGTGGGTCAAGGGGGGGAATAGGTCAAGGGGGGAGTGGATCAAAGGGGGAGAATGGGTCAAGGGGGGGAGTGGGTCAAGGGGAGTGGGTCAAGGGGGGGAGTGAGTCAAGATGGGGAGTGGGTCAAGGGGGAGTTGGTCAACGGGGGGAGTGGGTCAGGGGTGGTGGGTGAAGGGGGGGAGTGGGTCGGGGGGGAGTGGATCAAGGAGGGAGTGTTTGTCAAGGGGGGAGTGGGTCAGGAGGGGTTGCGTCAAGGGGGGGAGTGGGTCAGCGGGGAGTGGGTCAAGGGGGGGAATGGGTCAAGGGGGGAATGGGTCAAGGTGGGGAGTGGTTCAAGGGGAGTGTGGGTCAAGTGGGAATGGGTCAAGATGGGAGTGGGTCAAGGGGGGAATGGGTCAAGGGGGGAATGGGTCAAGTTGCGGAGTCGGTCAAGGGAGGGAGTGGTTCAAGAGGGGGGAATGGCTCAAGGGGGGAGTGGGTCAAGTGAGGGAGTGGGTCAAGGGGGGGAGTGGGTCAGGGGGGGATTGGGTCAAGTGGGGGTGTGGGTCAAGGGGGGGAATGGGTCAAGGGGTGGAGTGGTTCAAGGGGAGTGTGGGTCAAGTGGGGAATGGGTCAAGGGGGGAGTGGGTCAACGGGGGGGAATGGGTCAAGGGGGGAGTGGGTCAACGGGGGGAATGGGTCAAGAGGGGAGTGGATCAAAGGGGAAGAATGGGTCAAGTGGGGGAGTGGGTCTAGCGGGCGAGTGGGTCAAGGTGGGTGAATAGGTCAAGTGGCGGAGTGGCTCAAGGGGGTAATGGGTAAAGGGGGGAGTGGGTCAAGGGGCGAGTGGGTCAAAGGGAGGGAATGGGTCAAGGGGGTGAGAAGGTCAAGGGGGGGAGTGGTTCAAGGGGGGGAATGGGTCAAGGTGGGAGTGGGTCAAGGGGAGTGGGTCAAGGCGGGGAGTGGGTCAAGGGGGGGAGTGGGCTTGGGGGAGTGGGTCAAGGGGGGAGTGGGTCAAGGGGAGGGAGTGGGTCGGGGGGGAGTGGGTCAAGGGGGGAGTGGGTCAAGGGGGGAATGGGTCAAGGGGAGGGAGAGGGTTTGGGGGGAGTGGGTCAAGAGGGGAGTGGATCAACGGGGGGAATGGGTCAAGGGGGGAGTGGCTCAAAGGGAGGGAATGGGTCAAGGGGGAGTGGGTCAAGTGGGGGAATGGGTCAAGGGGGGAGTGGGTCAAGGGGAGTGGGTCAAGGGGGGAATGGGTCAAGGGGGGGAGTGGGCCAGGGGGGAGTGGGTCAGGGGGGAATGGGTCGGGGGGAGTGGGTCAAGGGTGGGGAGTGGGGCAAGGGGGGGAGTGGCTCAGGGGGCGAGTGGGTCAAGGGGGGGAGTGCGTCAAGGGGAGGATTGGGTCAGGGGGGATTGCGTCAAGGGGGGAGTGGGTCAGCGGGTAGTGGGTCAAGGGGGGGAATGGGTCAAGGGGGGAATGGGTCAAGTGGGGGAGTCGGTCAAGGGAGGGAGTGATTCAAGAGGGGGAATTGGTCAAGATGGGGAGTGGGTCAAGTGAGGGAGTGGGTCTAGGGGGGGAGTGGGTCAGGGGGAGAGTGGGTCAAGTGGGGGGAGTGGATCTAGGGGGGGAGTGGGTCAAGGGGGGAAATGGTTTAAGGGGGGGAGTGGTTCAAGGGGAGTGTGTGTCAAGGGGAGAATGGGTCAAGGGGGGAGTGGGTCAACGGGGGGAATGGGTCAAGGGGGGAGTGGGTCAAGGGGGGGTGGGTCAAGAGGAGTGGGTCAATGGGGGGAGTGGGTCAAGGGGAGGGAGTGGGTCAAGGGGGGGAGTGGGTCAAGGGGAGGGAGTGGGTCTGGGGGTGAGTGGGTCAAGGGGGTAGTGGGTCAAGGGGAGGGTGTGGGTCAAGGGGGGAGAAGGTAAAGGGGGGAGTGGGTCAAGGGGGGCGAGTGGGTCAAGGGGGGGAGTGGGTCAAGGGGAGAGAGTGGGTCAAGGGGGGAGAAGATCAAGGGGGGGAGTGGTTCAAGGGGGCAGTGGGTCAAGGGGAGGTAGTGGGTCAAGGGGAGGGAGTGGGTCAAGGGGATGGAGTGGGTCAAGGGAACGAGCGGGTCAAGGCGGGCGAGTGGGTCAAGGGGGGAGTGGGTCAAGGGGAGGGTGTGGGTCAAGGGGGGAGTGGGTCAAGTGAGGGAGTGGGTCAAGGGGGGCGAGTGGGTCAAGGGGGGGAGTGGGTCAAGGGGAGAGAGTGGGTCAAGGGGGGAGAAGATCAAGGGGGGGAGTGGTTCAAGGGGGGAGTGGGTCAAGGGGAGGGAGTGGGTCATGGGGGGAGAAGGTAAAGGGGGGAGTGGGTCAAGGGGGGCGAGTGGGTCAAGGGGGGGAGTGGGTCAAGGGGAGAGAGTGGGTCAAGGGGGGAGAAGATCAAGGGGGGGAGTGGTTCAAGGGGGCAGTGGGTCAAGGGGAGGTAGTGGGTCAAGGGGAGGGAGTGGGTCAAGGGGATGGAGTGGGTCAAGGGAACGAGCGGGTCAAGGCGGGCGAGTGGGTCAAGGGGGGAGTGGGTCAAGGGGAGGGTGTGGGTCAAGGGGGGAGTGGGTCAAGTGAGGGAGTGGGTCAAGGGGGGCGAGTGGGTCAAGGGGGGGAGTGGGTCAAGGGGAGAGAGTGGGTCAAGGGGGGAGAAGATCAAGGGGGGGAGTGGTTCAAGGGGGCAGTGGGTCATGGGGGGAAGTGGGTCAAGGGGGATGAATGGGTCAAGTGGGGGAGTGGGTCTAGGGGGTGAGTGTGTCAAGGGGGGTGAATGGGTCAAGTGGGGGAGTGGGTCAAGTGGGGGTGTGTGAAGGGGAGGAGTGGGTCAAGGGGGGTGGGTCAAGAGGAGTGGGTCAAGGAGGGGAGTGGTTGAAGGGGTGAATGGGTCAAGGGGGGGAGTGGGTCAAGGGGGGAGAAGGTCAAGGGGGAGTGGGTCAAGGGGAGTGGGTCAAGGGGGGAATGGGTCAAGGGGGGGAGTGGGCCAGGGGGGAGTGGGTCAGGGGGGAATGGGTCGGGGGGAGTGGGTCAAGGGTGGGGAGTGGGGCAAGGGGGGGAGTGGCTCAGGGGGCGAGTGGGTCAAGGGGGGGAGTGCGTCAAGGGGAGGATTGGGTCAGGGGGGATTGCGTCAAGGGGGGAGTGGGTCAGCGGGTAGTGGGTCAAGGGGGGGAATGGGTCAAGGGGGGAATGGGTCAAGTGGGGGAGTCGGTCAAGGGAGGGAGTGATTCAAGAGGGGGAATTGGTCAAGATGGGGAGTGGGTCAAGTGAGGGAGTGGGTCTAGGGGGGGAGTGGGTCAGGGGGAGAGTGGGTCAAGTGGGGGGAGTGGATCTAGGGGGGGAGTGGGTCAAGGGGGGAAATGGTTTAAGGGGGGGAGTGGTTCAAGGGGAGTGTGTGTCAAGGGGAGAATGGGTCAAGGGGGGAGTGGGTCAACGGGGGGAATGGGTCAAGGGGGGAGTGGGTCAAGGGGGGGTGGGTCAAGAGGAGTGGGTCAATGGGGGGAGTGGGTCAAGGGGAGGGAGTGGGTCAAGGGGGGGAGTGGGTCAAGGGGAGGGAGTGGGTCTGGGGGTGAGTGGGTCAAGGGGGTAGTGGGTCAAGGGGAGGGTGTGGGTCAAGGGGGGAGAAGGTAAAGGGGGGAGTGGGTCAAGGGGGGCGAGTGGGTCAAGGGGGGGAGTGGGTCAAGGGGAGAGAGTGGGTCAAGGGGGGAGAAGATCAAGGGGGGGAGTGGTTCAAGGGGGCAGTGGGTCAAGGGGAGGTAGTGGGTCAAGGGGAGGGAGTGGGTCAAGGGGATGGAGTGGGTCAAGGGAACGAGCGGGTCAAGGCGGGCGAGTGGGTCAAGGGGGGAGTGGGTCAAGGGGAGGGTGTGGGTCAAGGGGGGAGTGGGTCAAGTGAGGGAGTGGGTCAAGGGGGGCGAGTGGGTCAAGGGGGGGAGTGGGTCAAGGGGAGAGAGTGGGTCAAGGGGAGGGAGTGGGTCAAGGGGATGGAGTGGGTCAAGGGAACGAGCGGGTCAAGGCGGGCGAGTGGGTCAAGGGGGGAGTGGGTCAAGGGGAGGGTGTGGGTCAAGGGGGGAGTGGGTCAAGGGGAGGGAGTGGGTCATGGGGGGAGAAGGTAAAGGGGGGAGTGGGTCAAGGGGGGCGAGTGGGTCAAGGGGGGGAGTGGGTCAAGGGGAGAGAGTGGGTCAAGGGGGGAGAAGATCAAGGGGGGGAGTGGTTCAAGGGGGCAGTGGGTCAAGGGGAGGTAGTGGGTCAAGGGGAGGGAGTGGGTCAAGGGGATGGAGTGGGTCAAGGGAACGAGCGGGTCAAGGCGGGCGAGTGGGTCAAGGGGGGAGTGGGTCAAGGGGAGGGTGTGGGTCAAGGGGGGAGTGGGTCAAGTGAGGGAGTGGGTCAAGGGGGGCGAGTGGGTCAAGGGGGGGAGTGGGTCAAGGGGAGAGAGTGGGTCAAGGGGGGAGAAGATCAAGGGGGGGAGTGGTTCAAGGGGGCAGTGGGTCATGGGGGGAAGTGGGTCAAGGGGGATGAATGGGTCAAGTGGGGGAGTGGGTCTAGGGGGTGAGTGTGTCAAGGGGGGTGAATGGGTCAAGTGGGGGAGTGGGTCAAGTGGGGGTGTGTGAAGGGGAGGAGTGGGTCAAGGGGGGTGGGTCAAGAGGAGTGGGTCAAGGAGGGGAGTGGTTGAAGGGGTGAATGGGTCAAGGGGGGGAGTGGGTCAAGGGGGGAGAAGGTCAAGGGGGAGTGGGTCAAGGGGAGATTGGGTCAAGGGGGGTGAATGGGTCAAGTGGGGGAGTGGGTCTAGGGCGTGAGTGGGTCAAGGAGGGTGAATGGGTCAAGTAGGGGAGTGGGTCAAGGGGGGAGTGGATCAGTGGGGGGAGTGGGTCAAGGGGGGAGAAGGTCAAGAGGGAGTGGGTCAAGGGGAGATTGGGTCAAGGGGGGTGAATGGGTCAAGTGGGGGAGTGGGTCTAGGGGGTGAGTGGGTCAAGGAGGGTGAATGGGTCAAGGAGGGGAGTGGGTCTAGGGGGTGAGTGGGTCAAGGAGGGTGAATGGGTCAAGTGGGGGAGTGGGTCAAGGGGGGAGTGGATCAGTGGGGAGTTGGTCAAGGGGGGGAGTGGGTCAGGGGGGAGTGGGTCAGGGGGGAGTGGGTCAACGGGGGGAATGGATCAAGGGGGGGAGTGGGTCAAGGGGATGGAGTGGGTCAGAGGGGGAGTGGGTCAAGGGGAGGGAGTGGGTCGGTGTGGGAGTGGGTCATGGGGAGGGAGTGGGTCAAGGGGAGTGGGTCAAGGGGGGAATGGATCAAGGGGGGGAGTGGGTCAAGGGGAGTGGGTCAAGGGTGGGAGTGGGTCATGGGGAGTGGGTCAAGGGGGGGAGTGGGTCAAGGGTGGGGAGTGGGCCAGGGGGGAGTGTGGCAGGGGGGCGTGGGTCAAGGGGGAGTTGGTCAAAGCGGGGAGTGCGTCAGGGGGGAGTGGGTCAGGGGGAAGTGCGTCAAGGGGGGGAGTGGGGCAAGGGGGGGAGTGGGTCAAGGGGAGAGAGTGGGTCAAGGGGGGAGAAGATCAAGGGGGGGAGTGGTTCAAGGGGGGAGTGGGTCAAGGGGAGGGAGTGGGTCATGGGGGGAGAAGGTAAAGGGGGGAGTGGGTCAAGGGGGGCGAGTGGGTCAAGGGGGGGAGTGGGTCAAGGGGAGAGAGTGGGTCAAGGGGGGAGAAGATCAAGGGGGGGAGTGGTTCAAGGGGGCAGTGGGTCAAGGGGAGGTAGTGGGTCAAGGGGAGGGAGTGGGTCAAGGGGATGGAGTGGGTCAAGGGAACGAGCGGGTCAAGGCGGGCGAGTGGGTCAAGGGGGGAGTGGGTCAAGGGGAGGGTGTGGGTCAAGGGGGGAGTGGGTCAAGTGAGGGAGTGGGTCAAGGGGGGCGAGTGGGTCAAGGGGGGGAGTGGGTCAAGGGGAGAGAGTGGGTCAAGGGGGGAGAAGATCAAGGGGGGGAGTGGTTCAAGGGGGCAGTGGGTCATGGGGGGAAGTGGGTCAAGGGGGATGAATGGGTCAAGTGGGGGAGTGGGTCTAGGGGGTGAGTGTGTCAAGGGGGGTGAATGGGTCAAGTGGGGGAGTGGGTCAAGTGGGGGTGTGTGAAGGGGAGGAGTGGGTCAAGGGGGGTGGGTCAAGGGGGGTGGGTCAAGGAGGGGAGTGGTTGAAGGGGTGAATGGGTCAAGGGGGGGAGTGGGTCAAGGGGGGAGAAGGTCAAGGGGGAGTGGGTCAAGGGGAGATTGGGTCAAGGGGGGTGAATGGGTCAAGTGGGGGAGTGGGTCTAGGGCGTGAGTGGGTCAAGGAGGGTGAATGGGTCAAGTAGGGGAGTGGGTCAAGGGGGGAGTGGATCAGTGGGGGGAGTGGGTCAAGGGGGGAGAAGGTCAAGAGGGAGTGGGTCAAGGGGAGATTGGGTCAAGGGGGGTGAATGGGTCAAGTGGGGGAGTGGGTCTAGGGGGTGAGTGGGTCAAGGAGGGTGAATGGGTCAAGGAGGGGAGTGGGTCTAGGGGGTGAGTGGGTCAAGGAGGGTGAATGGGTCAAGTGGGGGAGTGGGTCAAGGGGGGAGTGGATCAGTGGTGAGTTGGTCAAGGGGGGGAGTGGGTCAGGGGGGAGTGGGTCAGGGGGGAGTGGGTCAACGGGGGGAATGGATCAAGGGGGGGAGTGGGTCAAGGGGATGGAGTGGGTCAGAGGGGGAGTGGGTCAAGGGGAGGGAGTGGGTCGGTGTGGGAGTGGGTCATGGGGAGGGAGTGGGTCAAGGGGAGTGGGTCAAGGGGGGAATGGATCAAGGGGGGGAGTGGGTCAAGGGGAGTGGGTCAAGGGCGGGAGTGGGTCATGGGGAGTGGGTCAAGGGGGGGAGTGGGTCAAGGGTGGGGAGTGGGCCAGGGGGGAGTGTGGCAGGGGGGCGTGGGTCAAGGGGGAGTTGGTCAAAGCGGGGAGTGCGTCAGGGGGGAGTGGGTCAGGGGGAAGTGCGTCAAGGGGGGGAGTGGGGCAAGGGGGGGAGTGGGTCAAGGGGGAGCGGGTTAAGGGGGCGTGGATCAAGGTGGAGTTGGTCAAGGGGGGGAATGGGTCAGGCGGGAGTGGGTCAAGCGGGGGAGTGGGTCAGGGGGGAGTGGGTCAAGGGGGGAGTGGATGAAGGGGTGAGTGGGTCAAGCGGGGGAGTGGGTCGGGGGGGAGTGGGTCACGGGGGCTGAGTGGGTCAAGGGGGGGAGTGGGTCAGGGGGGGATTGCGTCAAGGGGGGGAGTGGGTCAAGGGGGGAGTGGGTCAGCGCGGTAGTGGGTCAAGGGGAGAGAGTGGGTCAAGGGGAGGGAGTGGGTCAAAGGGGGGAGTGGGTCAAGGGGAGGGAGTCGATCAGGGGGGGAGTGGGTCAAGATGAGGGAGTGGGTCAAGGGGGGGGAGTGGGTCAAGAGGAGGGAGTGGGTCAAAGAGGGGGAGTGGTTCAAGGGGGGGATTGGGTCAAGGGAGGGAGTGGGTCAGGGGGGGAGTGCGTCAGGGGAAGGGAGTGGGTGAGGGGGGGAGTGTGTCAAGAGGAGGGAGTGGGTCAAGTAGGGGGAGAGGTTCAAGGGAGGGAATGGGTCAAGTGCGGAGTGGGTCAAGGGGGGGAATGGGTCAAGGGGGGGAGTGGGTCAGGGGAGGAGTGGGTCAAGAGGGAGTGGGTCAAGGGGGAGTGGCTCAAGGGGGGGAGTGTGTCAAGGGGGGGAGCGTGTCAAGGGGGGAGTGGGTCAGTGGGGAGTGGGTTAAGTGGGGGGTGGGTCAAGGAGGGGAGTGGGTCAGGGGGGAGTGGGTCAAGGTGGGGAGTGGGTCAGGGGTGAGTGGGTCAAGCGGGGGAGTGGGTGAAGGGGTGAGTGGGTCAAGCGGGGGAGTGGGTCGGGGGGGAGTGGGTCACGGGGGGGTGAGTGGGTGAAGGGGGGAGTGGGTCAGGGGGGAATTGCTTCAAGGGGGGGAGTGGGTCAGGGGGGGAGTTGGTCAAGGGAGGGAAGTGGGTCAAGGGGGGGAGTGGTTCAAGGGGGGGAGTGGGTCAAGGCGAGGGAATGTGTCGGGGGGCAGTGGGTCAAGGGGGTGGAGTGGGTAAAGGGGGGGAGTGGGTCAAGGGGAGGCAGTGGGTCAGGGGGTGTGGCTTAAGGGGGGGAGTGGGTCAGGGGGAGTGGGTCAAGGAGGGAGTGGATCAAGGGGGGAGTGGGTCAAGGGGGGGGAGTGGGTCATGTGGTCGGAGTGGGACAAGGGGGGGATTGGGTCAAGGGGAGGGAGTTGGTCAGCGGGGGAGTGCGTCAAGTGTTGGGAGTGGGCCAAGGGAACGAGTGTGTCAAGGGGGGCGTGTGGGTCAAGGGGGGGGAGTGGGTCAAGGGGAGGGAGTGGGTCAAGGGGAGGGAGTGGGTCAGGGGGGGGAGTGGGCCAAGTGGTGGGAGTGGGACAAGGGGACGACTGAGTCAAGGGGGGCGAGTGGGTCAAGGGGGGGGAGTGGGTCAAGGGGAGGGAGTGGGTCAAGGTGGGAGTGGGTCAAGGGGGGAGTGGGTCAAGGGGGGAGTGGATCAAGGGGGGGAGTGGGTCAGAGGGGGAGTGGGTCAGGGCGGAGGGGGTCAAGGGGGAGTGGGTCAGTGGGGAGTGGGTCAAGTGGGGAGTGGGTCAAGGGGGGAGTGGCTCAAGTGGGGGAGTGTTTCAAGGGGGGAGTGTCTCAAGGGGGGGAGTGGGTCAGGGGGGAGTGTGTCAAGGGGGGAGTGGGTCAAGGGGGGAGTGGGTCAACTTGGGGAGTGGTCAGGGGCGGGAGTGGGTCAGGGGGGAGTGGGTCAAGGGGGGGAGTGAGTCAAGGGTGGGCGTGGTTCAAGTGGGGGAGTGGGTCAAGGGGAGAGTGGGTCAAGGGGAGGGAGTGGGTCAAGGGGAGGGAGTGGGTAAAGGTGGGGAGAAGGTCAGGGGGGAGAAGGTCAAGGGGGGAGCGGGTCAAGTGGGGAGTGGGTCAAGGGGGGTAAATGGATCAAGTGGGGGAGTGGGTATAAGAGGTGAGTGGGTCAAGGGGAGGGAGTGGGTCAAGGGGAGGGAGTAGGTCAGGGGGGGACTGGGCCAAGTGGTGGGAGTGGGACAAGGGGACGACTGAGTCAAGGGGGGCGAGTGGGTCAAGGGGGGGGAGTGTGTCAAGGGGGGGATTGGGTCAAGGGGTGCAGTGGGTCAAGGGGGGAGTGCGTCAATGGGGGGAGTGGGTCAATGGGGGAGGGGGTCAAGGGGAGGGAATGGGTCAAGGGGAGGGAGTGGGTTAAGGAGGGGAGTGGGTTAAAGGGTGGAATGGGTCAAGGGGAGGGAGTGAGTCTAGGGGAGGGAGTGGGTCAAGGGGAGGGAGTGGGTCAAGGGGGGGAGTGAGTCAGGGGGGGTGTGGGTCAAGGGGAGGGAGTGGGTCAGGGAGGGAGTGGGTCAGGGGGAGGGAGTGGGTCAGGGGGTAGTGGGTCAAGGGGGGGAGTGTGTCAAGGGGGGGAGTGTGTCAAGGGGGGGAGTGGGTCAGGGGGGAGTAGGTCAAGGGGGGAGTGTGTCAAGGGGGGGAGTGGGTCAAGTTGGGGACTGGTCAGGGGCAGGAGTGGGTCAGGGGGGAGTGGGTCAAGGGGGGGAGTGGGTCAAGGGGGGGAGTGGGTCAAGCCGAGGGAGTGGGTCAAGGGCGGGAGTGGGTCAAGGAGGGAGTGGGTCAAGGGGATCGAGTGGGTCAAGCGGAGGGAGTGGGTCAAGTGAGGGAGTGGGTCAAGGGGAGGGAGTGGGTTAAGGGGAGGAGTAGGTCAAGGGAGGGAAGTTGGTCGCGGGGTAGTGGATCGGGGGGAGTGGGGCAAACGGAGGGAGTGGGTCAAGGGGAGGAGTGGGTCAAGGGGGGGAGTTGGTCAAGGGAGGGAAGTAGGTCAAGGGGGGGAGTGTTCAAGGGGGGGGAGTGGGTCAATGCGAGGGAGTGGGTCGGGGGGAGTGCATCAAGGGGGGGAGTGGGTCAAAGGGGGGAGTTGTTCAAGGGGAGGGAGTGGGTCAAGGGGGGGAGAAGGTCAGGGGGGGAGAAGGTCAAGGGGGGAGCGGGTCAAGTGGGGAGTGGGTCAAGGGGGGTAAATGGGTCAAGTGGGGGAGTGGGTCTAGGGGGTGAGTGGGTCAAGGGGGGGGAGTGTGTCAAGGGGGGGAATGGGTCAAGGGGGGCAGTGGGTCAAGGGGGAGTGCGTCAAGTGGGGGAGTGGGTCAAGGGGGGGAGTTGTTCAAGGGGAGGGAGTGGGTCAAGGGGGGGAGAAGGTCAGGGGGGGAGAAGGTCTAGGGGGGAGCGGGTCAAGTGGGGAGTGGGTCAAGGGGGGTAAATGGGTCAAGTGGGGGAGTGGGTCTAGGGGGTGAGTGGGTCAAGAGGGGGGAGTGTGTCAAGGGGGGGATTGGGTCAAGGGGGGCAGTGGGTCAAGGGGGGAGTGCGTCAAGTAGGGGGAGTGGTTCAAGGGGGGGAGTGGTTCAGGGGAGAGTGGGTCAAGGGGAAGGAATGGGTCAAGGGGAGGGAGTTCGTCAGGGGGGGAGTGGGCCAAGTGGTGGGAGTGGGACAAGGGGACGACTGAGTCAAGGGGGGCGAGTGGGTTAAGGGGGGGGAGTGGGTCAAGGGGAGGGATTGGGTAAAGGGGGGAGAAGATCAAGGGGGGGAGTGGGTCAAGGGGGGGAGTGGGTCAAGTAGTGGAGAGGGACAAAGGGGGGAGTTGTTCAAGGGGAGGGAGTGGGTCAAGGGGGGGAGAAGGTCAGGAGGGAGAAGGTCAAGGGGGGAGCGGGTCAAGTGGGGAGTGGGTCAAGGGGGGTAAATGGGTCAAGTGGGGGAGTGGGTCTAGGGGGTGAGTGGGTCAAGGGGGGGAGTGTGTCAAGGTGGGGATTGGGTCAAGGGCAGCAGTGGGTCAAGGGGAGGTAGTGGGTCAAGGGGAGGGAGTGTGTCTGGGGGTGAGTGGGTCAAGGGGGTAGTGGGTCAAGGGGAGGGTGTGGGTCAAGGGGCGAGAAGGTAAAGGGGGGGGTGGGTCAAGGGGGGCGAGTGGGTCAAGGGGGGGAGTGGGTCAAGGGGAGAGAGTGGGTCAAGGGGGGAGAAGATCAAGGGGGGGAGTGGTTCAAGGGGGCAGTGGGTCAAGGGGAGGTAGTGGGTCAAGGGGAGGGAGTGGGTCAAGGGGATGGAGTGGGTCAAGGGAACGAGCGGGTCAAGGCGGGCGAGTGGGTCAAGGGGGGAGTGGGTCAAGGGGAGGGTGTGGGTCAAGGGGGGAGTGGGTCAAGTGAGGGAGTGGGTCAAGGGGGGCGAGTGGGTCAAGGGGGGGAGTGGTTCAAGGGGGCAGTGGGTCATGGGGGGAAGTGGGTCAAGGGGGGTGAATGGGTCAAGTGGGGGAGTGGGTCAAGTGGGGGTGTGTGAAGGGGAGGAGTGGGTCAAGGGGGGTGGGTCAAGAGGAGTGGGTCAAGGAGGGGAGTGGTTGAAGGGGTGAATGGGTCAAGGGGGGGAGTGGGTCAAGGGGGGAGAAGGTCAAGGGGGAGTGGGTCAAGGGGAGATTGGGTCAAGGGGGGTGAATGGGTCAAGTGGGGGAGTGGGTCTAGGGCGTGAGTGGGTCAAGGAGGGTGAATGGGTCAAGTAGGGGAGTGGGTCAAGGGGGGAGTGGATCAGTGGGGGGAGTGGGTCAAGGGGGGAGAAGGTCAAGAGGGAGTGGGTCAAGGGGAGATTGGGTCAAGGGGGGTGAATGGGTCAAGTGGGGGAGTGGGTCTAGGGGGTGAGTGGGTCAAGGAGGGTGAATGGGTTAAGGAGGGGAGTGGGTCTAGGGGGTGAGTGGGTCAAGGAGGGTGAATGGGTCAAGTGGGGGAGTGGGTCAAGGGGGGAGTGGATCAGTGGGGAGTTGGTCAAGGGGGGGAGTGGGTCAGGGGGGAGTGGGTCAGGGGGGAGTGGGTCAACGGGGGGAATGGATCAAGGGGGGGAGTGGGTCAAGGGGATGGAGTGGGTCAGAGGGGGAGTGGGTCAAGGGGAGGGAGTGGGTCGGTGTGGGAGTGGGTCATGGGGAGGGAGTGGGTCAAGGGGAGTGGGTCAAGGGGGGAATGGATCAAGGGGGGGAGTGGGTCAAGGGGAGTGGGTCAAGGGCGGGAGTGGGTCATGGGGAGTGGGTCAAGGGGGGGAGTGGGTGAAGAGTGGGGAGTGGGCCAGGGGGGAGTGTGACAGGGGGGCGTGGGTCAAGGGGGAGTTGGTCAAGGCGCGGAGTGCGTCAGTGGGGAGTGGGTCAGGGGGAAGTGCGTCAAGGGGGGGAGTGGGGCAAGGGGGGGAGTGGGTCAAGGGGGAGCGGGTTAAGGGGGCGTGGATCAAGGGGGAGTTGGTCAAGGGGGGGAATGGGTCAGGCGGGAGTGGGTCAAGCGGGGGAGTGGGTCAGGGGGGAGTGGGTCAAGGGGGGAGTGGGTGAAGGGGTGAGTGGGTCAAGCGGGGGAGTGGGTCTGGGGGGAGTGGGTCACGGGGGCTGAGTGGGTCAAGGGGGGGAGTGGGTCAGGGGGGGATTGCGTCAAGGGGGGGAGTGGGTCAAGGGGGGGAGTGGGTCAGCGCGGTAGTGGGTCAAGGGGAGAGAGTGGGTCAAGGGGAGGGAGTGGGTCAAAGGGGGGAGTGGGTCAAGGGGAGGGAGTCGATCAGGGGGGGAGTGGGTCAAGATGAGGGAGTGGGTCAAGGGGGGGGAGTGGGTCAAGAGGAGGGAGTGGGTCAAAGAGGGGGAGTGGTTCAAGGGGGGGATTGGGTCAAGGGAGGGAGTGGGTCAGGGGGGGAGTGCGTCAGGGGAAGGGAGTGGGTGAGGGGGGGAGTGTGTCAAGAGGAGGGAGTGGGTCAAGTAGGGGGAGAGGTTCAAGGGAGGGAATGGGTCAAGTGCGGAGTGGGTCAAGGGGGGGAATGGGTCAAGGGGGGAGTGGGTCAGGGGAGGAGTGGGTCAAGAGGGAGTGGGTCAAGGGGGAGTGGCTCAAGGGGGGGAGTGTGTCAAGGGGGGGAGCGTGTCAAGGGGGGAGTGGGTCAGTGGGGAGTGGGTTAAGTGGGGGGTGGGTCAAGGTGGGGAGTGGGTCAGGGGGGAGTGGGTCAAGGGGGGAGTGGGTGAAGGGGTGAGTGGGTCAAGCGGGGGAGTGGGTCGGGGGGGAGTGGGTCACGGGGGGGTGAGTGGGTGAAGGGGGGAGTGGGTCAGGGGGGAATTGCTTCAAGTGGGGGAAGTGGGTCAAGGGGGGAGTGGTTCAAGGGGGGGAGTAGGTCAAGGCGAGGGAATGTGTCGGGGGGCAGTGGGTCAAGGGGGTGGAGTGGGTAAAGGGGGGGAGTGGGTCAAGGGGAGGCAGTGGGTCAGGGGGTGTGGCTTAAGGGGGGGAGTGGGTCAGGGGGAGTGGGTCAAGGAGGGAGTGGATCAAGGGGGGAGTGAGTCAAGGGGGGGGAGTGGGTCATGTGGTCGGAGTGGGACAAGGGGGGGATTGGGTCAAGGGGAGGGAGTTGGTCAGCGGGGGAGTGCGTCAAGTGTTGGGAGTGGGCCAAGGAACGAGTGGGTCAAGGGGGGCGTGTGGGTCAAGGGGGGTGAGTGGGTCAAGGGGAGGGAGTGGGTCAAGGGGAGGGAGTGGGTCAGGGGGGGAGTGGGCCAAGTGGTGGGAGTGGGACAAGGGGACGACTGAGTCAAGGGGGGCGAGTGGGTCAAGGGGGGGGAGTGGGTCAAGGGGAGGGTGTGGGTCAAGGTGGGAGTGGGTCAAGGGGGGAGTGGGTCAAGGTGGGAGTGGATCAAGGGGGGGAGTGGGTCAGAGGGGGAGTGGGTCAGGGCGGATGGGGTCAAGGGGGAGTGGGTCAGTGGGGAGTGGGTCAAGTGGGGAGTGGGTCAAGGGGGGAGTGGCTCAAGTGGGGGAGTGTCTCAAGGGGGGGAGTGGGTCAGGGGGGAGTGTGTCAAGGGGGGAGTGGGTCAAGGGGGGGAGTGGGTCAACTTGGGGAGTGGTCAGGGGCGGGAGTGGGTCAGGGGGGAGTGGGTCAAGGGGGGGAGTGAGTCAAGGGTGGGCGTGGTTCAAGGTGAGGGAGTGGGTCAAGGACGGGAGTGGGTCAAGGAGGGAGTGGGTCAAGGGGAGGGAGTGGATCAAGTGGGGGAGTGGGTCAAGGGGAGAGTGGGTCAAGGGGAGGGAGTGGGTCAAGGGGAGGGAGTGGGTAAAGGTGGGGAGAAGGTCAGGGGGGAGAAGGTCAAGGGGGGAGCGGGTCAAGTGGGGAGTGGGTCAAGGGGGGTAAATGGGTCAAGTGGGGGAGTGGGTATAAGAGGTGAGTGGGTCAAGGGGAGGGAGTGGGTCAAGGGGAGGGAGTAGGTCAGGGGGGGAGTGGGCCAAGTGGTGGGAGTGGGACAAGGGGACGACTGAGTCAAGGGGGGCGAGTGGGTCAAGGGGGGGGAGTGTGTCAAGGGGGGGATTGGGTCAAGGGGTGCAGTGGGTCAAGGGGGGAGTGCGTCAATGGGGGGAGTGGGTCAAGCGGAGGGAGTGGGTCAAGGGGTGGGAGTGGGTCAAGGGGTTGAGTGGGTCAAGGGGGGGAGTGGGTCAAGGAGAGGGATTGCGTCAAGGGGGGAATGGGTCAGTGGGGGAGGGGGTCAAGGGGAGGGAATGGGTCAAGGGGAGGGAGTGGGTCAAGGAGGGGAGTGGGTTAAAGGGTGAAATGGGTCAAGGGGAGGGAGTGAGTCTAGGGGAGGGAGTGGGTCAAGGGGAGGGAGTGGGTCAAGGGGGGGAGTGAGTCAGGGGGGGTGTGGGTCAAGGGGAGGGAGTGGGTCAGGGAGGGAGTGGGTCAGGGGGAGGGAGTGGGTCAGGGGGTAGTGGGTCAAGGGGGGGAGTGTGTCAAGGGGGGGAGTGTGTCAAGGGGGGGAGTGGGTAAGGGGGGAGTAGGTCAAGGGAGGAGTGTGTCAAGGGGGGGAGTGGGTCAAGTTGGGGACTGGTCAGGGGCAGGAGTGGGTCAGGGGGGAGTGGGTCAAGGGGGGGAGTGGGTCAAGGGGGGGTGTGGGTCAAGCCGAGGGAGTGGGTCAAGGGCGGGAGTGGGTCAAGGAGGGAGTGGGTCAAGGGGATCGAGTGGGTCAAGCGGAGGGAGTGGGTCAAGTGAGGGAGTGGGTCAAGGGGAGGGAGTGGGTTAAGGGGAGGAGTAGGTCAAGGGAGGGAAGTTGGTCGGGGGGTAGTGGATCGGGGGGAGTGGGGCAAACGGAGGGAGTGGGTCAAGTTGAGGAGTAGGTCAAGGGGGGGAGTTGGTCAAGGGAGGGAAGTAGGTCAAGGGGGGGAGTGTTCAAGGGGGGGGAGTGGGTCAATGCGAGGGAGTGGGTCGGGGGGAGTGCGTCAAGGGGGGGAGTGGGTCAAAGGGGGAAGTTGTTCAAGGGGAGGGAGTGGGTCAAGGGGGGGAGAAGGTCAGGGGGGGAGAAGGTCAAGGGGGGAGCGGGTCAAGTGGGGAGTGGGTCAAGGGGGGTAAATGGGTCAAGTGGGGGAGTGGGTCTAGGGGGTGAGTGGGTCAAGGGGGTGAGTGTGTCAAGGGGGGGAATGGGTCAAGGGGGGCAGTGGGTCAAGGGGGAGTGCGTCAAGTGGGGGAGTGGGTCAAGTGGGGGAGTTGTTCAAGGGGAGGGAGTGGGTCAAGGGGGGGAGAAGGTCAGGGGGGGAGAAGTTCTAGGGGGGAGCGCGTCAAGTGGGGAGTGGGTCAAGGGGCGTAAATGGGTCAAGTGGGGGAGTGGGTCTAGAGGGTGAGTGGGTCAAGAGGGGGGAGTGTGTCAAGGGGGGGATTGGGTCAAGGGGGGCAGTGGGTCAAGGGGGGAGTGCGTCAAGTAGGGGGAGTGGTTCAAGGGGGGGAGTGGTTCAGGGGAGAGTGGGTCAAGGGGAAGGAATGTGTCAAGGGGAGGGAGTTCGTCAGGGGGGGAGTGGGCCAAGTGGTGGGAGTGGGACAAGGGGACGACTGAGTCAAGGGGGGCGAGTGGGTTAAGGGGGGGGGGAGTGGGTCAAGGGGAGGGATTGGGTAAAGGGGGGAGAAGATCAAGGGGGGGAGTGGGTCAAGGGGGGGAGTGGGTCAAGTAGTGGAGTGGGACAAAGGGGGGAGTTGTTCAAGGGGAGGGAGTGGGTCAAGGGGGGGAGAAGGTCAGGGGGGGAGAAGGTCAAGGGGGAGCGGGTCAAGTGGGGAGTGGGTCAAGGGGGGTAAATGGGTCAAGTGGGGGAGTGGGTCTAGGGGGTGAGTGGGTCAAGGGGGGGAGTGTGTCAAGGGGGGGATTGGGTCAAGGGCAGCAGTGGGTCAAGGGGGGAGTGCGTCAAGTGGGGGGAGTGGGTCAAGGGGGGAGTGGGTCAAGGGGGGGGGGGTGGGTCAATGGGGGGAATTGGGTCAAGGGGGGGTCAAGAGGAGTAGGTCAAGGGGGAGTGGGTCACGCGGAGTGAGTGGGTCAAGGGGTGGGAGTGGGTCAAGGGGGAGTGGGTCAAGGGGGGGACTGGGTCAAGGAGAGGGAGTGCGTCAAGGGGGGAATGGGTCAGTGGGGGAGTGGGTCAAGTGGAGGGAATGGGTCAAGGGGAGGGAGTGGGTCAAGGAGGGGAGTGGGTTAAAGGGTGGAATGGGTCAAGGGGAGGGAGTGAGTCTAGGGGAGGGAGTGGATCAAGGGGAGGGAGTGAGTCAAGGGGGGGAGTGAGTCAGGGGGGGTGTGGGTCAAGGGGAGGGAGTGGGTCAGGGAAGGAGTGGGTCAGGGGGAGGGAGTGGGTCAGGGGGGTAGTGGGTCAAGGAGGGGGAGTGGTTCAAGCAGGGGAATGGGTCAAGGGGGTGAGTGGGTCAGGGGGGAGTGGGTCAAGGAGGGAGTGGGTCAAGGGGATCGAGTGGGTCAAGCGGAGGGAGTGGGTCAAGTGAGGGAGTGGGTCAAGGGGAGGGAGTGGGTTAAGGGGAGGAGTAGGTCAAGGGAGGAAAGTTGGTCGGGGGGGAGTGGATCAGGGGGGAGTGGGGCAAACGGAGGGAGTGGGTCAAGGGGGGGAGTGGGTCAAGGGGGGGAGTTGGTCAAGGGAGGGAAGTAGGTCAAGGGGGGGAGTGTTCAAGGGGGGGGAGTGGGTCAATGCGAGGGAGTGGGTCGGGGGGGAGTGGGTCAAGGGGGGGAGTGGGTCAAAGGGGGAAGTTGTTCAAGGGGAGGGAGTGGGTCAAGGGGGGGAGAAGGTCAGGGGGGGAGAAGGTCAAGGGGGGAGCGGGTCAAGTGGGGAGTGGGTCAAGGGGGTTAAATGGGTCAAGTGGGGGAGTGGGTCTCGGGGGTGAGTGGGTCAAGGGGGGGGAGTGTGTCAAGGGGGGGAATGGGTCAAGGGGGGCAGTGGATCAAGGGGGGAGTGCGTCAAGTGGGGGAGTGGGTCAAGGGGGGGAGTTGTTCAAGGGGAGGGAGTGGGTCAAGGGGGGGAGAAGGTCAGGGGGGGAGAAGGTCAAAGGGGGAGCGGGTCAAGTGGGGAGTGGGTCAAGGGGGGTAAATGGGTCAAGTGGGGAAGTGGGTCTAGGGGGTGAGTGGGTCAAGAGGGGCGAGTGTGTCAAGGGGGGGATTGGGTCAAGGGGGGCAGTAGGTCAAGGGGGGAGTGCGTCAAGTGGGGGGAGTGGGTCAAGGGGGGGAGTGGGTCAAGGGGGGGGCTTGGGTCAAGGGGGGGTCAAGAGGAGTGGGTCAAGGGGGGGAGTGGGTCAAGCGGAGGGAGTGGGTCAAGGAGTGGGAGTGGGTCAAGGGGGGGAGTGGGTCAAGGGGGGAGTGGATCAAGGAGAGGGAGTGCGTCAAGGGGGGAATGGGTCAGTGGGGGAGTGGGTCAATGGGAGGGAATGGGTCAAGGGGAGGGAGTGGGTCAAGGAGGGGAGTGGGTTAAAGGGTGGAATGGGTCAAGGGGAGGGTGTGAGTCTAGGGGAGGGAGTGGTTCAAGGGGAGGGAGTGGGTCAGGGAGGGGTGTGGGTCAAGGGGAGGGAGTGGGTCAGGGTCAGGGAGGGAGTGGGTCAGGGGGAGGGAGTGGGTCAGGGGGGGAGTGGGTCAAGGAGGGGGAGTGGTTCAAGCAGGGTAATGGGTCAAGGGGGTCAGTGGGTCAGGGGGGAGTGGGTCAAGGGGGGAGTGGCTCAATGGGGGGAGTGGGTCAAAGGGGGGAGTGTGTCAAGAGGGGTAGTGGGTCAGGGGGGAGTAGATCAAGGGGGGAGTGTGTCAAGGGGGAGTGGGTCAAGTTGGGGAGTGGTCAGGGGCAGGAGTGGGTCAGGGGGGAGTGGGTCAAGGGGGGGAGTGGGTCAAGGGGGGCTGTGGGTCAAGCCGAGGGAGTGGGTCAAGGGAGGGAGTGGGTCAAGGAGGGAGTGGGTCAAGGGGATGGAGTGGGTCAAGGGGAAGGAGTGGGTCAAGGGGAGGGAGTGGGTCAAGGGGAGGGAGTGGGTCAAGGTGGGAGTGGGTCAAGGGGGGAGTGGGTCAAGGGGGGAGTGGATCAAGGGGGGGAGTGGGTCAGAGGGGGAGTGGGTCAGGGCGGAGGGGGTCAAGGGGGAGTGGGTCAGTGGGGAATGGGTCAAGTGGGGAGTGGGTCAAGGGGGGAGTGGCTCAAGTGTGGGAGTGTTTCAAGGGGGGAGTGTCTCAAGGGGGGGAGTGGGTCAGGGGGGAGTGGGTCAAGGGGGGAGTGGGTCAAGGGGGGGAGTGGGTCAAGTTGGGGAGTGGTCAGGGGCGGGAGTGGGTCAGGGGGGAGTGGGTCAAGGGGGGGAGTGAGTCAAGGGGGGGCGTGGTTCAAGGTGAGGGAGTGGGTCAAGGACGGGAGTGGGTCAAGTAGGGAGTGGGTCAAGGGGAGGGAGTGGGTCAAGGGGAAGGATTGGGTCAAGTGGAGGGAGTGGGTCAAGGGGAGGGAGTGGGTCAAGGGGGGGAGTGGGTCAAGGGGAGAGTGGGTCAAGGGGAGGGAGTGGGTCAAGGGGAGGGAGTGGGTAAAGGGGGGGAGAAGGTCAGGGGGGGAGAAGGTCAAGGGGAGCGGGTCAAGTGGGGAGTGGATCAAGGGGGGTAAATGAGTCAAGTGGGGGAGTGGGTCTAGGGGGTGAGTGGGTCAAGGGGAGGGAGTGGGTCAAGGGGAGGGAGTGGGTCAGGGGGGGAGTGGGCCAAGTGGTGGGAGTGGGACAAGGGGACAACTGAGTCAAGGGGGGCGAGTGGGTCAAGGTGGGAGTGGGTCAAGAGGGGAGTGGGTCAAGGGGGGGAGAGGGTCAGAGGGGGAGTGGGTCAGGGCGGAGGGGGTCAAGGGGGAGTGGGTCAGTGGGGAGTGGGTCAAGTGGGGAGTGGGTCAAGGGCGGAGTGGCTCAAGTGGGGGAGTGTTTCAAGGGGGGAGTGTCTCAAGGGGGGGAGTGGGTCAAGGGGGGGAGTGGGTCAAGTTGGGGAGTGGTCAGGGGCGGGAGTGGGTCAGGGGGGAGTGGGTCAAGGGGGGGAGTGAGTCAAGGGGGGGCGTGGTTCAAGGCGAGGGAGTGGGTCAAGGACAGGAGTGGGTCAAGGAGGGAGTGGGTCAAGGGGACGGAGTGGGTCAAGAGGAAGGATTGGGTCAAGTGGAGGTAGTGGGTCAAGGGGAGGGAGTGGGTCAAGGGGGAGTGGGTCAAGGGGAGAGTGGGTCAAGGGGAGGGAGTGGGTCAAGGGGATGGAGTGGGTAAAGGGGGGAGAAGGTCATGGGGGGAGAAGGTCAAGGGGGGAGCGGGTCAAGTGGGGAGTGGGTCAAGGGGGGTAAATGGGTCAAGTGGGGGAGTGGGTCTAGGGGGTGAGTGGGTCAAGGGGAGGGAGTGGGTCAAGGGGAGGGAGTGGGTCAGGGTGGGAGTGGGCCAAGTGGTGGGAGTGGGACAAGGGGACGACTGAGTCAAGGGGGGCGAGTGGGTCAAGGGGGGGGAAGTGGGTCAAGGGGAGGGACTGGGTCAAGGGGGGAGAAGATCAAGGGGGGGAGTGGGTCAAGGGGGGGAGTGGGTCAAGTAGTGGAGTGGGTCAAAGGGGGGAGTTGTTCAAGGTGAGGGAGTGGGTCAAAGGGGGGAGAAGGTCAGGGGGGAGAAGGTCAAGGGGCGAGCGGGTCAAGTGGGGAGTGGGTCAAGGGGGGTAAATGGGTCAAGTGGGGGAGTGGGTCTAGGGGTTGAGTGGGTCAAGGGGGGGAGTGTGTCAAGGGGGGGATTGGGTCAAGGGGGGCAGTAGGTCAAGGGGGGAGTGCGTCAAGTGGGGGGAGTGGGTCAAGGGGGGAGTGGGTCAAGGGGGGGGAGTGGGTCAAGGGGGGGAATTGGGTCAAGGGGGGTTCAAGAGGAGTAGGTCAAGGGGGGGAGTGGGTCAAGCGGAGGGAGTGGGTCAAGGGGTGGGAGTGGGTCAAGGGGGGAGTGGGTCAAGGGGGGGAGTTGGTCAAGGAGAGGGAGTGCGTCAAGGGGGGAATGGGTCAGTGGGGGAGTGGGTCAAGGGGAGGGAATGGGTTTAGGGGAGGGAGTGGGTCAAGGGGAGGGAGTGGGTCAAGGGGGGGAGTGAGTCAGGGGGGGTGTGGGTCAAGGGGAGGGAGTGGGTCAGGGAGGGAGTGGGTCAGGGGGAGGGAGTGGGTCAGGGGGGGAGTGGGTCAAGGAGGGGGAGTGGTTCAAGCAGGGGAATGGGTCAAGGGGGGGAGTGGGTCAGGGGGGAGTAGGTCAAGGGGGGAGTGGCTCAAGGGGGGGAGTGTGTCAAGGGGAGGAGTGTGTCAAGGGGGGGTGTGGGTCAGGGGTGAGTAGGTCAAGGGGGGAGTGTGTCAAGGGGGGAGTGGATCAAGTTGGGGAGTGGTCAGGGGCAGGAGTGGGTCATGGGGGAGTGGGTCAAGGGGGGGAGTGGGTCAAGGGGGGAGTGGGTCAAGCCGAGGGAGTGGGTCAAGGGCGGGAGTGGGTCAAGGAGGGAGTGGGTCAAGGGGAGGGAGTGGGTTAAGGGGAGGAGTAGGTCAAGGGAGGGAAGTAGGTCAAGGGGGGGAGTGTTCAAGGGGGGGGAGTGGGTCAATGCGAGGGAGTGGGTCGGGGGGGAGTGGGTCAAGGAGGGGAGTGGGTCAAAGGGGGGAGTTGTTCAAGGGGAGGGAGTGGGTCAAGGGGGGAGAAGGTCAGGGGGGAGAAGGTCAAGGGGGGAGCGGGTCAAGTGGGGAGTGGGTCAAGGGGGGTAAATGGGTCAAGTGGGGGAGTGGGTCTAGGGGGTGAGTGGGTCAAGGGGGAGGAGTGTGTCAAGGGGGGGAATGGGTCAAGGGGGGCAGTGGGTCAAGGGGGGAGTGCGTCAAGTGGGGGAGTGGGTCAAGGGGGGGAGTTGTTCAAGGGGAGGGAGTGGGTCAAGGGGGGGAGAAGGTCAAGGGGGGAGAAGGTCAAGGGGGGAGCGGGTCAAGTGGGGAGTGGGTCAAGGGGGGTAAATGGGTCAAGTGGGGGAGTGGGTCTAGGGGGTGAGTGGGTCAAGGGGGGCAGTGGGTCAAGGGGGGAGTGCGTCAAGTGGGGGGAGTGGGTCAAGGGGGGGAGTGGGTCAAGGGGGGGGAGTGGATCAAGGGGGGGAATTGGGTCAAGGGGGCGTCAAGAGGAATGGGTCAAGGGGGGGAGTGGGTCAAGCGGAGGGAGTGGGTCAAGGGGTGGGAGTGGGTCAAGGGGGGGAGTGGGTCAAGGGGGGGAGTGGATCAAGGAGAGGGAGTGCGTAAAGGGGGGAATGGGTCAGTGGGGGAGTGGGTCAAGGGGAGGGAATGGGTCAAGGGGAGTGAGTGGGTCAAGGAGGGGAGTGGGTTCAAGGGTGGAATGGGTCAAGGGAAGGGAGTGAGTCTAGGGGAGGGAGTGGGTCAAGGGGATGGAGTGAGTCTAGGCGAGGGAGTGGGTCAAGGGGAGGGAGTGGGTCAGGGAGGGAGTGGGTCAGGGGGAGGGAGTGGGTCAGGGGGGGAGTGGGTCAAGGATGGGGAGTGGTTCAAGCAGGGGAATGGGTCAAGGGGGGCAGTGGGTCAGGGGGGAGTGGGTCAAGGGGGGAGTGTGTCAAGGGGGGGAGTGTGTCAAGAGGGGTAGTGGGTCAGGGGGGAGTAGGTCAAGGGGGGAGAGTGTCAAGGGGGGGAGTGGGTCAAGTTGGGGAGTGGTCAGGGGCAGGAGTGGGTCAGGGGGGAGTGGGTCAAGGGGGGGAGTGGGTCAAGGGGGGCTGTGGGTCAAGCCGAGGGAGTGGGTCAAGGGCGGGAGTGGGTCAAGGGGATGGAGTGGGTCAAGGGGAAGGAGTGGGTCAAGGGGAGGGAGTGGGTCAAGGGGAGGGAGTGGGTCAAGGTGGGAGTGGGTCAAGGGGGGAGTGGGTCAAGGGGGGAGTGGATCAAGGGGGGGAGTGGGTCAGGTGGGGAGTGGGTCAGGGCGGAGGGGGTCAAGGGTGAGTGGGTCAGTGGGGAGTGGGTCAAGTGGGGAGTGGGTCAAGGGGGGAGTGGCTCAAGTGGGGGAGTGTTTCAAGGGGGGAGTGTCTCAAGGGGGGGAATGGGTCAAGGGGGGAGTGGGTCAAGGGGGGGAGTGGGTCAAGTTGGGGAGTGGTCAGGGGCGGGAGTGGGTCAGGGGGGAGTGGGTCAAGGGGGGGAGTGAGTCAAGTGGGGGGCATGGTTCAAGGCGAGGGAGTGGGTCAAGGACGGGAGTGGGTCAAGGAGGGAGTGGGTCAAGGGGAGGGAGTCGGTCAAGGGGAAGGATTGGGTCAAGTGGAGGGAGTGGGTCAAGGTGAGGCAGTTGGTCGGGGGGGAGTGGGTTAAGGGGGGTAGTTAGTCAGGGGGGAGTGGGTCAAGGGGAGGGAGTGGCTCAAGGGGAGGAGTGTGACAAGGGGGGAGTGGGTCATATGGTGGGAGTGGGACAAGGGGGGGATTGATCAAGGGGCGAGTGTGTCAATGGGGTGAGTGGGTCAGAGGGGGAGTGGGTCAGGGGTGAGTGGGTCAAGGGGTAGTAGGTCAGGGGGATTGGGTCAAGGGGGGGAGTGGGTCAAGGGGGTGGAGTGGGTCAAGCGGGGGAGTGGGTCAGGAGGTAGTAGGTCAAGGGGGAGTGGGTCAGGGGGGAGTGGGTCAAGGGGGGAGTGGGTCAGGGGGGAGTGGTGCAAGCGGAGTGTGGGTCAAGGGGGGGAATGGGTCAAGGGGGAATGGGTCAAGTGGGGGAGTGGGTCAGTGGGGGAGTGGGTCAAGGGGAGTGAGTGGGTCAAGGGGAGGGAGTGGGTCAAGGAGGGGAGTGGGTCAAGGGGTGGGCGTGGGTCAAGGTGGGTAGTGGGTCAGGGGGAGAGAGTGGGTCAAGGGGAGGGAGTGGGTCAAGGGGGGGGAGTGGGTCAGCAGGGGAGTGGGTTAAGGGGAGGGAGTGGGTCGGGGGGAGTGGGACAAGAGGAGGGAGTGGGTCAAGGGGGGAGTGGGTCAAGGAGAGGGAGTGGGTCAGGGTCAGGGAGGGAGTGGGTCAGGGGGAGGGAGTGGGTCAGGGGGGGAGTGGGTCAAGGAGGGGGAGTGGTTCAAGCAGGGTAATGGGTCAAGGGGGTCAGTGGGTCAGGGGGGAGTGGGTCAAGGGGGGAGTGGCTCAAGGGGGGGAGTGGGTCAAAGGGGGGAGTGTGTCAAGAGGGGTAGTGGGTCAGGGGGGAGTAGATCAAGGGGGGAGTGTGTAAAGGGGGAGTGGGTCAAGTTGGGGAGTGGTCAGGGGCAGGAGTGGGTCAGGGGGGAGTGGGTCAAGGGGGGGAGTGGGTCAAGGGGGGCTGTGGGTCAAGCCGAGGGAGTGGGTCAAGGGAGGGAGTGGGTCAAGGAGGGAGTGGGTCAAGGGAATGGAGTGGGTCAAGGGGAAGGAGTGGGTCAAGGGGAGGGAGTGGGTCAAGGGGAGGGAGTGGGTCAAGGTGGGAGTGGGTCAAGGGGGGAGTGGGTCAAGGGGGGAGTGGATCAAGGGGGGGAGTGGGTCAGAGGGGGAGTGGGTCAGGGCGGAGGGGGTCAAGGGGGAGTGGGTCAGTGGGGAGTGGGTCAAGTGGGGAGTGGGTCAAGGGGGGAGTGGCTCAAGTGTGGGAGTGTTTCAAGGGGGGAGTGTCTCAAGGGGGGGAGTGGGTCAGGGGGGAGTGGGTCAAGGGGGGAGTGGGTCAAGGGGGGGAGTGGGTCAAGTTGGGGAGTGGTCAGGGGCGGGAGTGGGTCAGGGGGAGTGGGTCAAGGGGGGGAGTGAGTCAAGTGGGGGCGTGGTTCAAGGTGAGGGAGTGGGTCAAGGACGGGAGTGGGTCAAGTAGGGAGTGGGTCAAGGGGAGGGAGTGGGTCAAGGGGAAGGATTGGGTCAAGTGGAGGGAGTGGGTCAAGGGGAGGGAGTGGGTCAAGGGGGGGAGTGGTTCAAGGGGAGAGTGGGTCAAGGGGAGGGAGTGGGTCAAGGGGAGGGAGTGGGTAAAGGGGGGGAGAAGGTCAGGGGGGGAGAAGTTCAAGGGGGAGCGGGTCAAGTGGGGAGTGGATCAAGGGGGGTAAATGAGTCAAGTGGGGGAGTGGGTCTAGGGGGTGAGTGGATCAAGGGGAGGGAGTGGGTCAAGGGGAGGGAGTGGGTCAGGGGGGGAGTGGGCCAAGTGGTGGGAGTGGGACAAGGGGACAACTGAGTCAAGGGGGGCGAGTGGGTCAAGGTGGGAGTGGGTCAAGGGGGGAGTGGGTCAAGGGGGGGAGAGGGTCAGAGGGGGAGTGGATCAGGGCGGAGGGGGTCAAGGGGGAGTGGGTCAGTGGGGAGTGGGTCAAGTGGGGAGTGGGTCAAGGGCGGAGTGGCTCAAGTGGGGGAGTGTTTCAAGGGGGGAGTGTCTCAAGGGGGGGAGTGGGTCAAGGGGGGGAGTGGGTCAAGTTGGGGAGTGGTCAGGGGCGGGAGTGGGTCAGGGGGGAGTGGGTCAAGGGGGGGAGTGAGTCAAGGGGGGGCGTGGTTCAAGGCGAGGGAGTGGGTCAAGGACGGGAGTGGGTCAAGGAGGGAGTGGGTCAAGGGGACGGAGTGGGTCAAGAGGAAGGATTGGGTCAAGTGGAGGTAGTGGGTCAAGGGGAGGGAGTGGGTCAAGGGGGAATGGGTCAAGGGGAGAGTGGGTCAAGGGGAGGGAGTGGGTCAAGGGGATGGAGTGGGTAAAGGGGGGAGAAGGTCATGGGGGGAGAAGGTCAAGGGGGGAGCGGGTCAAGTGGGGAGTGGGTCAAGGGGGGTAAATGGGTCAAGTGGGGGAGTGGGTCTAGGGGGTGAGTGGGTCAAGGGGAGGGAGTGGGTCAAGGGGAGGGAGTGGGTCAGGGTGGGAGTGGGCCAAGTGGTGGGAGTGGGACAAGGGGACGACTGAGTCAAGGGGGGCGAGTGGGTCAAGGGGGGGAAGTGGGTCAAGGGGAGGGACTGGGTCAAGGGGGGAGAAGATCAAGGGGGGGAGTGGGTCAAGGGGGGGAGTGGGTCAAGTAGTGGAGTGGGTCAAAGGGGGGAGTTGTTCAAGGGGAGGGAGTGGGTCAAAGGGGGGAGAAGGTCAGGGGGGAGAAGGTCAAGGGGCGAGCGGGTCAAGTGGGGAGTGGGTCAAGGGGGGTAAATGGGTCAAGTGGGGGAGTGGGTCTAGGGGTTGAGTGGGTCAAGGGGGGGAGTGTGTCAAGGGGGGGATTGGGTCAAGGGGGGCAGTAGGTCAAGGGGGGAGTGCGTCAAGTGGGGGGAGTGTGTCAAGGGGGGAGTGGGTCAAGGGGGGGGAGTGGGTCAAGGGGGGGAATTGGGTCAAGGGGGGTTCAAGAGGAGTAGGTCAAGGGGGGGAGTGGGTCAAGCGGAGGGAGTGGGTCAAGGGGTGGGAGTGGGTCAAGGGGGGAGTGGGTCAAGGGGGGGAGTTGGTCAAGGAGAGGGAGTGTGTCAAGGGGGGAATGGGTCAGTGGGGGAGTGGGTCAAGGGGAGGGAATGGGTTTAGGGGAGGGAGTGGGTCAAGGGGAGGGAGTGGGTCAAGGGGGGGAGTGAGTCAGGGGGGGTGTGGGTCAAGGGGAGGGAGTGGGTCAGGGAGGGAGTGGGTCAGGGGGAGGGAGTGGGTCAGGGGGGGAGTGGGTCAAGGAGGGGGAGTGGTTCAAGCAGGGGAATGGGTCAAGGGGGGGAGTGGGTCAGGGGGGAGTGGGTCAAGGGGGGAGTGGCTCAAGGGGGGGAGTGTGTCAAGGGGAGGAGTGTGTCAAGGGGGGGTGTGGGTCAGGGGTGAGTAGGTCAAGGGGGGAGTGTGTCAAGGGGGGAGTGGATCAAGTTGGGGAGTGGTCAGGGGCAGGAGTGGGTCATGGGGGAGTGGGTCAAGGGGGGGAGTGGGTCAAGGGGGGAGTGGGTCAAGCCGAGGGAGTGGGTCAAGGGCGGGAGTGGGTCAAAGAGGGAGTGGGTCAAGGGGAGGGAGTGGGTTAAGGGGAGGAGTAGGTCAAGGGAGGGAAGTAGGTCAAGGGGGGGAGTGTTCAAGGGGGGGGAGTGGGTCAATGCGAGGGAGTGGGTCGGGGGGGAGTAGGTCAAGGAGGGGAGTGGGTCAAAGGGGGGAGTTGTTCAAGGGGAGGGAGTGGGTCAAGGGGGGGAGAAGGTCAGGGGGGGAGAAGGTCAAGGGGGGAGCGGGTCAAGTGGGGAGTGGGTCAAGGGGGGTAAATGGGTCAAGTGGGGGAGTGGTTCTAGGGGGTGAGTGGGTCAAGGGGGAGGAGTGTGTCAAGGGGGGGAATGGTTCAAGGGGGGCAGTGGGTCAAGGGGGGAGTGCGTCAAGTGGGGGAGTGGGTCAAGGGGGGGAGTTGTTCAAGGGGAGGGAGTGGGTCAAGGGGGGGAGAAGGTCAAGGGGGGAGAAGGTCAAGGGGGGAGCGGGTCAAGTGGGGAGTGGGTCAAGGGGGGTAAATGGGTCAAGTGGGGGAGTGGGTCTAGGGGGTGAGTGGGTCAAGAGGGGGGAGTGTGTCAAGGGGGGGATTGGGTCAAGGGGGGCAGTGGGTCAAGGGGGGAGTGCGTCAAGTGGGGGGAGTGGGTCAAGGGGGGGAGTGGGTCAAGGGGGGGGAGTGGATCAAGGGGGGAATTGGGTCAAGGGGGCGTCAAGAGGAATGGGTCAAGGGGGGGAGTGGGTCAAGCGGAGGGAGTGAGTCAAGGGGTGGGAGTGGGTCAAGGGGGGGAGTGGGTCAAGGGGGGGAGTGGATCAAGGAGAGGGAGTGCGTAAAGGGGGGAATGGGTCAGTGGGGGAGTGGGTCAAGGGGAGGGAATGGGTCAAGGGGAGGGAGTGGGTCAAGGAGGGGAGTGGGTTCAAGGGTGGAATGGGTCAAGGGAAGGGAGTGAGTCTAGGGGAGGGAGTGGGTCAAGGGGATGGAGTGAGTCTAGGCGAGGGAGTGGGTCAAGGGGAGGGAGTGGGTCAGGGAGGGAGTGGGTCAGGGGGAGGGAGTGGGTCAGGGGGGGAGTGGGTCAAGGATGGGGAGTGGTTCAAGCAGGGGAATGGGTCAAGGGGGGGCAGTGGGTCAGGGGGGAGTGGGTCAAGGGGGGAGTGTGTCAAGGGGGGGAGTGTGTCAAGAGGGGTAGTGGGTCAGGGGGGAGTAGGTCAAGGGGGGAGAGTGTCAAGGGGGGGAGTGGGTCAAGTTGGGGAGTGGTCAGGGGCAGGAGTGGGTCAGGGGGGAGTGGGTCAAGGGGGGGAGTGGGTCAAGGGGGGCTGTGGGTCAAGCCGAGGGAGTGGGTCAAGGGGATGGAGTGGGTCAAGGGGAAGGAGTGGGTCAAGGGGAGGGAGTGGGTCAAGGGGAGGGAGTGGGTCAAGGTGGGAGTGGGTCAAGGGGGAGTGGGTCAAGGGGGGAGTGGATCAAGGGGGGGAGTGGGTCAGGTGGGGAGTGGGTCAGGGCGGAGGGGGTCAAGGGTGAGTGGGTCAGTGGGGAGTGGGTCAAGTGGGGAGTGGGTCAAGGGGGGAGTGGCTCAAGTGGGGGAGTGTTTCAAGGGGGGAGTGTCTCAAGGGGGGGAATGGGTCAAGGGGGGAGTGGGTCAAGGGGGGGAGTGGGTCAAGTTGGGGAGTGGTCAGGGGCGGGAGTGGGTCAGGGGGGAGTAGGTCAAGGGGGGGAGTGAGTCAAGTGGGGGGCATGGTTCAAGGCGAGGGAGTGGGTCAAGGACGGGAGTGGGTCAAGGAGGGAGTGGGTCAAGGGGAGGGAGTCGGTCAAGGGGAAGGATTGGGTCAAGTGGAGGGAGTGGGTCAAGGTGAGGCAGTTGGTCGGGGGGGAGTGGGTTAAGGGGGGTAGTTAGTCAGGGGGGAGTGGGTCAAGGGGAGGGAGTGGCTCAAGGGGGGGAGTGTGACAAGGGGGGAGTGGGTCATATGGTGGGAGTGGGACAAGGGGGGGATTGATCAAGGGGCGAGTGTGTCAATGGGGTGAGTGGGACAGAGGGGGAGTGGGTCAGGGGTGAGTGGGTCAAGGGGTAGTAGGTCAGGGGGATTGGGTCAAGGGGGGGAGTGGGTCAAGGGGGTGGAGTGGGTCAAGCGGGGGAGTGGGTCAGGAGGTAGTAGGTCAAGGGGGGAGTGGGTCAGGGGGGAGTGGGTCAAGGGGGGAGTGGGTCAGGGGGGAGTGGTGCAAGGGGAGTGTGGGTCAAGGGGGGGAATGGGTCAAGGGGGAATGGGTCAAGTGGGGGAGTGGGTCAAGTGGGGGAGTGGGTCAGTGGGGGAGTGGGTCAAGGGGAGTGAGTGGGTCAAGGGGAGGGAGTGGGTCAAGGAGGGGAGTGGGTCAAGGGGTGGGCGTGGGTCAAGGTGGGTAGTGGGTCAGGGGGAGAGAGTGGGTCAAGGGGAGGGAGTGGGTCAAGGGGGGGGAGTGGGTCAGCAGGGGAGTGGGTTAAGGGGAGGGAGTGGGTCGGGGGGAGTGGGACAAGAGGAGGGAGTGGGTCAAGGGGGGAGTGGGTCAAGGAGAGGGAGAGGGTCAAGGGGAGGGAGTGCGTCAGGGGGGAGTGGGTCAAGAGGAGGGAGTGGGTCAAAGACGGCGAGTGGTTCAAGGGGTGCGAGTGGGTCAAGGGGGGGAGTATGTCAAGGGGAGGGAGTGGGTCAAGGGGGGAGAAGTTCAAGGGGGGGAGTGGGTCAAGGGGAGGGAGTGGGTCAAGGGGGGGAGAAGGTCAGAGGGGGAGTGGGTCAGGGGGAGTGGGTCAAGGGGGGAGTGGGTCAAGGGGGGGAGTGGGTCAAGTTGGGGAGTGGTCAGGGGCGGGAGTGGGTCGGGGGAGTGGGTGAAGGGGGGGAGTGGGTGAAGGGGGGGAGTGGTTCAAGGGGGGGGAGTGGGTCAAGGTGAGGGAGTGGGTCAACGGAGGGAAGTGGATCAAGGGGGGGGAGTGGTTCAAGGGTGGGGAGTGGGTCAAGGGGAGCTGTTGGTGAAGGGAGGGAAGTGGATCAAGTGGGGGGAGTGGTTCAAGGGAGGTAAGTGGGTCAAGGGGGGGAGTGGTTCAAGGGGGGGGAGTGGTTCAAGCGGGGGAATGGGTCAAGGCGAGTGAGTGGGTCGGGGGGGTGTGGGTCAAGGGGGGGAGTGGGTCAAGGGGAGGCAGTGGGTCAGGGGGGAGTGGGTCAAGGGGAGGGAATGGGTCTGGGGAGAGTGGGTCAAGGGGGGGAGCAGGTCAAGAGGAAGGAGTGGGTCAAGGGGGGGAGTGGGTCAAGGGGAGGGAGTGGGTCAGGGGGCGAGTGGGTCAAGTGGTGGGAGTGGGACAAGGGAACGAGTGGGTCAAGAGGTGCGAGAGGGTCAAGGGGGGAGTGGGTCAAGGGGAGGGAGTGGGTCAAGGGGGGAGATGTTCAATGGGGGGAGTGGGTCAAGGGGAGGGAGTGGGTCAAGGGGGGGAGAAGGTCAAGGGGGGGAGTGGGTCAAGGGGGGAGTGGGTCAAGGGGAGGGAGTGGGTCATGGGGGGGAGAAGGTCAAGGGGGGAGTGGGTCAAGGGGGCAGTGGGTCAAGGGGGGGAGTGGGGCAAGTGGCGGAGTGGGTGAAGGGGGGATTGGGTGAAGGGGGGAATGGGTCAAGGGGGGGAGTGTGTCAAGGGGGGGTGTCAAGAGGAGTGGGTCAAGGGGGGAGTGGTTCAAGGGTGGAATGGGTCAAGGGGGGGAGTGGGTCAAGGGGGGAGAAGGTCAAGGGAGGGAGTGGGACAAGGGGGAGTTGGTCAAGGGGGGTGAATGGGTTAAGTGGGGGAGTGGGTCAAGAGGAGTGTGTCAAGGGGAGGAGTGGGTCAAGGGGAGGGAGTGGGTCGGGGGGAGTGGGTCAAGTTGGGGAGTGGTCAGGGGGGGAGTGCGTCGAGGGGGGAGTGGGTCAAGGGGGGAGTGGCTCAAGGCGAGGGAGTGGGTCAAGGGGGGACTGGGTCAAGGGGAGGGAATGGGTCAAGGGGAGGGATTGGGTCAAGGGGGGGAGAAGTTCAAGGGGGGTGTGGGTCAAGGGGTGGGTGTGGGTCAGGGGGGTGTGGGTCAAGGGGGGGAGTGGGTCAAGAGGAGGGAGTGGGTCAAGGGGGGGAGAGGTTCAAGGGGAGGGAGTGGGTCAGGGGGCGAGTGGGTCAAGTGGTGGGAGTGGGACAAGGGAACGAGTGGGTCAAGGGGGGCGAGTGGGTCAATGGGGGTGAGGGTCAAGGGTGGAGTGGGTGAATGGGGAAGTGGGTCAAGTGGGGGAGTGGGTGAAGGGGGGGAGTGGGTCAAGTGGGGGAGTGGGTCAAGGGGGGGAGTGGGTCAAGGGGGTTTTGTCAAGAGGAGTGGGTCAAGGGGGGAGTGGTTCACGGGGGGAATGGGTCAAACGGGGGAGTGGGTCAAGGGGGGGAGAAGGTCAAGGGGGGAGTGGGTCAAGGCGGGGGAGTGGGTCAACGGGAGGCAGTGGGTCGGGGGGGAGTAGGTCAAGGGGAGTGAGTGGGTCAGGGGTTGTGGGTCAAGGGGGGAGAGGGTCAAGCGGAGGGAATGGGTCAAGGGGGGGACTGGGTCAAGGGGAGGGAATCGGTGAAGGTGAGGGATTGGGTCAAGGGGGGCAGAAGGTCAATGGGGGGAGTGGGTCAAGGTGGGGAGTGGGTCAAGGGGAGGCAGTTGGTCGGGGGGGAGTGGGTCAAGGGGAGAGAGTGGGTGAGGGGGGAGTGGGTCAAGGGGGGAGTGGGTCAAGAGGAGGGAGTGGGTCAAGGGGGGAGTGGGTCAAGGGGAGGGAGTGGGTCAGGGGGCGAGTGGGTCAAGTGGTGGGAGTGGGACAAGGGAACGAGTGGGTCAAGGGGGGCGAGTGGGTCAAGGGGCGAGTGGGTCAAGGGGAGGGAGTGGGTCAAGGGGGGGAGTGGGTCAAGGGAGGTGAATGGGTCAAGTGGCGGAGTTGGTCTTGGGGGTGAGTGGGTCAAGTGGGTGAATGGGTCAAGTGGGCGTGTGGGTCAAGGGGGGGAGTGGGTGAAGGGGCGGAGTGGATAAAGGGGTGGAGTGGGTCAAGGGGGGGATTGGGTCAAGGGAGGGGTGGGTCAAGAGGTGTGGGTCAGGGGGGGAGTAGGTCAAGGGGAGGGAGTCGGCCAAGGGGGATACTGGGTCAAAGGGAGGGAGTGGGTCAATGGTGGAGTGGGTCAAGGGGGGAGTGGGTCAAGGGGGGGAGTGGGTCAAGTCGGGGAGTGGGTCAAGAGGGGTAGGGGGTCAAGGGGGGGATTGATCAAGGGGAGGGAGTGGGTCAAAGGGAGGGAGTGGGTCAAGGGGAGTGGGTCAAGGGTCAAGGGGGGAGTGGGTCAAGGGGGGAGTGGGTCAAGTGGGCAAGTGGGTCAAGGGGGTGGACTGATTTAGTGGGGGAGTGGGTCAAGGGGGGGTGTGGGTCAGTGGTGGAGTGGGCCAAGCGGGGGGCGTAGGACAGGGGGGACTGGGTCAAGGGGGAGTAGGTCAAGGGGAGGGATTCGGCCAAGGGGGATACTGGGTCAAAGGGAGGGAGTGGGTCAAGGGTTGGATTGGGTTAAGGGGGGAGTGGATCAAGGGGGGGAGTGGGTCAAGTGGGGGAGTAGGTCAAGGGGGATGAATGGGTTAAGGGGGGGTGGGTCAAGGGGGGGAGTGTGTCAAGGGGGTGAGTGGGTCAAGGGGTGAGTGGGTCAAAGGGGAGGAGTGGGTCAAGGAGGGTGAATGGGTCAAGGGGGTGAGTGGGTAAAGGGGGGAATGGGTCAAGGTGCGGAGTGGTTCAAGTGGGAGAGTGGGTCAAGGGGGGTAGTGGGTCAAGTGGGGGAGTGGGTCAAGGGGGGAGTGGGTCAAGTGGGGGAGTGGGTCAAGGGGGGGAGTGGGTCAAGAGGAGGGAGTGGGTCAAAGGGGGGGAGTGGGTCAAGGGGGCGGGAGTGGGTCAGTAGGGTAGTGGGTCAAGGGGGGGAGAGGCTCAAGTGGGGGAGTGTGTCAAGGGGGCGAGCGTGTCAAGGGAGGGAGTGGGTCGGGGGGAGTGGGTCAAGGCGGGGGAGTGGGTCAGGGGGCGAGTGGGTCAAGTGGTGGGAGTGGGACAAGGGAACGAGTGGGTCAAGGGGGGCGAGTGGGTCAAGGGGGGGAGTGGGTCAAGGGGGGGAGTGGGTCAAGGAGGCGGGAGTGGGTCAAGGGGGGTAGGGGGTCAAGGGGCGGATTGATCAAGGGGAGGGAGTGGGTCAATGGGAGGGAGTGGGTCAAGGGGGAATGAGTCAATGGGGGGAGTGGGTCAAGGGGGGAGTGAGTCAAGTGGGCGAGTGGGTCAAGGGGGGGAGTGATTCAGTGGGGGAGTGTTCAAGGAGGGGGAGTGGGTCTGTGGTGGAGTGGGCCAAGGGGGGAGTAGGTCAAGGGGAGGGAGTCGCACAAGGGGGGTACTGGGTCAAAGGGAGGGAGTGGGTAAAGGGTGGAGTGGGTCAAGGGGGGGAGTGGGTCAAGAGGGGGAGTGGGTCAAGTGGGGGAGTGGGTCAAGGAGGGTAGGGAGTCAAGGGGGAGATTGGTCAAGGGGAGGGAGTGGGTCAAAGGGGGAGTGGGTCAAGGGGGGTGTGGGTCAAGGGGGGGAGTGGGTCAAGCCGAGGGAGTGGGTCAAGGGCGGGAGTGGGTCAAGGAGGGAGTGGGTCAAGAGGATGGAGTGGGTCAAGTGGAGGGAGTGGGTCAAGTGAGGGAGTGGCTCAAGGGGAGGGAGTGGGTTAAGGGGAGGAGTAGGTCAAGGGAGGGAAGTTGGTCGGGGGGGGGGAGTGGATCAGGGGGGAGTAGGGCAAGCGGAGGGAGTGGGTCAATGGGGGGAATGGGTCAAGGGGGGGAGTGGTGCAAGGGGAGTGTGGGTCAAGGGGGGAATGGGTCAAGGGGGGAATGAGTCAAGTGGGGGAGTGGGTCAAGTGGGGGAGTGGGTCAGTGGGGGAGTGGGTCAAGGGGAGGGAGGGGGCCAAGGGGAGGGAGTGGGTCAAGGAGGGGAGTGGGTCAAGAGGTGGGAGTGGGTCAAGGGGGGTAGTGGGTCAGGGGGAGGGAGTGGGTCAAGGGGAGGGAGTGGGTCAAGGGGTGGGAGTGGGTCAAGGGGAGGGAGTGGGTCAGGGGGGTAGTGGGTCAAGAGGAGGGAGTGGGTCAAGGAGGGGGAGTTGTTCAAGGGGGGGAATAAATCAAGGGGGGGAGTGGGTCAGGGAGCGAGTGGGTCAGGGGGCAGTTGGTCAAGGGGGGAGTGGCTCAAGGGGGGGAGTGTGACAAGGGGGGAATGGGTCAAGGGGGGAGTGGGTTAGGGGGGAGTGGATCAAGGGGGGAGTGGGTAAAGCGGGTGGAGTGGGTTAGGGGAGGGAGTGGGTCAGGGCGGGAGTGGGTCAGGATGTAGTGGGTCAAGGGGGGGTGGAGTGGGTCAGGGGCGAGTGCGTCAAGGGGGCCATGGGTCAGGGGTGAGTGGGTCAAGGGGGGAGTGGGTCAAATGGGGAGTGGGTCAAGGGGGGGAATGGGTCAAGGGGGGAGTGGTTCAAGGGGAGTGTGGGTCAAGGGGGGGAATGGGTCAAGGGGGAATGGGTCAAGTGGGGGAGTGGGTCAAGTGGGGGAGTGGGTCAGTGGGGGAGTGGGTGAAGGGGAGAGAGTGGGTCAAGGGGAGGGAGTGGGTCAAGGATGGGAGTGGGTCAAGGGGTGGGAGTGGGTCAAGGTGGGTAGTGGGTCAGGGGGAGAGAGTGGGTCAAGGGGAGGGAGTGGGTCAAGGGGGGAAGTGGGTCAGCAGGGGAGTGGGTTAAGGGGAGGGAGTGGGTCGGGGGGGGTGGGTCAAGAGGAGGGAGTGGGTCAAGGGGGGAGTGGGTCAAGGGGAGGGAGAGGGTCAAGGGGAGGGAGTGCGTCAGGGGGGGAGTGGGTCAAGAGGAGGGAGTGGGTCAAGGAGGGCGAGTGGTTCAACGGGTGCGGGTGGGTCAAGGGGGGGAGTATGTCAAGGGGAGGGAGTAGGTCAAGGGGGGAGAAGTTCAAGGGGGGGAGTGGGTCAAGGGGAGGGAGTGGGTCAAGGGGGGAGAAGGTCAGAGGGGGAGTGGGTCAGGGGGAGTGGGTCAAGGGGGGAGTGGGTCAAGGGGGGGAGTTGGTCAAGTTGGGGAGTGGTCAGGGGCGGGAGTGGGTCGGGGGAGTGGGTGAAGGGGGGGAGTGGGTCAAGAGGGGGAGTGGGTCAAGGTGAGGGAGTGGGTCAACGGAGGGAAGTGGATCAAGGGGGGGGAGTGGTTCAAGGGTGGGGAGTGGGTCAAGGGGGGGTGTTGGTGAAGAGAGGGAAGTGGATCAAGTGGGGGGAGTGGTTCAAGGGAGGTAAGTGGGTCAAGGGGGGGAGTGGTTCAAGGGGGGGGAGCGGTTCAAGGGGGGTAATGGGTCAAGGCGAGTGAGTGGGTCGGGGGGGAGTGGGTCAAGTGGGGGGAGTGGGTCAAGGGGGGGAGTGGGTCAAGGGGGGGAGCGGGTCAAGGGGAGGCAGTGGGTCGGGGGGAGTGGGTCAAGGGGAGGGAGTGGGTCTGGGGAGAGTTGGGTCAAGGGGGGAGTGGGTCAAGAGGAAGGAGTGGGTCAAGGGGGGGAGTGGGTCAAGGGCAGGGAGTGGGTCAGGGGGCGAGTGGGTCAAGTGGTGGGAGTGGGACAAGGGAACGAGTGGGTCAAGGGGTTCGAGTGGGTCAAGGGGGGGAGTGGGTCAAGGGGAGGGAGTGGGTCAAGGGGGGAGAAGTTCAATGGGGGGAGTGGGTCAAGGGGAGGGAGTGGGTCAAGGTGGGGAGAAGGTCAAGGGGGGAGTGGGTCAAGGGGGGAGTGGGTCAAGGGGGCAGTGGGTCAAGGGGGGGAGTGGGGCAAGTGGCGGAGTGGGTGAAGGGGGGGATTGGGTGAAGGGGGGAATGGGTCAAGGGGGGGAGTGTGTCAAGGGGGGGGTGTCAAGAGGAGTGGGTCAAGGGGGGTGTGGTTCAAGGGCGGAATGGGTCATGGGGGGGAGTGGGTCAAGGGGGGAGAAAAGGGGGGGAGTGGGACAAGGGGGGAGTTGGTCAAGGGGGGTGAATGGGTTAAGTGGGGGAGTGGGTCAAGAGGAGTGTGTCAAGGGGAGGAGTGGGTCAAGGGGCGGGAGTGGGTCGGGGGGAGTGGGTCAAGTTGGGGAGTGGTCAGGGGGGGAGTGCGTCGAGGGGGGAGTGGGTCAAGGGGGGAGTGGGTCAAGGCGAGGGAGTGGGTCAAGGGGGGACTGGGTCAAGGGGAGGGAATGGGTCCAGGGGAGGGATTGGGTCAAGGGGGGGAGAAGGTCAAGGGGGGGAGTGCGTCAAGGGGTGAGTGGGTCAAGGGGAGGCAGTGGGTCGGGAGGAAGTGGGTCAAGGGGAGGGTGTGGGTCAGGTGGGTGTGGGTCAAGGGGGGGAGTGGGTCAAGAGGAGGGAGTGGGTCAAGGGGGGGAGTGGTTCAAGGGGAGGGAGTGGGTCAGGGGGCGAGTGGGTCAAGTGGTGGGAGTGGGACAAGGGAACGAGTGGGTCAAGGGGGGCGAGTGGGTCAAGGGGGGTGTGGGTCAAGTGGGGGAGTGGGTAAGGGGGGGAGTGGGTCAAGTGGGGGAGTGGGTGAAGGGGGGGAGTGGGTCAAGGAGGGGTTTGTCAAGAGGAGTGGGTCAAGGGGGGAGTGGTTCAAGGGGGGAATGGGTCAAGCGGGGGAGTGGGTCAAGGGGGGAGAAGTTCAATGGGGGGAGTGGGTCAAGGGGAGGGAGTGGGTCAAGGGGGGGAGAAGGTCAAGGGGGGGAGTGGGTCAAGGGGGGAGTGGGTCAAGGGGAGGGAGTGGGTCAAGGGGGGGAGAAGGACAAGGGGGGAGTGGGTCAAGGGGGGAGTGGGTCAAGGGGCAGTGGGTCAAGGGGGGGAGTGGGGCAAGTGGCGGAGTGGGTGAAGGGGGGATTGGGTGAACGGGGGAATGGGTCAAGGGGGGGAGTGTGTCAAGGGGGGGGTGTCAAGAGGAGTGGGTCAAGGGGGGAGTGGTTCAAGGGTGGAATGGGTCAAGGGGGGAAGTGGGTCAAGGGGGGAGAAGGTCAAGGGGGGGAGTGGGACAAGGGGGGAGTTGATCAAGGGGGGTGAATGGGTTAAGTGGGGGAGTGGGTCAAGAGGAGTGTGTCAAGGGGAGGAGTGGGTCAAGGGGAGGGAGTGGGTCGGGGGTAGTGGGTCAAGTTGGGGAGTGGTCAGGGGGGGAGTGCGTCAAGGGGGGAGTGGGTTAGGGGGGAGTGGATCAAGGGGGGAGTGGGTAAAGCGGGTGGAGTGGGTTAGGGGAGGGAGTGGGTCAGGGCGGGAGTGGGTCAGGATGTAGTGGGTCAAGGGGGGGTGGAGTGGGTCAGGGGCGAGTGCGTCAAGGGGGCCATGGGTCAGGGGTGAGTGGGTCAAGGGGGGAGTGGGTCAAATGGGGAGTGGGTCAAGGGGGGGAATGGGTCAAGGGGGGAGTGGTTCAAGGGGAGTGTGGGTCAAGGGGGGGAATGGGTCAAGGGGGAATGGGTCAAGTGGGGGAGTGGGTCAAGTGGGGGAGTGGGTCAGTGGGGGAGTGGGTGAAGGGGAGAGAGTGGGTCAAGGGGAGGGAGTGGGTCAAGGATGGGAGTGGGTCAAGGGGTGGGAGTGGGTCAAGGTGGGTAGTGGGTCAGGGGGAGAGAGTGGGTCAAGGGGAGGGAGTGGGTCAAGGGGGGAAGTGGGTCAGCAGGGGAGTGGGTTAAGGGGAGGGAGTGGGTCGGGGGGGTGGGTCAAGAGGAGGGAGTGGGTCAAGGGGGGAGTGGGTCAAGGGGAGGGAGAGGGTCAAGGGGAGGGAGTGCGTCAGGGGGGGAGTGGGTCAAGAGGAGGGAGTGGGTCAAGGAGGGCGAGTGGTTCAACGGGTGCGGGTGGGTCAAGGGGGGGAGTATGTCAAGGGGAGGGAGTAGGTCAAGGGGGGAGAAGTTCAAGGGGGGGAGTGGGTCAAGGGGAGGGAGTGGGTCAAGGGGGGAGAAGGTCAGAGGGGGAGTGGGTCAGGGGGAGTGGGTCAAGGGGGGAGTGGGTCAAGGGGGGGAGTTGGTCAAGTTGGGGAGTGGTCAGGGGCGGGAGTGGGTCGGGGGAGTGGGTGAAGGGGGGGAGTGGGTCAAGAGGGGGAGTGGGTCAAGGTGAGGGAGTGGGTCAACGGAGGGAAGTGGATCAAGGGGGGGGAGTGGTTCAAGGGTGGGGAGTGGGTCAAGGGGGGGTGTTGGTGAAGAGAGGGAAGTGGATCAAGTGGGGGGAGTGGTTCAAGGGAGGTAAGTGGGTCAAGGGGGGGAGTGGTTCAAGGGGGGGGAGCGGTTCAAGGGGGGTAATGGGTCAAGGCGAGTGAGTGGGTCGGGGGGGAGTGGGTCAAGTGGGGGGAGTGGGTCAAGGGGGGGAGTGGGTCAAGGGGGGGAGCGGGTCAAGGGGAGGCAGTGGGTCGGGGGGAGTGGGTCAAGGGGAGGGAGTGGGTCTGGGGAGAGTTGGGTCAAGGGGGGAGTGGGTCAAGAGGAAGGAGTGGGTCAAGGGGGGGAGTGGGTCAAGGGCAGGGAGTGGGTCAGGGGGCGAGTGGGTCAAGTGGTGGGAGTGGGACAAGGGAACGAGTGGGTCAAGGGGTTCGAGTGGGTCAAGGGGGGGAGTGGGTCAAGGGGAGGGAGTGGGTCAAGGGGGGAGAAGTTCAATGGGGGGAGTGGGTCAAGGGGAGGGAGTGGGTCAAGGTGGGGAGAAGGTCAAGGGGGGAGTGGGTCAAGGGGGGAGTGGGTCAAGGGGGCAGTGGGTCAAGGGGGGGAGTGGGGCAAGTGGCGGAGTGGGTGAAGGGGGGGATTGGGTGAAGGGGGGAATGGGTCAAGGGGGGGAGTGTGTCAAGGGGGGGGTGTCAAGAGGAGTGGGTCAAGGGGGGTGTGGTTCAAGGGCGGAATGGGTCATGGGGGGGAGTGGGTCAAGGGGGGAGAAAAGGGGGGGAGTGGGACAAGGGGGGAGTTGGTCAAGGGGGGTGAATGGGTTAAGTGGGGGAGTGGGTCAAGAGGAGTGTGTCAAGGGGAGGAGTGGGTCAAGGGGCGGGAGTGGGTCGGGGGGAGTGGGTCAAGTTGGGGAGTGGTCAGGGGGGGAGTGCGTCGAGGGGGGAGTGGGTCAAGGGGGGAGTGGGTCAAGGCGAGGGAGTGGGTCAAGGGGGGACTGGGTCAAGGGGAGGGAATGGGTCCAGGGGAGGGATTGGGTCAAGGGGGGGAGAAGGTCAAGGGGGGGAGTGCGTCAAGGGGTGAGTGGGTCAAGGGGAGGCAGTGGGTCGGGAGGAAGTGGGTCAAGGGGAGGGTGTGGGTCAGGTGGGTGTGGGTCAAGGGGGGGAGTGGGTCAAGAGGAGGGAGTGGGTCAAGGGGGGGAGTGGTTCAAGGGGAGGGAGTGGGTCAGGGGGCGAGTGGGTCAAGTGGTGGGAGTGGGACAAGGGAACGAGTGGGTCAAGGGGGGCGAGTGGGTCAAGGGGGGTGTGGGTCAAGTGGGGGAGTGGGTAAGGGGGGGAGTGGGTCAAGTGGGGGAGTGGGTGAAGGGGGGGAGTGGGTCAAGGAGGGGTTTGTCAAGAGGAGTGGGTCAAGGGGGGAGTGGTTCAAGGGGGGAATGGGTCAAGCGGGGGAGTGGGTCAAGGGGGGAGAAGTTCAATGGGGGGAGTGGGTCAAGGGGAGGGAGTGGGTCAAGGGGGGGAGAAGGTCAAGGGGGGGAGTGGGTCAAGGGGGGAGTGGGTCAAGGGGAGGGAGTGGGTCAAGGGGGGGAGAAGGACAAGGGGGGAGTGGGTCAAGGGGGGAGTGGGTCAAGGGGCAGTGGGTCAAGGGGGGGAGTGGGGCAAGTGGCGGAGTGGGTGAAGGGGGGATTGGGTGAACGGGGGAATGGGTCAAGGGGGGGAGTGTGTCAAGGGGGGGGTGTCAAGAGGAGTGGGTCAAGGGGGGAGTGGTTCAAGGGTGGAATGGGTCAAGGGGGGAAGTGGGTCAAGGGGGGAGAAGGTCAAGGGGGGGAGTGGGACAAGGGGGGAGTTGATCAAGGGGGGTGAATGGGTTAAGTGGGGGAGTGGGTCAAGAGGAGTGTGTCAAGGGGAGGAGTGGGTCAAGGGGAGGGAGTGGGTCGGGGGTAGTGGGTCAAGTTGGGGAGTGGTCAGGGGGGGAGTGCGTCGAGGGGGGAGTGGGTCAAGGGGGGAGTGGGTCAAGGCGAGGGAGTGGGTCAAGGGGGGACTGGGACAAGGGGAGGGAATGGGTCAAGGGGAGGGATTGGGTCAAGGGGGGGAGAAGGTCAAGGGGGGGAGTGGGTCAAGGGGTGAGTGGGTCAAGGGGAGGCAGTGGGTCGGGGGTAAGTGGGTCAAGGGGAGGGTGTGGGTCAGGGGGGTGTGGGTCAAGGGGGGGAGTGGGTCAAGAGGGGGGAGTGGGTCAAGGGGGGGAATGGTTCAAGGGGAGGGAGTGGGTCAGGGGGCGAGTGGGTCAAGTGGTGGGAGTGGGACAAGGGAACGAGTAGGTCAAGGGGGGCGAGTGGGTCAAGGGGGGTGTGTGTCAAGTGGGGGAGTGGGTGAAGGGGGGGAGTGGGTCAAGTGGGGGAGTGGGTGAAGGGGGGGAGTTGGTCAAGGGGGGGTTTGTCAAGAGGAGTGGGTCGAGGGGGGAGTGGTTCAAGGGGGGAATGGGTCAAGCGGGGGAGTGGGTCAAGGGGGGGAGAAGGTCAAGGTGGGAGTGGGTCAAGGCGGGGGAGTGGGTCAACGGGAGGCAGTGGATCGGGGGGGAGTAGGTCAAGGGGAGGGAGTGGGTCAGGGGGAGTGGGTCAAGGGGGGAGAGGGTCAAGCGGAGGGAATGGGTCAAGGGGGGGACTGGGTCAAGGGGAGGGAATGGGTCAAGGTGAGGGATTGGGTCAAGGGGGGCAGAAGGTCAAGGGGGGGAGTAGGTCAAGGGGGGGAGTGGGTCAAGGGGAGGCAGTGGATCGGGGGGAGTGGGTCAAGGGGAGGGAGTGGTTCAGCGGGGAGTGGGTCAAGGGGGAGTGGGTCAAGAGGAGGGAGTGGGTCAAGGGGGGAGTGGATCAAGGGGAGGGAGTGAGTCAGGGGGCGAGTTGGTCAAGTGGTGGGAGTGGGACAAGGGAACGAGTGGGTCAAGGGGGGCGAGTGGGTCAAGGGGGGGAGTGGGTCAAGGGGAGGGAGTGGGTCAAGGGGGGGAGTGGGTCAAGGGGGGTGAATGGGTCAAGTGGGGGAGTTGGTCTTGGGGGTGAGTGGGTCAAGTGGGTGAATGGGTCAAGTGGGCGTGTGGGTCAAGTGGGCGTGTGGGTCAAGGGGGGGAGTGGGTGAAGGGGCGGAGTGGATAAAGGGGTGGAGTGGGTCAAGGGGGGTACTGGGTCAAAGGGAGGGAGTGGGTCAAGGGTGGAGTGGGTCAAGGGGGGGAGTGGGTCAAGGGGGGGAGTGGGTCAAGTCGGGGAGTGGGCCAAGAGGGGAAGGGGGTCAAGGGGGGGATTGATCAAGGGGAGGGAGTGGGTCAAAGGGAGGGAGTGGGTCAAAGGGGAGTGGGTCAAGGGGGGAGTGGGTCAAGGGGGGAGTGGGTCAAGTGGGCAAGTAGGTCAAGGGGGTGGAGTGATTCAGTGAGGGAGTGGGTCAAGGGGGGGAGTGGGTCAAGGGGGGAGTGGGTCAAGGGGAGGGAGTGGATCAAGGGGGGGAGAAGGTCAAGGGGGGAGTGGGTCAAGGGGGGAGTGGGTCAAGGGGGCAGTGGGTCAAGGGGGGGAGTGGGGCAAGTGGCGGAGTGGGTGAAGGGGGGGATTGGGTGAAGGGGGGAATGGGTCAAGGGGGGGAGTGTGTCAAGGGGGGGTGTCAAGAGGAGTGGGTCAAGGGGGGAGTGGTTCAAGGGCGGAATGGGTCAAGGGGGGAGTGGGTCAAGGGGGGAGAATGTCAAGGGGGGGAGTGGGACAAGGGGGGAGTTGGTCAAGGGGGGTGAATGGGTTAAGTGGGGGAGTGGGTCAAGAGGAGTGTGTCAAGGGGAGGAGTGGGTCAAGGGGAGGGAGTGGGTCGGGGGGAGTGGGTCAAGTTGGGGAGTGGTCAGAGGGGGAGTGCGTCGAGGGGGGAGTGGGTCAAGGGGGGAGTGGGTCAAGGCGAGGGAGTGGGTCAAGGGGGGACTGGGTCAAGGGGAGGGAATGGGTCCAGGGGAGGGATTGGGTCAAGGGGGGGAGAAGGTCAAGGGGGGAGTGGGTCAGGGGGTGAGTGGGTCAAGTGGAGGCAGTGGGTCGGGGGGAAGTGGGTCAAAAAGAGGGTGTGGGTCAGGGGGGTGTGGGTCAAGGGGGGGAGTGGGTCAAGAGGAGGGAGTGGGTCAAGGGGGGGAGTGGTTCAAGGGGAGGGAGTGGGTCAGGGGGCGAGTGGGTCAAGTCGGGGAGTGGGCCAAGAGTGGTAGGGGGTCAAGGGGGGGATTGATCAAGGGGAGGGAGTGGGTCAAAGGGAGGGAGTGGGTCAAAGGGGAGTGGGTCAAGGGGGGAGTGGGTCAGTGGTGGAGTGGGCCAAGCGGGGGGAGTAGGACAGGGGGGACTGGGTCAAGGGGGAGTAGGTCAAGGGGAGGGAGTCGGCCAAGGGGGGTACAGGGTCAAAGGGAGGGAGTGGGTCAAGGGTGGAGTGGGTCAAGGGGGGGAGTGGGTCAAGGGGGGGAGTGGGTCAAGTGGGGGAGTGGGTCAAGAAGGGTAGGGGGTCAAGGGGGGGATTGGTGAAGGGGAGGGAGTGGGTCAAAGGGAGGGAGTGGGTCAAGGGGGAGTGGGTCAAGTGGGGGAGTGGGTCAAGGGGGGAGTGGGTCAAATGGGCGAGTGGGTCAAGGGGGGAGAGGGTCAGGGGGGTGAATGGGTCAAGGGGGGAGTGGGTCAAGGGGGTGGATTGGGTTAAGGGGGGAGTGGATCAAGGGGGGGAGTGGGTCAAGGGGGGGAGTAGATCAAGGGGGATGAATGGGTCAAGGGGGGGTGGGTCAAGGGAGGTGTGGGTCAAAGGGGGGGAGTGGGTCAAGGAGGGTGAATGGGTCAAGGGGGGAGTGGGTAAAGGGGGGAATGGGTCAAGGGTGGGAGTGGTTCAAGGGGGGGGTGGGTGAAGTTGGGGAGTGGGTCAGGGGGGAGTGGGTCAAGGGGGGAGTGGGTCAAGGGGGGAAGTGGGTCAAGGGGGGTGAATGGGTCAAGTGGGGGAGTGGGTCTTGTGGGTGAGCGGGTCAAGTGGGTGAATGGGTCAAGTGGGGGTGTGGGTCAAGGGGGGGAGTGGGTGAAGGGGGGGAGTGGGTCAAGGGGTGGAGTGGGTCAAGGGGGGGATTGGGTCAAGGGATGGTTGGGTCAAGAGTTGTGGGTCAAGGGGGGAGTGGGTCAAGGGGAAGGAGTGGGTCAGTGGGGGAGTGAGTCGAGGGGGGGGGAGTGATTCAGTGGGGGAGTGGGTCAAGGTGGGTGAGTGGGTCAGTGATGGAGTGGGCCAAGCGGGGGGAGTGGGACAGGGGGGAGTGGGTCAAGGGGGGAGTAGGTCAAGGGGAGGGAGTCGGCCAAGGGGGGTACTGGGTCAAAAGGAGGGAGTGGGTCAAGGGTGGAGTGGATCAAGAGGAGGAGTGGGTCAAGGGGGGGAGTGGGTCAAGTGGGCGAGTGGTTCAAGGGGGTAGTGATTCAGTGGGGGAGTGTTCAAGGAGGGGGAGTGGGTCAGTGGTGGAGTGGGCCAAGCGGGGGGAGTAGGACAGGGGGAGTGGGTCAAGGGGGGAGTAGGTCAAGGGGAGGGAGTCGGCCAAGGGGGGTACTGGGTCAAAGGGAGGGAGTGGGTAAAGGGTGGAGTGGGTCAAGGAGGGGAGTGGGTCAAGGGGGGGAGTGGGTCAAGTGGGGGAGTGGGTCAAGGAGGGTAGGGGGTCAAGGGGGGGATTGGTCAAGGGGAGGGAGTGGGTCAAAGGGAGGGAGTGGGTCATGGGGGTGTGGGTCAAGTGGGTGAGTGGGTCAAGGGGGGAGTGGGTCAAGTGGGCCAAGGGGGGGGAGAGGGTCAGGGAGTTGAATGGGTCAAGGGGGGGGGGGGTGTCATGGGGGGGAGAGTGTCAAGGGGGTGAGTGAGTCAAGGGGGTAGTCGGTCAAGGGGGTGAATGGGTCAAGGGGGGTGTGGGTCAAGGGGAGAGTGGGTCAAGGGGGGTGAATGGGCCAAGGGGGGGAGTGGATAAAGGGGGGAATGGGTCAAGGGGGGGAGTGGTTCAAGTGGGGGAGTGTGTCAAGGGTGGGAGTGGGTCAAGTGGGGGAGTGGGTCAAGGGGGGAGTGGGTCAAGTGGGGGAGTGGGTCAAGGAGGGGAGTGGGCCAAGGGTGGGAGTGGATCAGGTGGGGAAGTGGGTCAAGGGGGGGAGTGGGTCAATTGGGGGAGTGGGTCAAGGGGGGGAGTGGGTCAAGGGGGAGTGAGTCAAGGGGGGAGTGGGTCAAGTGGGGGAGTGGGTCAAGGGGGGGGAGTGGGTCAAGGGGGGGAGTGGGTCAAGGGGAGAGAATGCGTCAAGGGGGGAGTGCGTCAAAGGGAGGGAGTGGGTCGGGGGGAAGTGGGTCAAGGCGAGGGAGTGGTTCAAGGGGGGGCAGTGGGGAAAGGGGGGGAGTGGGTCAAGGGGGGGAGTGTGTCAAGGGGAGGGAGTGGGTCAAGGGGGGAGTGGGTCAAGGGGAGGGAGTGGTTCAAGGGGAGGGAGTGGGTCGGGGGGGGAGTGGGTCAAGGGGGGGGTGGGTCAGGGGGGTATTGCGTCAACGGGGGGAGTGGGTCAGGTGGGAGTGGGTCAAGGGGGGAGTGGGTCAAGGGTGGGAGTAGGTCAAGGGGTGGTAGTGGGTCAGAGGGGGAGTGTGTCAGGGGGCAGTGGGTCAAGTGGGTAGTGGGTCAAGGGGGGAGCAGGTCAGGGGGCAGTGGGTCAAGGGGGGGAGTGGGTCAAGGGGGGGAGTGGGTCAAGAGGGGAGTGGTCAAGGGGAGGGAGTGGGTCAAGGGGAGTGATTGAGCCAGGGGGAGGGAGTGGGTCAGGGGGGTGTAGGTCAAGAGGAGGGAGTGGGACAAGGAGGGGGAGTGGTTCAAGGGTGGGGATGGGTCAAGGGGGGGGAGTGGGTCAAGGGGAGGGAATGGGTCAGGGTGGGAGTGGTTCAGGCGGGAGTGGGTCAAGGGGGGAGTGGGTCAAGGGGAGGAGTGTGTCAAGGGGGGGAGTGGGTCAGGGGGAGTGGGTCAAGGGGGGGAGTGGGTCAAGGGGAGGGAGTGAGTCAAGGGGAGGGAGTTGTTCAAGGGGAGGGAGTGGGTCAAAGGGGGCAGTGGGTCAAGGAGGGGAGTGGGTCAAGGGGGGAGTGGGTCAAGGGGGGGAGTGGATCAGGCGGGGGAGTGGGTCAAGGGGGGAGTGGGTCAAGGGGGGGAGTGGATCAGGTGGGGGAGTGGGTCAAGGGGAGGGAGTGGGTCAAGGGGGGGAGTGGATCAAGGGGAGGGAGTGGGTCAAGGGGAGGGAGTGGGTCAAGGGGGTGAGTGGTTCAAGGGGAGGGAGTGGGTCAATGGGAGGGAGTGGGTCAAGGGGGAGTGGGTAAAGGGGGGAGTGGGTCAAGGGGGGAGTGAGTCAAGTGGGCGAGTGGGTCAAGGGGGGGATTGATTCAGTTGGGGAGTGTTCAAGGAGGGGGAGTGGGTCAGTGGTGGAGTGGGGCAAGCGGGGGGAGTAGGACAGGGGGGAGTGGGTCAAGGGGGGAGTAGGTCAAGGGGAGGGAGTCGGCCAAGGGGGGTACTGGGTCAAAGGGAGGGAGTGGGTCAAGGGGGGGAGTGGGTCAAGTGGGGGAGTGGGTCAAGGAGGGTAGGGGGTCAAGGGGGGGATTGGTCAAGGGGAGGGAGTGGGTCAAAGGGAGGGAGTGGGTCAAGGGGGTGTGGGTCAAGTGGGGGAGTGGGTCAAGGGGGGAGTGGGTCAAGTGGGCCAAGGGGGGGAGAGAGGGTCAGGGAGTTGAATGGGTCAAGGGGGGGGGGGTGTGTCAAGGGGGGGGGAGTGTCAAGGGGGTGAGTGAGTCAAGGGGGGAGTCGGTCAAGGGGGTGAATGGGTCAAGGGGGGTGTGGGTCAAGGGGGGGAGTGGGTCAAGGGGGGTGAATGGGTCAAGGGGGGGAGTGGATAAAGGGGGGAATGAGTCAAGGGGGGGAGTGGTTCAAGTGGGGGAGTGTGTCAAGGGTGGGAGTGGGTCAAGTGGGGGAGTGGGTCAAGGGGGGAGTGGGTCAAGTGGGGGAGTGGGTCAAGGAGGGGAGTGGGCCAAGGGTGGGAGTGGGTCAGGTGGGGAAGTGGGTCAATGGGGGGAGTGGGTCAATTGGGGGAGTGGGTCAAGGGGGGAGTGGGTCAAGGGGGAGTGAGTCAAGGGGCGAGTGGGTCAAGTGGGGGAGTGGGTTAAGGGGGGGGAGTGGGTCAAGGGGTGGAGTGGGTCAAGGGGAGAGAATGCGTCAAGGGGGGAGTGCGTCAAAGGGAGGGAGTGGGTCGGGGGGAAGTGGGTCAAGGCGAGGGAGTGGTTCAAGGGGGGGGAGTGGGGAAAGGGGGGGAGTGGGTCAAGGGGGGAGTGTGTCAAGGGGAGGGAGTGGGTCAAGGGGGGGGAGTGGGTCAAGGGGAGGGAGTGGTTCAAGGGGAGAGAGTGGGTCGGGGGGGAGTGGGTCAAGTGGGGGAGTGGGTCAGGGGGGAGTGGGTCAAGGGGAGGGAGTGGGTCAAGGCGAGGTAGTGGGTCAGGGGGGAGTGGGTCAAGGGGGAGTGAGTCAAGGGGAGAGTGGGTCAGGGGGGAGTGTGTCAAGGGGGGGAGTGGATCAAGGCGATGGAGTGGGTCAAGGAAGGGGAGTGGGTCAAGGGGGGGTGTGTGTCAGGGGGGGATTGCGTCAACGGGGGGAGTGGGTCAGGTGGGAGTGGGTCAAGGGGGGAGTGGGTCAAGGGTGGGAGTAGGTCAAGGGGTGGTAGTGGGTCAGAGGGGGAGTGTGTCAGGGGGCAGTGGGTCAAGGGGGCAGTGGGTCAAGGGGGGAGCAGGTCAGGGGGGAGTGGGTCAAGGGGGGGAGTGGGTCAAGGGGGGGAGTGTGTCATGAGGGGAGTGGGTCAAGGGGAGGGAGTGGGTCAAGGGGAGTGATTGAGCCAGGGGGAGGGAGTGGGTCAGGGGGGTGTAGTTCAAGAGGAGGGAGTGGGACAAGGAGGGGGAGTGGTTCAAGGGTGGGGATGGGTCAAGGGGGGGGTGTGGGTCAAGGGGAGGGAGTGGGTCAGGGAGGGAGTGGTTCAGGCGGGAGTGGGTCAAGGGGGGAGTGGGTCAAGGGGAGGAATGTGTCAAGGGGGGGAGTGGGTCAGAGGGAGTGGGTCAAGGGGGGGGTGGGTCAAGTTGGGGAGTGGGTCAAGGGGAGGGAGTGCGTCAAGGGTTGGAGTGGGTTAAGGGGAGGGAGTAGGTCAAGGGAGGGAGTGGGTCAAGGGGAGGGAGTGAGTCAAGGGGAGGGAGTTGTTCAAGGGGAGGGAGTGGGTCAAAGGGGGCAGTGGGTCAAGGGGGGGAATGGGTCAAGGGGGGAGGGGGTCAAGGGGGGGAGTGGATCAGGCGGGGGAGTGGGTCAAGGGGGGAGTGGGTCAAGGGGGGGAGTGGATCAGGCAGGGGAGTGGGTCAAGGGGAGGGAGTGGGTCAAGGGGGGGAGTGGGTCAAGGGGGTGAGTGGGTCAAGGGGAGGGAGTGGGTCAAGGGGGTGAGTGGTTCAAGGGGAGGGAGTGGGTCAATGGGAGGGAGTGGTTCAAGGGGGAGTGGGTAAAGGGGGGAGTGGGTCAAGGGGGGAGTGAGTCAAGTGGGCGAGTGGGTCAAGGGGAGGAGTGATTCAGTGGGGGAGTGTTCAAGGAGGAGGAGTGGGTCAGTGGTGGAGTGGGCCAAGCAGGGGGAGTAGGACAGGGGGGAGTGGGTCAAGGGGGGAGTGGGTCAAGGGGAGGGTGTCGGCCAATGGGGGTACTGGCTCAAAGGGAGGGAGTGGGTAAAGGGTGGAGTGGGTCAAGGAGGGGAGTGGGTCAAGGGGGTGAATGGGTCAAGGGGGGTGTGGGTCAAAGGGGGGAGTGGGTCAAGGGGGGTGAATGGGTCAAGGGGGGGAGTGGATAAAGGGGGGAATGGGTCAAGGGGGGGAGTGGTTCAAGTGGGGGAGTGTGTCAAGGGTGGGAGTGGGTCAAGTGGGGGAGTGGGTCAAGGGGGGAGTGGGTCAAGTGGGGGAGTGGGTCAAGGAGGGGAGTGGGCCAAGGGTGGGAGTGGGTCAGGTGGGGAAGTGGGTCAATGGGGGGAGTGGGTCAATTGGGGGAGTGGGTCAAGGGGGGGAGTGGGTCAAGGGGGAGTGAGTCAAGGGGGGAGTGGGTCAAGTGGGGGAGTGGGTCAAGGGGGGGAGTGGGTCAAGGGGGGGAGTGGGTCAAGGGGAGAGAATGCGTCAAGGGGGGAGTGCGTCAAAGGGAGGGAGTGGGTCGGGGGGAAGTGGGTCAAGGCGAGGGAGTGGTTCAAGGGGGGTGAGTGGGGAAAGGGGGGGAGTGGGTCAAGGGGAGGAGTGTGTCAAGGGGAGGGAGTGGGTCAAGGGGGGGGGAGTGGGTCAAGGGGAGGGAGTGGTTCAAGGGGAGGGAGTGGGTCGGGGGGCAGTGGGTCAAGTGGGGGAGTGGGTCAGGGGGGAGTGGGTCAAGGGGAGGGAGTGGGTCAAGGCGAGGTAGTGGGTCAGGGGGGAGTGGGTCAAGGGGGTGTGAGTCAAGGGGGTAGTGGGTCAGGGGGGAGTGTGTCAAGGGGGGGAGTGGATCAAGGCGATGGAGTGGGTCTAGGAAGGGGAGTGGGTCAAGGGGGGGTGTGGGTCAGGGGGGGATTGCGTCAACGGGGGGAGTAGGTCAGGTGGGAGTGGGTCAAGGGCGGAGTGGGTCAAGGGTGGGAGTAGGTCAAGGGGTGGTAGTGGGTCAGAGGGGGAGTGTGTCAGGGAGCAGTGGGTCAAGGGGGCAGTGGGTCAAGGGGGGGAGTGGGTCAAGGGGGGAGTGGGTCAAGAGGGGAGTGGGTCAAGGGGAGGGAGTGGGTCAAGGGGGGAGTGGGTCAAGTGGGCCAAGGGGGCGGAGAGGGTCAGGGAGTTGAATGGGTCAAGGGGGTGGTGTGTCAAGGGGGGGAGAGTGTCAAGGGGGTGAGTGAGTCAAGGGGTGGGAGTCGGTCAAGGGGCTGAATGGGTCAAGGGGGGTGTGGGTCAAGGGGGGGAGTGGGTCAAGGGGGGTGAATGGGTCAAGGGGGGGAGTGGATAAAGGGGGGGTGGGTCAAGTTGGGGAGTGGGTCAAGGGGAGGGAGTGCGTCAAGGGTTGGAGTGGGTTAAGGCGAGGGAGTGGTTCAAGGCGGGGGGAGTGGGGAAAGGGGGGGAGTGGGTCAAGGGGGGGGAGTGTGTCAAGGGGAGGGAGTGGGTCAAGGGGGGGGAGTGGGTCAAGGGGAGGGAGTGGTTCAAGGGGAGGGAGTGGGTCGGGGGGGAGTGGGTCAAGTGGGGGAGTGGGTCAGGGGGGAGTGGGTCAAGGGGAGGGAGTGGGTCAAGGCGAGGTAGTGGGTCAGGGGGGAGTGGGTCAAGGGGGAGTGAGTCAAGGGGGGAGTGGGTCAGGGGGGAGTGTGTCAAGGGGGGGAGTGGATCAAGGCGATGGAGTGGGTCAAGGAAGGGGAGTGGGTCAAGGGGGGGTGTGGGTCAGGGGGGGATTGCGTCAACGGGGGGAGTGGGTCAGGTGGGAGTGGGTCAAGGGGGGAGTGGGTCAAGGGTGGGAGTAGGTCAAGGGGTGGTAGTGGGTCAGAGGGGGAGTGTGTCAGGGGGCAGTGGGTCAAGGGGGCAGTGGGTCAAGGGGGGAGCAGGTCAGGGGGGAGTGGGTCAAGAGGGGGAGTGGGTCAAGGGGGGGAGTGGGTCATGAGGGGAGTGGGTCAAGGGGAGGGAGTGGGTCAAGGGGAGTGATTGAGCCAGAGGGAGGGAGTGGGTCAGGGGGGTGTAGTTCAAGAGGAGGGAGTGGGACAAGGAGGGGGAGTGGTTCAAGGGTGGGGATGGGTCAAGGGGGGGGAGTGGGTCAAGGGGAGGGAGTGGGTCAGGGAGGGAGTGGTTCAGGCGGGAGTGGGTCAAGGGGGGAGTAGGTCAAGGGGAGGAGTGTGTCAAGGGAGGGAGTGGGTCAGGGGGAGTGGGTCAAGGGGGGGGGTGGGTCAAGTTGGGGAGTGGGTCAAGGGGAGGGAGTGCGTCAAGGGTTGGAGTGGGTTAAGGGGAGGGAGTAGGTCAAGGGGGGGAGTGGGTCAAGGGGAGGGAGTGAGTCAAGGGGAGGGAGTTGTTCAAGGGGAGGGAGTGGGTCAAAGGGGGCAGTGGGTCAAGGGGGGGAATGGGTCAAGTGGGGAGTGGGTCAGGGGGGGGAGTGGATCAGGCGGGGGAGTGGGTCAAGGGGGGAGTGGGTCAAGGGGGGGAGTGGATCAGGCAGGGGAGTGGGTCAAGGGGAGGGAGTGGGTCAAGGGGGGGAGTGGGTCAAGGGGAGGGAGTGGGTCAAGGGGAGGGAGTGGGTCAAGGGGGTGAGTGGTTCAAGGGGAGGGAGTGGGTCAATGGGAGGGAGTGGTTCAAGGGTGAGTGGGTAAAGGGGGGAGTGGGTCAAGGGGGGAGTGAGTCAAGTGGGCGAGTGGGTCAAGGTGGGGAGTGATTCAGTGGGGGAGTGTTCAAGGAGGGGGAGTGGGTCAGTGGTGGAGTGGGCCAAGCGGGGGGAGTAGGACAGGGGGGAGTGGGTCAAGGGGGGAGTAGGTCAAGGGGAGGGAGTCGGCCAAGGCGGGTACTGGGTCAAAGGGAGGGAGTGGGTAAAGGGTGGAGTGGGTCAAGGAGGGGAGTGGGTCAAGGGGGGGAGTGGGTCAAGTGGGGGAGTGGGTCAAGGAGGGTAGGGGGTCAAGGGGGGGATTGGTCAAGGGGAGGGAGTGGGTCAAAGGGAGGGAGTGGGTCAAGGGGGTGTGGGTCAAGTGGGGGAGTGGGTCAAGGGGGAAGTGGGTCAAGTGGGCCAAGTGGGGGGGGAGAGGGTCAGGGAGTTGAATGGGTCAAGGGGGGGGTGGTGTCATGGGGGGGAGAGTGTCAAGGGGGTGAGTGAGTCAAGGGGGGGAGTCGGTCAAGGGGTGGTAGTGGGTCAGAGGGGGAGTGTGTCAGGGGGCAGTGGGTCAAGGGGGCAGTGGGTCAAGGGGGGAGCAGGTCAGGGGGGAGTGGGTCAAGGTGGGGAGTGGGTCAAGGGGAGGGAGTGGGTCAAGGGGGGTGTGGGTCAAGGGGGGGAGTTGGTCAAGGGGGGTGAATGGGTCAAGGGGTGGTAGTGGGTCAGAGGGGGAGTGTGTCAGGGGCAGTGGGTCAAGGGGGCAGTGGGTCAAGGGGGGAGCAGGTCAGGGGGGAGTGGGTCAAGGGGGGGAGTGGGTCAAGGGGAGGGAGTGGGTCAAGGGGAGTGATTGAGCCAGGGGGAGGGAGTGGGTCAGGGGGGTGTAGGTCAAGAGGAGGGAGTGGGACAAGGAGGGGGAGTGGTTCAAGGGTGGGGATGGGTCAAGGGGGGGGAGTGGGTCAAGGGGAGGGAGTGGGTCAGGGAGGGAGTGGTTCAGGCGGGAGTGGGTCAAGGGGGGAGTGGGTCAAGGGAAGGAGTGTGTCAAGGGGGGGAGTGGGTTAGGGGGAGTGGGTCAAGGGGGGGGTGGGTCACGTTGGGGAGTGGGTCAAGGGGAGGGAGTGCGTCAAGGGTTGGAGTGGGTTAAGGGGAGGGAGTAGGTCAAGGGGGGGAGTGGGTCAAGGGGAGGGAGTGAGTCAAGGGGAGGGAGTTGTTCAAGGGAAGGAGTGTGTCAAGGGGGGGAGTGGGTCATGAGGGGAGTGGGTCAAGGGGAGGGAGTGGGTCAAGGGGAGTGATTGAGCCAGGGGGAGGGAGTGGGTCAGGGGGGTGTAGGTCAAGAGGAGGGAGTGGGACAAGGAGGGGGAGTGGTTCAAGGGTGTTGATGGGTCAAGGGGGGGGAGTGGGTCAAGGGGAGGGAGTGGGTCAGGGAGGGAGTGGTTCAGGCGGGAGTGGGTCAAGGGGGGAGTGGGTCAAGGGAAGGAGTGTGTCAAGGGGGGGAGTGGGTCAGGGGGAGTGGGTCAAGGGGGGGGTGGGTCAAGTTGGGGAGTGGGTCAAGGGGAGGGAGTGCGTCAAGGGTTGGATTGGGTTAAGGGGAGGGAGTAGGTCAAGGGGGGGAGTGGGTCAAGGGGAGGGAGTGAGTCAAGGGGAGGGAGTTGTTCAAGGGGAGGGAGTGGGTCAAAGGGGGCAGTGGGTCAAGGGGGGGAATGGGTCAAGGGGGGAGTGGGTCAAGGGGGGGAGTGGATCAGGCGGGGGAGTGGGTCAAGGGGGGAGTGGGTCAAGGGGGGGAGTGGATCAGGCAGGGGAGTGGGTCAAGGGGAGGGAGTGGGTCAAGGGGGGGAGTGGGTCAAGGGGAGGGAGTGGGTCAAGGGGAGGGAGTGGATCAAGGGGGTGAATGGGTCAAGGGGGGTGTGGGTCATGGAGTGGAGTGGGTCAAGGGGGGTGAATGGGTCAAGGGGGGGAGTGGATAAAGGGGGGAATGGGTCAAGGGGGGGAGTGGTTCAAGTGGGGGAGTGTGTCAAGGGTGGGAGAGGGTCAAGTGGGGGAGTGGGTCAAGGGGGGAGTGGGTCAAGTGGGGGAGTGGGTCAAGGAGGGGAGTGGGCCAAGGGTGGGAGTGGGTCAGGTGGGGAAGTGGGTCAAGGGGGGGAGTGGGTCAATTGGGGGAGTGGGTCAAGGGGGGGAGTGGGTCAAGGGGGAGTGAGTCAAGGGGGGAGTGGGTCAAGTGGGGGAGTGGGTCAAGGGGGGGAGTGGGTCAAGGGGGGGAGTGGGTCAAGGGGAGAGAATGCGTCAAGGGGGGAGTGCGTCAAAGGGAGGGAGTGGGTCAAGGGGAGGGAGTGGTTCAAGGGGAGGGAGTGCGTCGGGGGGGAGTGGGTCAAGTGGGGGAGTGGGTCAGGGGGGAGTGGGTCAAGGGGAGGGAGTGGGTCAAGGCGAGGTAGTGGGTCAGGGGGGAGTGGGTCAAGGCGGAGTGAGTCAAGGGGGGAGTGGGTCAGGGGGGAGTGTGTCAAGGGGGGGAGTGGATCAAGGCGATGGAGTGGGTCAAGGAAGGGGAGTGGGTCAAGGGGGGGTGTGGGTCAGGGGGGGATTGCGTCAACGGGGGGAGTGGGTCAGGTGGGAGTGGGTCAAGGGGGGAGTGGGTCAAGGGTGGGAGTAGGTCAGGGGGGAGTGGGTCAAGGGGGGGAGTGGGTCAAGGGGAGGGAGTGGGTCAAGGGGAGTGATTGAGCCAGGGGGAGGGAGTGGGTCAGGGGGGTGTAGGTCAAGAGGAGGGAGTGGGACAAGGAGGGGGAGTGGTTCAAGGGTGGGGATGGGTCAAGGGGGGGAGTGGGTCAAGGGGAGGGAGTGGGTCAGGGAAGGAGTGGTTCAGGCGGGAGTGGGTCAAGGGGGGAGTGGGTCAAGGGGAGGAGTGTGTCAAGGGAGGGAGTGGGTCAGGGGGAGTGGGTCAAGGGGGGGGGTGGGTCAAGTTGGGGAGTGGGTCAAGGGGAGGGAGTGCGTCAAGGGTTGGAGTGGGTTAAGGGGAGGGAGTAGGTCAAGGGGGGGAGTGGGTCAAGGGGAGGGAGTGAGTCAAGGGGAGGGAGTTGTTCAAGGGGAGGGAGTGGGTCAAAGGGGGCAGTGGGTCAAGGGGGGGAATGGGTCAAGGGGGGAGTGGGTCAAGGGGGGGAGTGGATCAGGCGGGGGAGTGGGTCAAGGGGGGAGTGGGTCAAGGGGGGGAGTGGATCAGGCAGGGGAGTGGGTCAAGGGGAGGGAGTGGGTCAAGGGGGGGAGTGGGTCAAGGGGAGGGAATGGGTCAAGGGGGTGAGTGGTTCAAGGGGAGGGAGTGGGTCAATGGGAGGGAGTGGGTCAAGGGGGAGTGGGTAAAGGGGGGAGTGGGTCAAGGTGGGAGTGAGTCAAGTGGGCGAGTGGGTCAAGGGGGGGAGTGATTCAGTGGGGGAGTGTTCAAGGAGGGGGAGTGGGTCAGTGGTGGAGTTGGCCAAGCGGGGGGAGTAGGACAGGGGGGAGTGTGTCAAGGGGGGAGTAGGTCAAGGGGAGGGAGTCGGCCAAGGGGGGTACTGGGTCAAAGGGAGGGAGTGGGTAAAGGGTGGAGTGGGTCAAGGAGGGGAGTGGGTCAAGGGGGGGAGTGGGTCAAGTGGGGGAGTGGGTCAAGGAGGGTAGGGGGTCAAGGGGGGATTGGTCAAGGGGAGGGAGTGGGTCAAAGGGAGGGAGTGGGTCAAGGGGGTGTGGGTCAAGTGGGGGAGTGGGTCAAGTGGGGAGTGGGTCAAGTGGGCCAAGGGGGGGGAGAGTGTCAGGGAGTTGAATGGGTCAAGGGGGGCGGGTGTGTCAAGGGGGGGGAGAGTGTCAAGGGGGTGAGTGAGTCAAGGGGGGGAGTCGGTCAAGGGGGTGAATGGGTCAAGGGGGTTGTGTGTCAAGGGGGGGAGTGGGTCAAGGGGGGTGAATGGGTCAAGGGGGGGAGTGGATAAAGGGGGGAATGGGTCAAGGGGGGGAGTGGTTCAAGTGGGGGAGTGTGTCAAGGGTGGGAGTGGGTCATGTGGGGGAGTGGGTCAAGGGGGGAGTGGGTCAAGTGGGGGAGTGGGTCAAGGAGGGGAGTGGGCCAAGGGTGGGAGTGGGTCAGGTGGGGAAGTGGGTCAAGGGGGGGAGTGGGTCAATTGGGGGAGTGGGTCAAGGGGGGGAGTGGGTCAAGGGGGAGTGAGTCAAGGGGGGAGTGGGTCAAGTGGGGGAGTGGGTCAAGGGGGGGAGTGGGTCAAGGGGGGGAGTGGGTCAAGGGGAGAGAATGCGTCAAGGGGGGAGTGCGTCAAAGGGAGGGAGTGGGTCGGGGGGAAGTGGGTCAAGGCGAGGGAGTGGTTCAAGGGGGGGGAGTGGGGAAAGGGGGGGAGTGGGTCAAGGTGCGGAGTGTGTCAAGGGGAGGGAGTGGGTCAAGGGGGGGGAGTGGGTCAAGGGGAGGGAGTGGTTCAAGGGGAGGGAGTGGGTCGGGGTGGAGTGGGTCAAGTGGGGGAGTGGGTCAGGGGGGAGTGGGTCAAGGGGAGGGAGTGGGTCAAGGCGAGGTAGTGGGTCAGGGGGGAGTGGGTCAAGGGGGAGTGAGTCAAGGGGGGAGTGGGTCAGGGGGAAGTGTGTCAAGGGGGGGAGTGGATCAAGGCGATGGAGTGGGTCAAGGAAGGGGAGTGGGTCAAGGCGGGGTGTGGGTCAGGGGGGGATTGCGTCAACGGGGGGAGTGGGTCAGGTGGGAGTGGGTCAAGGGGGGAGTGGGTCAAGGGTGGGAGTAGGTCAAGGGGTGGTAGTGGGTCAGAGGGGGAGTGTGTCAGGGGGCAGTGGGTCAAGGGGGCAGTGGGTCAAGGGGGGAGCAGGTCAGGGGGGAGTGGGTCAAGGGGGGGAGTGGGTCAAGGGGGGGAGTGGGTCATGAGGGGAGTGGGTCAAGGGGAGGGAGTGGGTCAAGGGGAGTGATTGAGCCTGGGGGAGGGAGTGGGTCAGGGGGGTGTAGGTCAAGAGGAGGGAGTGGGACAAGGAGGGGGAGTGGTTCAAGGGTGGGGATGGGTCAAGGGGGTGAATGGGTCAAGGGGGTTGTGGGTCAAGGGGGGGAGTGGGTCAAGGGGGGTGAATGGGTCAAGTGGGGGAGTGGGTCAAGGAGGGGAGTGGGCCAAGGGTGGGAGTGGGTCAGGTGGGGAAGTGGGTCAATGTGGGGAGTGGGTCAATTTGGGGAGTGGGTCAAGGGGGGGAGTGGGTCAAGGGGGAGTGAGTCAAGGGGGGAGTGGGTCAAGTGGGGGTCAAGGGGGGGGAGTGGGTCAAGGGGGGGAGTGGGTCAAGGGGAGAGAATGCGTCAAGGGGGGAGTGCATCAAAGGGAGGGAGTGGGTCGGGGGGAGATGGGTCAAGGCGAGGGAGTGGTTCAAGGGGGGGAGTGGGGAAAAGGGGGGAGTGGGTCAAGGGGGGGAGTGTGTCAAGGGGAGGGAGTGGGTCAAGGGGGGGGAGTGGGTCAAGGGGAGGGAGTGGTTCAAGGGGAGGGAGTGGGTCGGGGGGGAGTGGGTCAAGTGGGGGAGTGGGTCAGGGGGGAGTGGGTCAAGGGGAGGGAGTGGGTCAAGGCGAGGTAGTGGGTCAGGGGGGAGTGGGTCAAGGGGGTCTGAGTCAAGGGGGGAGTGGGTCAGGGGGGAGTGTGTCAAGGGGGTAGTGGATCAAGGCGATGGAGTGGGTCAAGGAAGGGGAGTGGGTCAAGGGGGGGTGTGGGTCAGGGGGGGATTGCGTCAACGGGGGGAGTAGGTCAGGTGGGAGTGGGTCAAGGGGGGAGTGGGTCAAGGGTGGGAGTAGGTCAAGGGGTGGTAGTGGGTCAGAGGGGGAGTGTGTCAGGGGGCAGTGGGTCAAGGGGGCAGTGGGTCAAGGGGGGAGCAGGTCATGGGGGAGTGGGTCAAGGGGGGGAGTGGGTCAAGGGGGGGAGTGGGTCAAGAGGGGAGTGGGTCAAGGGGAGGGAGTGGGTCAAGGGGAGTGATTGAGCCAGGGGGAGGGAGTGGGTCAGGGGGGTGTAGGTCAAGAGGAGGGAGTGGGACAAGGAGGGGGAGTGGTTCAAGGGTGGGGATGGGTCAAGGGGGGGGAGTGGGTCAAGGGGAGGGAGTGGGTCAGGGAGGGAGTGGTTCAGGCGGGAGTGGGTCAAGGGGGGAGTGGGTCAAGGGGAGGAGTGTGTCAAGGGGGGGAGTGGGTCAGGGGGAGTGGGTCAAGGGGGGGGTGGGTCAAGTTGGGGAGTGGGTCAAGGGGAGGGAGTGCGTCAAGGGTTGGAGTGGGTTAAGGGGAGGGAGTAGGTCAAGGGGGGGAGTTGGTCAAGGGGAGGGAGTGAGTCAAGGGGAGGGAGTTGTTCAAGGGGAGGGAGTGGGTCAAAGGGGGCAGTGGGTCAAGGGGGGGAGTGGGTCAAGGGGGGAGTGGATCAAGTGGGCCAAGGGGGGGGAGAGGGTCAGGGAGTTGAATGGGTCAAGGGGGGGGTGTGTCAAGGGGGGGAGAGTGTCAAGGGGGTGAGTGAGTCAAGGGGGGGAGTCGGTCAAGGGGGTGAATGGGTCAAGGGGGTTGTGGGTCAAGGGGGGGAGTGGGTCAAGGGGGGTGAATGGGTCAAGGGGGGGAGTGGATAAAGGGGGGAATGGGTCAAGGGGGGAGTGGTTCAAGTGGGGGAGTGTGTCAAGGGTGGGAGTGGGTCAAGTGGGGGAGTGGGTCAAGGGGGGAGTGGGTCAAGTGGGGGAGTGGGTCAAGGAGGGGAGTGGGCCAAGGGTGGGAGTGGGTCAGGTGGGGAAGTGGGTCAATGTGGGGAGTGGGTCAATTTGGGGAGTGGGTCAAGGGGGGGAGTGGGTCAAGGGGGAGTGAGTCAAGGGGGGAGTGGGTCAAGTGGGGGTCAAGGGGGGGGGAGTGGGTCAAGGGGGGAGTGGGTCAAGGGGAGAGAATGCGTCAAGGGGGGAGTGCATCAAAGGGAGGGAGTGGGTCGGGGGGAAGTGGGTCAAGGCGAGGGAGTGGTTCAAGGGGGGGAGTGGGGAAAGGGGGGGAGTGGGTCAAGGGGGGGAGTGTGTCAAGGGGAGGGAGTGGGTCAAGGGGGGGGAGTGGGTCAAGGGGAGGGAGTGGTTCAAGGGGAGGGAGTGGGTCGGGGGGGAGTGGGTCAAGTGGGGGAGTGGGTCAGGGGGGAGTGGGTCAAGGGGAGGGAGTGGGTCAAGGCGAGGTAGTGGGTCAGGGGGGAGTGGGTCAAGGGGGTGTGAGTCAAGGGGGGAGTGGGTCAGGGGGGAGTGTGTCAAGGGGGTAGTGGATCAAGGCGATGGAGTGGGTCAAGGAAGGGGAGTGGGTCAAGGGGGGGTGTGGGTCAGGGGGGGATTGCGTCAACGGGGGGAGTAGGTCAGGTGGGAGTGGGTCAAGGGGGGAGTGGGTCAAGGGTGGGAGTAGGTCAAGGGGTGGTAGTGGGTCAGAGGGGGAGTGTGTCAGGGGGCAGTGGGTCAAGGGGGCAGTGGGTCAAGGGGGGAGCAGGTCATGGGGGAGTGGGTCAAGGGGGCAGTGGGTCAAGGGGGGGAGTGGGTCAAGAGGGGAGTGGGTCAAGGGGAGGGAGTGGGTCAAGGGGAGTGATTGAGCCAGGGGGAGGGAGTGGGTCAGGGGGGTGTAGGTCAAGAGGAGGGAGTGGGACAAGGAGGGGGAGTGGTTCAAGGGTGGGGATGGGTCAAGGGGGGGGAGTGGGTCAAGGGGAGGGAGTGGGTCAGGGAGGGAGTGGTTCAGGCGGGAGTGTGTCAAGGGGGGAGTGGGTCAAGGGGAGGAGTGTGTCAAGGGGGGGAGTGGGTCAGGGGGAGTGGGTCAAGGGGGGGGTGGGTCAAGTTGGGGAGTGGGTCAAGGGGAGGGAGTGCGTCAAGGGTTGGAGTGGGTTAAGGGGAGGGAGTAGGTCAAGGGGGGGAGTGGGTCAAGGGGAGGGAGTGAGTCAAGGGGAGGGAGTTGTTCAAGGGGAGGGAGTGGGTCAAAGGGGGCAGTGGGTCAAGGGGGGGAGTGGGTCAAGGGGGGAGTGGGTCAAGGGGGGGAGTGGATCAGGCGGGGGAGTGGGTCAAGGGGAGGGAGTGGGTCAAGGGGGGGAGTGGGTCAAGGGGCGGGAGTGGGTCAAGGGGAGGGAGTGGGTCAAGGGGGTGAGTGGTTCAAGGGGAGGGAGTGGGTCAAGGGGAGGGAGTGGGTCAAAGGGGGGAGTGAGTCAAGGTGAGGGAGTGGGTCAAGGGGAGTGAGTGAGTCAAGGGGAGGGAGTGGTTCAAGGGGAGGGAGTGGGTCAAGGGGGGAGTGGGTCAAGGGGGGGAGTGCCTCAAGGGGAGGGAGTGTGTCAAGGGTAGGGAGTGGGTCAAGGGGGGAGAGTGGGTCAAGCGGGTGAGAGAGGAAAGTATAAATATAGAAAAGAGATGATAAAAGGAGAGAAGGATTGACGGAAAGATTGAATGGACAAATGAGTACCTTGGGACTCTGGTGATAGTTGGGTGGTGTAATATCTGCCCCGGTGAGTACGCTCACAGGTTTGTAGAGCTGTTGCATTGTGAGTGGCTTAGCCAGTCACGTGATGTTCACAAGACTCAATAAAACCCCAGCCAGTTGAGTCTAATTCATCCACGATGAGGTATGCAGTTTGTAGGCCAAGTGGATGAACCGGTAATGTGTGGTGTGATTGTTAAACCTTTGCTAATAAACCAACTCGTTCTTAATAGCAATGTGTTGCTATGAATTCTTCAGCAAAAACCCATGAAGCAAATACATTGCAGGAGGGCACAATGAGGCATCGTCACTACACTTGTTGCATTGTCTTCTCTTTGTCGTGTTATTCAAGGAAGCTTAACGCATGTTTCAGCTAAGCCCCCTGCTGGGTGTTTTGAATGAGCTAACTCCTGGCTATTTAGTATTCACCGATAAAGCAGCTGAAGACGATGACATGAGATGCTTGTATTATAAATGATGAACCCCTCTTTGTTTAGCAATAAACATTCCAAGCATTAGGGCAATCAGTCTAGTTTCATAACCGCTGCTTGGCTCGGAGTCAAAAATGCTGCATCTAACTTTACAGAAATATAAAGGAGCAAGATTACATTGATGAATACAAGTGGATGCAGAATGCTACATTCCTTCCATCACATGTTGCTGCTTACTATCTGTCTCAGAGAAAAACACTTTTACTGCAGATTCTGAATTTGAGAGCCAGCAAATAGCCCACACTAAAACGCATCAGATAAATATTGTGAATGGCTTTGGCAGTTGCCACCCCCCCCCAAACAGCTCAGCCATTTTTGTTGTTTCAAGGGGAAAGGCTGATTAAAATTTGAAACAATCAAAAACGATGTTTTTCAACAAAGAGACCAGTTTTTTTTTTTGCACAGTACCTAATCCCATCCCCTCGGACATATTTTGTAGCTCTTCACGCACAATGGGTCAGCCGAATGTGCTGGGTCTGTAGTTTAGGCAAAGGCCACGGCGATTGGCGCACAGGATCCCATAGTCAGCAGCGGGACCGACAGCCCGGTAAAGCTATCTGTTTTTGGTGGTGTTTGATTGCGGGGGGAATGTTGGCTGAAACATCGGGAGAAACACTGCCGTTCTTTGAATAGTGTTGTGGGATCGGTAACACCTACTTTCACACCAACTTGTAGTTATACAGCTCATTTACCAGCATGTTGCCGAGATTGGAGAATTTTAGGTACAAGGAAGGATTGGATAGGCTGGAGTTGTTTTCTTTGGAACAGAGGAGGCTGAGGGGAGATCTGATTGAGGTGTATAAAATTATGAGGGGCCCAGATAGAGTGGACAGGAAGGACCTATTCCCCTTAGCAGAGGGGTCAACAACCAGGGGGCATAGATTTAAAGTAATTTAAAGTTTAGAAGGTATTTGAGTGGCAATGTCTTCACCCGGAGGGTGGTGGGGATCTGGAACTCACTGACTGAAAGGGTGGTAGAGGCAGAAACCCTCATCACATATATAAAAAGTAATTGGATATGCAGGGAAAGTGCCGTAACCTGCAGGGCTATGGACCAAGAGCTGGAAAGTGGGATTAAGATGGATAGCTCTTTGTCGGCCGGTGTGGACACGATGGGCCAAAATGGTCTCCTTCTGTGCTGCAAATTTCTGTGATTCTGTGATTCTGTGATTTAACGTAGTAAACCGTCCCAAGGTGCTTCACGCGAGCGAGTATCAGACAAAATTTGACACCGAGCCACATAAGGAGATATTAGGACAGGTGACCGAAAGCTTGGTCAAAGAGGTAGGTTTTAAAGGAGGAGAGGAGGAGAGATTTAGGGAAGGAATTCCAGAGCTTGGGGCCCAGGCAGATGAAGGCACAGCCGCCAATGATGGAGCGATTATAATCATGGATGCTCAAGAGGCCAGAATGAGAGGAGCGCAGAGATCTCGGAGGATTGTGGGGCTGGAGGTACAGCCTCATCTTATCTGAAAATTGGCACCTCCGGCAGTGCCGTATTCCCTCAGCAGAGAGCCAGCCGAGATCACGTGCGCAAATCTTGGAGTGCGGCCATGTCAACGTGAGCCAATTGAGTACTGTCAACGTGAATTCTATTTACTGGGATTGAGTTGCTATAGAGGGGAACAGAAAGTTTCATAATGTACGTCTCTAAACTTTTTTTTATGTATGCAAAGCGTTATTACACCCAGTTATGGAGAGCTTTAAAGTAAAGGCAAAATAATCAATACAAATGATTTTTTTCTTTGAACAAACTAAAAGTGATAGATTTTTCCCGAGAGACTTCTTACCCCAATGATCTTTCCATTGCTGGAGTCGGAGAGATACGCCTCTTCCACCATAATCACAGCCAGAGACACTCGGCAAAGTGCAACAGTTCCAGCACCAAGACCGAGGATCATTTAATCCCTCACACCTCCCGACTCAACCCCACTTCAAGTGGGATGCAGAAAGCAGGCTGATTGACAGTCCTCTTGGCCAATGGAAGGCGAGAGCGGGCTTTCAGTCAGGCGATGGCACCAATGGGCTGGCGGAGGGCGGGAACCACCAGTTGGTTGTGACTCAGCCCGTCTGCAGAGGAACATTGGAACTATTGCAGCTATCACATGAGGAGAATCAGCATGACAGGGAAAGAAGGAAACCAGTTTTTTTTTAAGCAGGAATGCTGGATGTATTCACCAGATTTCCCCCACGGTTAGCTGCACCTTTTCCGTCACTGCGGTGCAAACCGTCACAGTCTCCAAACTCGGTTGGAGGGAGTGGAATGTTGCCACTTATCATCCCGAACATCTGACCCAGCATCGCTCAATTATTATCAAAGAAATGGGAGTCAATCTGGCTGGGACCCAGCAGACAGCAGCCACAATGCTCTGGTTGTCCTGGGATTATCTCTGCAAAGTGGCCCTTCTAATGTTTATTGCCTCAATTTAAAGGGATGCAGCTCGCAATTTATCTTCCATTATTTAAAAAAAAAACTTTCTGGTGGTTTGCATGACTTTACCGAAAACCTTACCCTCCTCTGTAATGATTCTGCATCGTAAGGTGTAATGTCAACGTTTCTAATTTCCTGACTTGACTATTCCAACGCTCTCCTCCCACGTTCTACCCTCTGTAAACTTGGGCTCACCCAAAACTTGGCTGCCCCGTGTCCTAACTCGCACCGAGTCCCGTTCACCCATCACCCCCTGTGCCCCGTGTCCTAACTCACACCGAGTCCCGCTCACCCATCACCCCCTGTGCTCACTGCCCCGTGTCCTAACTCGCACCGAGTCCCGTTCACCCATCACCCCCTGTGCCCCGTGTCCTAACTCACACCGAGTCCCGCTCACCCATCACCCCCTGTGCTCACTGCCCCGTGTCCTAACTCGCACCGAGTCCTGCTCACCCATCACCCCCTGTGCCCCGTGTCCTAACTCGCAACGAGTCCTGCTCACCCATCACCCCCTGTGCTCGCTGATCCGTGTCCTAACTCGCACCAAGTCCCGCTCACCCATCACCCCCTGTGCTCACTGCCCCGTGTCCTAACTCGCACCGAGTCCCGCTCACCCATCACCCCCTGTGCTCGCTGCCCCGTGTCCTAACTCGCACCGAGTCCTGCTCACCCATCACCCCCTGTGCTCGCTGATCCGTGTCCTAACTCGCACCAAGTCCCGCTCACCCATCACCCCCTGTGCTCGCTGACCCATGTCCTAACTCGCACCAAGTCCCGCTCACCCATCACCCACTGTGCTCACTGCCCCGTGTCCTAACTCGCACCGAGTCCCACTCACCCATCACCCCCTGTGCCCCGTGTCCTAACTCGCAACGAGTCCTGCTCACCCATCACCCCCTGTGCTCGCTGATCCGTGTCCTAACTCGCACCAAGTCCCGCTCACCCATCACCCCCTGTGCTCGCTGACCCATGTCCTAACTCGCACCGAGTCCCGCTCACCCATCACCCCTGTGCTCGCTGACCTGTGTCCTGACTCGCATCGAGTCCCACTCATCCATCATCCTCTGTGCTCGCTGACCTACATTTGCTCCCAGTTAAGCAATGCCTCGATTTCAAAATTCTCATCCTTGATTTCAAATTCCTCCATGGCCCTCGCCCCTCCCTATTTCTGTAATTTCCTCCAGCCCCACAACCCCCTGAGATGTCTGTGTTCCTCTAATTCTGCCCTCCTGAGCATCCCTAATTATAATCACTCAACCATTGGTGGCTGTGCCTTCATCTGCCTGGGCCCTGAACTCTGGAACTCCCTCCTTAAACCTCTCCGTCTCTCAACCTCTCTCCCCTCTTTTAAGATGCTCCTCAAAACCTACTTCTTTGACCAAGCTTTTGGTCACCTGTCCTAATATCTTCTTAGAACATAAGAACATAAGAAATAGGAAGAGGAGTCGGCCATTTGACCCCTCGAGCCTGCTCCATCATTCAATAAGTTCATGGCTGATCTGATCATGGACTCAGCTCCACTTCCCTGCCCGCTCCCCATAACCCTTTATTCCTTTATCGCTCAAAAATCTGTCTATCTCTGCCTAAATATATTCAATGACCCAGCCTCCACAGCTCTCTGGGGCAGAGAATTCCATAGATTTAGAACCATCTGAGAGAAGAAATTTCACCTCATCTCAGTTTTAAATGGGCTTCCCGTTATTCTGAGATTATGTCCCCTAGTTTTAGTTTCCCCTATGAGTGGAAATATCCTCTCTGCATCTACCTTGTCGAGCCCCCTCATTATCTTTTAAGTTTCAATAAGATCACCTCTCATTCATCTGAACTCCAATGTGTTAAGGCCCAACCTACACAACCTGTCTTCATAAGTCAACCCTCTCAACTCCAGAATCAACCTAATGAACCTTCTCTGAACAGCCTCCAATGCAAGTATATCCTTCCTTAAATACGGAGACCAAAACTGTATGCAGTACTCTAGGTGTGGCCTCACCAATACCCTGTACAGTTGTAGCAGGAATTCTCTGCTTTTATGCTCCATCCCCATTCCATTTGCCTTCCTGATTACTTGCTGTATCTGCATACTAACTTTGTGTTTCATGCACAAGGACACCTGTCTGTACTGACACTTTGCAATTTTTCTCATTTAAATTAAAATTTGCTTTTCTATTATTTCTGCCAAAGTGGATAACCTCACATTTTCCCACATTATACTCCATCTGCCAAATTTTTGCTCACTCACTCAGCCTGTCTATATCCGTTTGCAGATTTTGCATGTCCTCTTCACAATTTGCTTTCCCACCCATCTGTGTATCATCAGCAAACTTAGCTACATTACACTCGGTCCCTTCATCCAAATCATTAATATAGATTGTAAATAGTTGAGGACCCAATGATCATTGCCTCACTCCATGAGTCACTGTTTGCCAACCGGAAAATGACCCATTTATCCCGACTCTCTGTTCTCTGTTAGTTAGCCAACCCTCTATCCATGCTAATATATTACCCTCAACCCCATGAACTTTTATCTCGTGCACCTTATGGAAATCCAAATACACCGCATCCACTGGTTCCCCATTATCCACCCTGTTCATTACATCCTCAAAGAACTCCAGCAAATTTGTCAAACAGGATTTCCCTTTCATAAAACCATGCTGACTCTGCTTGATTGAATCATGCTTTTCCAAATGTCCTACTACTGCTTCCTTAATAATGGACCCCAGCATTTTCCCAATGACAGATGTGAGGCTAACCGGTCTATAGTTTCCTGCTTTTTGTCTGTCTCCTTTTTTAAATAGGGCTCGGTGTCAAATTTTTTTGTTTTATAACACTCCTGTGAAGCACCTTGGGACATTTTACTACATTAAAGGCACTATATAAATATACCTTGTTGTTGTTGTTCTCTGCAATGTGCCTGTGATTCCCCGTCATGAGATGGCACTCTATTATTTTTCCACACGAGGCAATTAACATGCTTTCTGATTAAAAGTTATTTTTTTGTCTCAGTAATTCAATTTTCTATATCCAAAATATGGCATTAAACAGAATAATGACATATTTCACAACAAAAAGAAAGACTTGCATTTATATAGCACCTTCCTCATCATCATCATAGGCAGTCCTTCGAAATCGAGGAAGACTTGTTTCCACTCCAATCATGAGATATCAGATGGCTGAACAGTCCAATACGGGAATTACAGTCTGTCACAGGTGGGACAGACAGTTGAAGGAAAGGGTGGGTGGGACTGGTTTGCCGCATGCTCCTTCCGCTGCCTGCGCTTGCTTTCTGCATGCTGTCGGCGACGAGACTAGAAGTGCTAAGCACCCTCCCGGATGCTCTTCCTCCACTTAGTACGGACTTTGGCCAGGGATTCCCAAGTGCCGGTGAAAATGTTGCATTTTATGAAGGAGGCTTTGAGGGTGTTCTTGAAACATTTCCTCTGCCCACCTGGGGCTCGCTTGCGGTGTAGGAGTTCCGAGTAGAGCGCTTGCTTTGGGAGTCTTGTGTCAGGCATGCGAACGATGTGGCCTGCCCAGCGGAGCTGATCAAGTGTGATCAGTGCGTTGATGCTGGGGATGTTGGCCTGGTCGAGGACGCTAATGTTGGTGCGTCTGTCCTCCCAGGGGAGTTGCAGAATCTTGCGGAGACATCGTTGGTGGTATTTCTCCAGCGACTTGAGATGTCTGCTGTACATGGTCCATGTCTCTGAGCCATACAGGAGGGCGGGTATTACTACAACCCTGTAGACCATGAGCTTGGTGGCAGATTTGAGGGCCTGATTTTTGAACACTCTTTTCCTCAGGTGGCCGAAGGCTGCGCTGGCGCACTGGAGGCGGTGTTGAATCTCCTCATCAATGTCTGCTCTTGCTGATAATAGGCTCCCGAGGTATGGGAAATGGTCAACGTTGTCCAGGGCCACGCCGTGGATCTTGATGACTGGAGGGCAGTGCTGTGTGGTTGGGTCAGGTCAGTGGAGGACCTTTGTCTTACAGATGTTTAGTGTAAGGCCCATGCTTTCATATGCCTCAGTGAAGATGTTGACTATGACTTGGAGTTCAGTCTCTGAATGTGCGCAGACGCAAGCTTCATCCGCGTGCTATAGTTCAATGACAAAGGATGGGACGGTCTTGGACCTGGCCTGGAGACGGCGAAGGTTGAACAGGTTCCCACTGGTTCTGTAGTTTAATTCCACTCCAGTGGGGAGCTTGTTGAGTGTGGGGTGGAGCATGGCAGCGAGGAAGATTGAGAAGAGGGTTGGGGCGATGACGCAGCCCTGCTTTGACCCCGGACTGGACGTAGATTGGGCCTGTGGTGGCTCCGTTGGTCAGGATCACGGCCTGCATGTCGTCATGGAGCAGGCGGAGGATGGTGACAAACTTTTCGGGGCAGCCGAAATGGAGGAGGACGCTCCATAGACCCTCGCAGTTGATAGCGTCAAAGATCTTACATGACCAGCGAACATCCCAAAGGGCTTTATAGCCAATTAAAGTGCAGTCACTGTTGTAAGGTTGTAATTGAAGGCCTCAGCCTCTATCCAAAAGCCTGGACTTGGAGTTAAAAGAAAGAAAAGACAATTCAATGGATAAATATAATCATGTTATTTGTGTCAACTGTGGCTCATTGGGTTGCACTCTCACCTCTGAATCAAAAGGTTGTGGGTTCAAATCCCACTCCAGGGACTTGAGCATAAAATCCAGGCTGACACTCCCAGTAGAGTACTGAGGGCGCGCTGCACTGTTGGGGGGGCAGTACTGAGGGAGCTCTGCACTGTTGGAGGGGCAGTACTGAGGGAGTGCTGCATTGTCAGAGGGGCAGTACTGAGGGAGCGCTGCACTGTCAGAGGGGCAGTACTGAGGGAGCGCTGCAATGTCGGAGGGACAGTACTGAGGGAGCACTGCACTGTTGGAGGGGCAGTACTGAGGGAGTGCTGCACTGTTGTAGGGGCATAACTGAGAGAGTGCCGCACTGTCAGAGGAGCAGTACTGAGGAAGTGCTGCACTGTTGCAGGGTCAGTACTGAGGGAGCGCTGCACTGTCGGAGGGGCAATACTGAGGGAGCACTGCATTGTCACAGGTTTGTTTTTTGTATAGAAACATAGAAACATAGAAACATAGAAAATAGGTGCAGGAGTAGTCCATTCGGCCCTTCTAGCCTGCACCACAATTCAATGAGTTCATGGCTGAACATGCAACTTCAGTACCCCATTCCTGCTTTCTCACCATACCCCTTGATCCCCCTAGTAGTAGGGACTTCATCTAACTCCTTTTTGAATATATTTAGTGAATTGGCCTCAACAACTTTCTGTGATAGAGAATTCCACAGGTTCACCACTTTCTGGGTGAAGAAGTTTCTCCTCATCTCAGTCCTAAATGGCTTACCCCTTATCCTTAGACTGTGACCCCTGGTTCTGGACTTCCCCAACATTGGGAACATTCTTCCTGTATCTAACCTGTCTAAACCCATCAGAATTTTAATGTTTCTATGAGGTCCCCTCTCATTCTTCTGAACTCCAATGAATACAAGCCCAGTTGATTCAGTCTTTCTTGATAGGTCAGTCCTGCCATCCCGGGAACCAGCCTGGTGAACCTTCGCTGCACTCCCTCAATAGCAAGAATGTCCTTCCTCAGGTTAAGAGACCAAAACTGTACATAATACTCCAGGTGTGGCCTCACCAAGGCCCTGTACAACTGTAGCAACACCTCCCTGCCCCTGTACTCAAATCCCCTCGCTATGAAGGCCAACATGCCATTTGCTTTCTTAACCGCCTGCTGTGCCTGCATGCCAACCTTCAATGACTGATGTACCATGACACCCAGGTCTCGTTGCACCTCCCCTTTTCCTAATCTGTCACCATTCAGATAATAGTCTGTCTCTTTGTTTTTACCACCAAAGTGGATAACCTCACATTTATCCACATTATACTTCATCTGCCATGCATTTGCCCACTCACCTAACCTATCCAAGTCACTCTGCAGCCTCATAGCATCCTCCTCGCAGCTCACACTGCCACCCAACTTAGTGTCATCCGCAAATTTGGAGATACTACATTTAATCCCCTCGTCTAAATCATTAATGTACAGTGCAAACAGCTGGGGCCCCAGCACAGAACCTTGCGGTACCCCACTAGTCACTGCCTGCCATTCTGAAAAGTCCCCATTTACTCCTACTCTTTGCTTCCTGTCTGACAGCCAGTTCTCAATCCATGTCAGCACACTACCCCCAATCCCATGTGCTTTAACTTTGCACATTAATCTCTTGTGTGGGACCTTGTCGAAAGCCTTCTGAAAGTCCAAATATACCACATCAACTGGTTCTCCCTTGTCCACTCTGCTAGTTACATCCTCAAAAAATTCCAGAAGATTTGTCAAGCATGATTTCCCTTTCACAAATCCATGCTGACTTGGACCTATCATGTCACCTCTTTCCAAATGCGCTGCTATGACATCCTTAATAATTGATTCCATCATTTTACCCAGTACCGATGTCAGGCTGACCGGTCTATAATTCCCTGTTTTCTCTCTCCCTCCTTTTTTAAAAAGTGGGGTTACATTGGCTACCCTCCACTCGATAGGAACTGATCCAGAGTCAATGGAATGTTGGAAAATGACTGTCAATGCATCCGCTATTTCCAAGGCCACCTCCTTAAGTACTCTGGGATGCAGTCCATCAGGCCCTCGGGATTTATCGGCCTTCAATCCCATCAATTTCCCCAACACAATTTCCCGACTAATAAGGATTTCCCTCAGTTCCTCCTCCTTACTAGACCCTCTGACCCCTTTTATATCCGGAAGGTTGTTTGTGTCCTCCTTAGTGAATACCGAACCAAAGTACTTGTTCAATTGGTCTGCCATTTCTTTGTTCCCCGTTATGACTTCCCCTGATTCTGACTGCAGGGGACCTACGTTTGTCTTTACTATCCTTTTTCTCTTTACATATCTATAGAAACTTTTGCAATCCGTCTTAATGTTCCCTGCAAGCTTCTTCTCGTACTCCATTTTCCCTGACCTAATCAAACCCTTTGTCCTCCTCTGCTGAATTCTAAATTTCTCCCAGTCCCCAGGTTCGCTGCTACTTCTGGCCAATTTGCATGCCACTTCCTTGGCTTTAATACTATCCCTGATTTCCCTTGATAGCCACGGTTGAGCCACCTTCCTTTTTTTATTTTTACGCCAGACAGGAATGTACAATTGTTGTAGTTCATCCATGCGGTCTCTAAATGTCTGCCATTGCCCATCCACAGTCAACCCCTTAAGTATCATTCGCCAATCTATCCTAGCCAATTCACGCCTCATACCTTCAAAGTTACCCTTCTTTAAGTTCTGGACCATGGTCTCTGAATTAACTGTTTCATTCTCCATCCTCATGCAGAATTCCACCATATTATGGTCACTCTTCCCCAAGGGGCCTCGCACAATGAGATTGCTAATTAATCCTCTCTCATCAAACAACACCCAGTCTAAGATGGCCTCCCCCCTAGTTGGTTCCTCGACATATTGGTCCCTTCTGGACTCCATGAAATCCTCCTCCACCGTATTGCTTCCAGTTTAGTTAGCCCAATCTATGTGCATATTAAAGTCACCCATTATAACTGCTGCACCTTTATTGCATGCACCCCTAATTTCCTGTTTGATGCCCTCCCCAACATCACTACTACTGTTTGGAGGTCTATACACAACTCCCACTAACGTTTTTTGCCCTTTCGTGTTCTGCAGCTCTACCCATATAGATTCCACATCATCCAAGCTAATGTCCTTCCTAACTATTGCATTAATCTCCTCTTTAACCAGCAATGCTACCCCACCTCCTTTTCCTTTTATTCTATCCTTCCTGAATGTTGATTACCCCTCGATGTTAAGTTCCCAGCCCTGATCATCCTGGAGCCATGTCTCTGTAATCCAAATAACATCATATTTGTTAACATCTATTTGCACATTTAATTCATCCACTTTATTACGGATACTCCTTGCATTAAGACACAAAGCCTTCAGGCTTGTTTTTTTAACACCCTTTGTCCTTTTAGAATTTTGCTGTACAGTGGCCCTTTTTGTTCTTTGCCTTGGGTTTCTCTGCTCTCCACTTTTCCTCATCTCCTTTCTGTCTTTTGCTTTTGTCTCCTTTTTGTTTCCTCCGTCTCCCTGCATTGGTTCCCATCCCCCTGCCATATTAGTTTAACTCCTCCCCAACAGCACTAGCAAACACTCCCCCTAGGACATTGGTTCCAGTCCTGCCCAGGTGCAGACCGTTCGGTTTGTACTGGTCCCACCTCCCCCAGAACCGGTTCCAATGCCCCAGGAATTTGAATCCCTCCCTGCTGCACCACTGCTCAAGCCACGTATTCATCTGCGCTATTCTGCGATTTCTACTCTGACTAGCACGTGGCACTGGTTGTAATCCCGAGATTACTACTTTTGAGGTCCTACTTTTTAATTTAGCTCCTAGCTCCTTAAATTCGTTTCGTAGGACCTCATCCCTTTTTTTACCTATGTCGTTGGTACCAATGTGCACCACTACAACTGGCTGTTCTCCCTCCCTTTTTAGAATGTCCTGCACCCGCTCCGAGACATCCTTGACCCTTGCACCAGGGAGGCAACATACCATCCTGGAGTCTCGGTTGCGGCCGCAGAAACGCCGATCTATTCCCCTTAAAATTGAATCCCCTATCACTATCGCTTTCCCACTCTTTTTCCTGCCCTGCTGTGCAACAGAGCCAGCCACGGTGCCATGAACTTGGCTGCTGCTGCCCTCCCCTGATGAGTCATCCCCCTCAACAGTACTCAAAGCAGTTTATCTATTTTGCAGGGGGATGACCACAGGGGACCCCTGTACTACCTTCCTTGCACTACTCTTCCTGCTGGTCTTCAATTCCCTAGCTGGCTGTGGACACTTTACCTGCGGTAAGACCAACTCGCTACATGTGATACTCACGTCATTCTCAGCATCGTGGATGCTCCAGAGTGAATCTACCCTCAGCTCCAACTCCGCAACGCGGTCCGTCAGGAGCTGGAGGCGGATACACTTCTCGCACACGTAGTCGTCAGGGACACCGGAAGTGTCCCTGAGTTCCCACATGGTGCAGGAGGAGCATAACACGTGACCGAGCTCTCCTGCCATGACTTAACCCTTAGATAGGCAACAACAATGCTAAAGTTTACTCACTGTTATAGAAGAGAAAAAAGAAAAACTACTCACCAATCACAAGCCAATCACTTACCCCCTTAGCTGTGACGTCACCTTTCTCTTTCTTTCTACTTCTTTTTTGCTTTCTCCCTGTAGCTGCACAAGTCACGCCTTTTATAGGCCTCACCAACGCACCTCCTCGACGCTGCTCCCGACTGCCGCCGATGCTAAACCAAGGCCCTGTTTGCTCCCTCAGGTGGATGTAAAAGTTCCCATGGCTCTGTTTCAAAGAAGAGCGGGGGAGTTCTCTACTGTGTCCTGGCCAATATTTATCCCCCAATGAACATCACTAAAACAGATTATCTGGTCATTATCATATTGCTGTTTGTGGGAGCTTGCTGTTTGCAAATTGGCTGTCGCGTTTCCTTTATTACAACAGTGACTACACGCCAAAAGTACTTCATTGGCTGTAAAGTGTCACATCTTTGGAAAGCACACAATACACAACCTGTAAGATGGCTGCCAGTTCCGGAATCTTCTGACCTGCTGGTTAGGTGACCTGCTCTTTATTAAACAGCACTTGCTGCAGTAGCACAGCTGCCAACAGTGTGGAGCTACAGACATTACACTTCGGCAGCATCGGAGGTGCATGGAGAGGCGTGAGTTCCGGGGTCGGCGAGAGGCCTATAAAAGCCCAACGCGGCGGCAGTCGGGAGCAGCGCGAGGAGGTGCGTGGAGAGCCTTGTGCAGCTACAGGGAGAAGGCAAAAAAGAAGTAGAAAGAAACAGAAAGGTGACATCACAGCCAAGGGGGTAAGTGATTGGCTGGTGATTGGTGACTAGTTTTTCTTTTTTCTCTTCTATAACAGTGAGTAAACTTTAGCATTGTTGTTGCTTATCAAAGGGTTAAGTCATGGCAGGAGAGCTCGGTCACGTGTTATGCTCCTCCTGTATCATGTGGGAACTCAGGGACGACACCAGTGTTCCTGACAACTACGTGTGCGGGAAGTGTATCCGCCTCCAGCTCCTGACGGACCGCGTTGCGGAATTGGAGCTGAGGGTGGATTCACTCTGGAGCATCCACGATGCTGAGAATGACGTGAGTATCATGTGTAGCGAGTTGGTCGTACTGCAGGGAAAGGGTCCACAGCCAGATAGGGAATGGAAGGCCAGCAGGAAGAGCAGTGCAAGGATGGTAGTGCAGGGGTCCCCTGTGGTCATCCCCCTGCAAAACAGATACACTGCTTTGAGTACTGTTGAGGGGGATGACTCATCAGGGGAGGGCAGCAGCAGCCACGTTCATGGAACCGTGGCTGGCTCTGTTGCACAGCAGGGCAGGAAAAAGAGTGGGAGAGCAATAGTGATAAGGGGTTCAATTGTGAGGGGAATAGATAGGGGAATAGAGGGAAACAAAAAGGAGACAAAAGCAAAAGACAGAAAGGAGATGAGGAAAAGTGGAGGGCAGAGAAACCCAAGGCAAAGAACAAAAAGGGCCACTGTACAGCAAAATTCTAAAAGGATAAAGGGTGTTAAAAAAACAAGCCTGAAGGCTTTGTGTCTAAATGCAAGGAGTATCCGTAATAAGGTGGATGAATTAAATGTGCAAATAGATGTTAACAAATATGATGTGATTGGGATTACAGAGACGTGGCTCCAGGATGATCAGGGCTGAGAACTCAACATCCAGGGGTATTCAACATTCAGGAAGGATCGAATAAAAGGAAAAGGATGTGGGGTAGCATTGCTGGTTAAGGAGGAGATTAATGCAATAGTTAGGAAGGACATTAGCTTGGATGATGTGGAATCTATATGGGTAGAGCTGCAGAACACCAAAGGGCAAAAAACATTAGTGGGAGTTGTGTACAGACCTCCAAACAGTAGTAGTGATGTGGGGGAGGGCATCAAACAGGAAATTAGGGGTGCATGCAATAAAGGTGCAGCAGTTATAATGGGTGACTTTATTATGCACATAGATTGGGCTAACCAAACTGGAAGCAATATGGTGGAGGAGGATTTCCTGGAGTGCATAAGGGATGGTTTTCTAGATCAATATGTCGAGGAACCAACTAGGGGGGGGGCCATCTTAGACTGGGTGTTGTTTAATGAGAGAGGATTAATTAGCAATCTCGTATGCGAGGCACCTTGGGGAAGAGTGACCATAATATGGTGGAATTCTGCATGAGAGTGGAGAATGAAACAGTTAATTCAGAGACCATGGTCCAGAACTTAAAGAAGGGTAACTTTGAAGGTATGAGGCGTGAATTGGCTAGGATAGATTGGCGAATGATACTTAAGGGGTTGATAGTGGATGGGCAATGGCAGACATTTAGAGACGGCATGGATGAACTACAACAATTGTAATACCTGTCTGGCGTAAAAATAAAAAAGTGAAGGTGGCTCAACCGTGGCTATCAAGGGAAATCAGGGATAGTATTAAAGCCAAGGAAGTGGCATACAAATTGGCCAGAAATAGCAGCGAACCTGGGGACTGGGTGAAATTTAGAACTCAGCAGAGGAGGACAAAGGGTTTGATTAGGGCAGGGAAAATGGAGTACGAGAAGAAGCTTGCAGGGAACATTAAGACGGATTGCAAAAGTTTCTCGAGATATGTAAAGAGAAAAAGGTTAGTAAAGACAAATGTAGGTCCCCAGCAGGAAGTCATAACGGGGAACAAAGAAATGGCGGACCAATTGAACAAGTACTTTGGTTCGGTATTCACTAAGGAGGACACAAACAACCTTCCGGATATAAAAGGGGTCAGATGGTCTAGTAAGGAGGAGGAACTGAGGGAAATTCTTATTAGTCGGGAAATTGTGTTGGGGAAATTGATGGGATTGAAGGCCGATAAATCCCCAGGGCCTGATGGACTGCATCCCAGAGTACTTAAGGAGGTGGTCTTGGAAATAGCGGATGCATTGACAGTCATTTTCCAACATTCCATTGACTCTGGATCAGTTCCTATCGAGTGGAGGGTAGCCAATGTAACCCCACTTTCTAAAAAAGGAGGAAGAGAGAAAACAGGGAATTATAGACCGGTCAGCCTGACATCGGTACTGGGTAATATGATGGAATCAATTATTAAGGATGTCATAGCAGCGCATTTGGAAAGAGGTGACATGATAGGTCCAAGTCAGCATGGATTTGTGAAAGGGAAATCATGCTTGACAAATCTTCTGGAATTTTTTGAGGATGTTTCCAGTAGAGTGGACAAGGAAGAACCAGTTGATGTGGTATATTTGGACTTTCAGAAGGCTTTCGACAAGGTCCCACACAAGAGATTAATGTGCAAAGTTAAAGCACATGGGATTGGGGGTAGTGTGCTGACATGGATTGAGAACTGGTTGTCAGACAGGAAGCAAAGAGTAGGAGTAAATGGGGACTTTTCAGAATGGCAGGCAGTGACTAGTGGGGTACCGCAAGGTTCTGTGCTGGGGCCCCAGCTGTTTGCACTGTACATTAATGATTTAGACGAGGGGATTAAATGTAGTATCTCCAAATTTGCGGATGACACTAAGTTGGGTGGCAGTGTGAGCTGCGAGGAGGATGCTATGAGGCTGCAGAGTGACTTGGATAGGTTAGGTGAGTGGGCAAATGCATGGCAAATGAAGTATAATGTGGATAAATGTGAGGTTATCCACTTTGGTGGTAAAAACAGAGAGACAGTCTATTATCTGAATGGTGACAGATTAGGAAAAGGGGAGGTGCAACGAGACCTGGGTGTCATGGTACATCAGTCATTAAAGGTTGGCATGCAGGTACAGCAGGCGGTTAAGAAAGCAAATGGCATGTTGGCCTTCATAGCGAGGAGATTTGAGTACAGGGGCAGGGAGGTGTTGCTACAGTTGTACAGGGCCTTGGTGAGGCCACACCTGGAGTATTATGTACAGTTTTGGTCTCCTAACCTGAGGAAGGACATTCTTGCTATTGAGGGAGTGCAGCGAAGGTTCACCAGACTGATTCCCGGGCTGGCGGTACTGACCTATCAAGAAAGACTGGATCAACTGGGCTTGTATTCACTGGAGTTCAGAAGAATGAGAGGGGACCTCATAGAAACGTTTAAAATTCTGATGGGTTTCGACAGGTTAGATGCAGGAAGAATGTTCCCAATGTTGGGGAAGTCCAGAACCAGGGGTCACAGTCTAAGGATAAGGGGTAAGCCATTTAGGACCGAGATGAGGAGAAACTTCTTCACCCAGAGAGTGGTGAACCTGTGGAATTCTCTACCACAGAAAGTTGTTGAGGCCAATTCACTAAATATATTCAAAAAGGAGTTAGATGAAGTCCTTACTACTCGGGGGATCAAGGGGTATGGCGAGAAAGCAGGAATGGGGTACTGAAGTTGCATGTTCAGCCATGAACTCATTGAATGGCGTTACAGGCTAGAAGGGCCGAATGGCCTACTCCTGCACCTATTTTCTATGTTTCTGTGTTTCTATGTTTCTCTCTCCTTCATGAAGAAGTTATTTTCACAAACAATCATCAAACATAACTTGCATGGTTATACATGACAAAGGTTATAGCCTTATTTTGCCATATTTACAAATCAAGCTTAACCACTTGTTTTCTGTTTCGAAGAGGATACTTTCGCTCTCGAACCTTTCAAACATGGTGTTGAATTTAAACTCATTCGAGGCTGATCCTGAGGGAAGTTTTCCTCCAAGCGTTGCCCTTGATTTCCATTTGAACTCTCTCTAACTTCAGATTGGCTGTTTTCCTGACTCGGACTCAGACTTGAATTCTGACTTTCTCTTGGATTTGTTTCCAGTACATTGGATGTTGGATATGCTACTGGTGATGAGTCAGAAATAATTGAATCACTCCCACCTTCAACTACTTCCATGTCTGTGGATAACATATGATCAATATGAACAAAACTTACCTGTCCATTATCAAACATCTTGATCAAATATGTGCGAGGGCCACATATCTTCCCCACTCTTCCTGGTAACCACTTTACCCATTTATGGTGATGGTTCTTCACTCTCACCTTCTGATTTAATTTCACACTTCTCTCTTTTACTTTACTTCTATTATGATTCTCTTTCTGTCTTAATTGTGTCTCTTCTACGGACTGTGCCAAGTTTGGTTTTAACAACGAGAATCTGGTTCGCGGCTGTCGTTTGAGAAACAACTCTGCTGGTGTTCTACCAGTAGTTGTATGAGGAGTATTACGACACGGTGTTAGAAAATTAGCCAATTTGTGGTTCAATGACAACTGTGGTTTCTTTGGATTTGGATCTAACATTTGTTTGATGAGGGCACGTTTTACAATTTGTACAGTGCGCTCTGCTGCACCATTTGAGGCAGAGTGGTATGGTGGAACCTTGCTATGTTTCACACCATTTTTGATTGTGAATTGTGCAAATTGTTCTGAATGAAATTGTGGTCCATTATCCGAAACAATTTCTTCTGGGAGGCCAAATGAAGAAAATAATCTTCGCAAAATGTCTAATGATTTATTTGTTGTTATTTTCCACATTGGTAACACCCCGACCCACTTCGACTGGCTATCAATCACAATGAACAATTGTTGTCCTTCTAGCTCAGCAAAATCAATATGTAGCCTTTGCCACACCCTGGGAGGCCATTTCCATGGCTGTAATGGTACTGATGATGGTTGCTTGCTTACCGATTGACATGTCGTACACTGAATGATGATGTACTCTATATCTTTATTAAGACCTGGCCATCATAAGTAACTGCGTGCAAACTCTTGGTCAAGCACATTCCCAGGAAATGGTCATGGAGGTATCCTAATGATTTGGACCTGAATTTATTTGGTATAACCACTCTTGCACCCCGCATGATACAATCTTTATCGACCGATAATTCATTCCTACGAATGAAAAATGGATGAATATCTTTGTCTGATACCTGGTTTGGCCATCCGTTTACAATATAATCATACACCTTTGATATAACTGGGTCTCGTTTGGTTGCTCTACCAATCTCTTCAGCTGTAACTGGCAGTTCATTGATGTATGAAAAATAGAACATCTCTTCCCCATCAGGTGTAACTTGTGATGAGGAAGGCAATCTAGACATAGCATCAGCATTACTGTGATCAGCTGATCGTCTGTATTCAATATCACATGCATATGTTGACAAAATCAAAGCCCATCTCTGGATTCAGGCTGCAGCTAATGTTGGAACTGGGGACTTTGGATGGAGGATTGCTGTCAGGGGCTTATGGTCCGTAACGAGATTAAATTTACGACCATACAAGTATTTGCGGAACTTCTTGACCCAAAAAATTAATGCCAAAGCTTCCCTTTCGAGTTACACATAATTATGCTCACTGGCACTGAGAGTGCGTGAAGCAAAAGCAATTGGTCTCTCCTCCCCACGTGAGAGATCACTGCCCCAACTCCATATGGAGAGGCATCACATGCTAGCTTGATCTCCTTCGATATGTCATAATGAACTAACATGGTGCTCTCTACCAAGGTGCTTTTACACTCCTTGAATGATGTATTGCATTCTTCTGACCACTTCCAATGGACCTGTTTTTTCAATAGTTCATTCAGTAGACGTAATACTGTAGCCAAATTTGATAGGAACTTCCCATAATATTTCAAAAGACCCAAAAATGATCGAAGTTCAGTTACATTCTTGGGAGTGGGTGCATTTCTGATTGCATCCAATTTTTCCATGGTTGAATGTAAACCATCTTTGTCTACTCTGTATCCTAAGTACTCCACTGAGTTTTGAAATAACTCACACTTACGAGCAGTCACTCATACACTGTGCTTCTCTAGCCGTTTGAGGACTTCATTCAATATGTTATTATGAATTTGCCTATTTGGTGCTGAAATTAGTATGTCATCCAAATAACATACTACCCCTTCAATACCTTGCAAAATCTGGTTCATCACCCCTTGGAATATGGCAAGGGCCGAAGGCACTTTAAATGGTCACCTTTCAAATTGGTATAGGCTTAGATGAGTATTTATAGTCAAGCATGACTTGGACTCCTCATCTAGTTCAAGCTGTAAGTAAGCATTCGTCAGATCCAACTTTGATAAAATGTGACCCCCTGTCAGTGTTGTGAACAAATCTTCTATATTTGGCAATGTATTGGGGACATTACCCTCTAGAACCTGGTTTACGGTTACTTTATAATCACCACACAATCTTACCTTACCATCGGACTTAGGTACAACAACAATGGATGTAGCCCAATTACATCGATCTATCTTACAAATAATGTTCTCAGTCTCGTCTTTTGAGTTCGTGCTCAACTTTCTCCTTGAGTGCATATGGTGTCCTTCTGTACCCTGAAACTTGCCTTGAAGCTATGGATCGGACTGCCCGTAGAACACCTTCGGATAATTCTTGATGACATCATCCTTTGACGTAAATCTCGTTTTAACACAAAAAATCTCACTCCAATCCAGCTTCAGTGATCCCAACCAATTTCTTCCTAGTAAGGCAGGCTTGTCTCCTGCCACTACTATTAGAGGCAAGCTCTGAACTTGTTCCTTGTATTTCACGAGTACGGTGATACAACCTACCACAGGAATGTTCTCTCCCGAGTAGCCTCGCAGCTCTATATTCTCCAATGGGAAATCCCACAATTTGTTGAGGTATCGCAACTCCGGTACTACATTCACGGATGCACCAGTGTCGATTTCCATGGGTATCTTGAATCCTGCAAAATCTATGTGGATTATGACACTTTTCGAATCGCCGTCCATTAACCTCATCCTCCTGATGATGCTTAACTCTAACATCTCCTCGTCCTGTTGTTGTTCTTCCATGCTATGTAGTCTCTGGGAATTTTGCTGGTTTATGTGCTCTGCTGGTCGTTGCACATAAAACCAATGAGCTTTACAGAGTCGAGTTTGCTTGATGGCGAATTCGTTGGAGGTAGTGTACTGACGTGGATAGAGAACTGGTTGGCAGATAGGAAACAGAGAGTCGGGATAAACGGGTCCTTTTCAGAATGGCAGGCAGTGACTAGCTCAGTGCTGGGACCCCAGCTATTTACAATATACATTAATGATTTGGATGAAGGAATTGAGTGTAATATCTCCAAGTTTGCAGATGACACTAAGCTGGGTGATGGTGTGAGCTGTGAGGAGGACGCTAAAAGGCGGCAGGGTGACTTGGACAGGTTAGGTGAGTGGGCAAACGCGTGGCAGACAAAGTATAATGTGGATAAATGTGAGGTTATCCACTTTGGTGGCAAAAACACGAAGGCAGACTTTTATCTGAATGGCGGCAGATTAGGAAACTGGGAGGTCCAACCAGATCTAGGTGTCATGGCACATCAGTCATTGAAAGTTGGCATACAGTTACAGCAAGCTGTGAAGGAGGCATTTGAGTATAGGAGAAGGGAGGTCTTACTGCAGTTGTACAGGGCCTCACCTGGAATATTGTGTTCAGTTTTGGTCTCCTAATCTGAGGAAGGACGTTCTTGCTATTGAGGGAGTGCAACGAAGGTTCGCCAGACTGATTCCCGGGATGGCAGGACTGACATATGAGGAGAGACTAGATCGACTGGGCCTGTATTCACTGGAGTTTAGAAGGATGAGAGGGGATCTCATAGAAACATATAAAATTCTGACGGGACTGGACAGGTTAGATGCAGGAAGAATGTTCCCAATGTTGGGGAAGTCCAGAACCAGGGGACATAATCTAAGGATTAGGGGTAAGCCATTTAGGACTGAGATGAGGAGAAACTTCTTCACTCAGAGAATTGTGAACCTGTGGAATTCCCTACTGCAGAGCGTTGTTGATGCCAGTTCATTGGATATATTCAAGAGGGAGTTAGATATGGCCCTTACGGTTAAAGGGATCAAGGGGTATGGAGAAAGCGGGAAAGGGGTACTGAGGTGAATGATCAGCCATGATCTTATTGAATGGTGGTGCAGGCTCAAAGGGCCGAATGGCCTACTCCTGCACCTATTTTCTATGTTTCTATGTTTCTACTCATAGCCTTGAAAGTTGGTTTACCCTTCAGTCGGCATGCCTTCGCAAGATGCCCAGTTTTCCTGCAGGCGAAACATTCTGCATTCACATATGGACAACTTTGAGCAATGTGTTTCCCAGGCCGAAAGCAGGACGTCAATGCTCTGTTCCCATTTCCAGTTTCTGAGACTTTGGGGCCCCACCACCTTTTACTTTGAGCCTGCAGGCAATTCACCTCGGTTGTCTGATGACTGAAATTAGTATGAAATTCTTGGGAATATTGGTTGGCCATGCTCATCGACCTAGCTGTCTGACAAGCTAAATCAAAAGTCAAATTAAGCGTCGTCAATAACTTTCTTCTGATCGTATCATTTTTCATCCCACAAACAAAGCGGTCTCACAATGCTCGGTTCTGAAAGTCTCCGAAATTACAGTGAATGGATAGCTTTTTTAATGCTACAATGTACTCACTGATATTTTCTTCGGCCTTCTGATTTCGTATTCCAAAATGATAACTTTCAGCAATTTCTAATGGAATGGGGCTGCAATGTTGTTCTAACTTAGTTAGAATCTGTTTCAGCATTGTATCCTTTGGCTTGTCAGGCACAAGCAAATCTATCAGCATTTCATACAACTCGGGCCTGGCCTCAGTTAAGAATATAGCTCTTTTTCGTTCCAACACCGCCCGGTTATTGTCTTCATTATCAGGGATTTCAATGATATTATTTGCAGTGAAAAACATTTCTAGCCGATCCACATATGCTCTGAAACTTTCACGGTTGTGTTGAAATGCCCCCAAATGTCCTATAACTCCCATAGGGGCAGCAATTTTGACTCTGGCAGTTTAACCAACCGTGCTTGTAATTTACCTCGGATTTGTAACTGTTTCCAAAAACAGAGAAGCTTTCAAAGTCTCTCTGTCGGCTGGCTGAATCCTTCACCCAAAAAATTTCAGCTTTGTATTATCCGATTACATCCCATTCTCATCGCTAAATGTCATATCTTTGGAGTGCACACAAGACACAACCTGTAAGATGGTTGACAGTTCCGGAATCTTCTGATCTGCTGGTCAGGTGACCTGCTCTTTATTCAACAGCACTAGCTGCAGTAACACAGGCGTCCACAGTGTGGAGCTACAGATATAAGATTATGTGGTCATTATCACCTTGCTGTGTGCAAAATGGCTGCTGCGTTTCTGACATTGCAACAGTGACTACAGTCCAAAGGTACTTTATTGGCTGTAAAGTGCTTTGGGGCATTCTGAGGTCATGAAAGGCGCTATAGAAATGCAAGTGCAATGGGGACCCAGGAGGTAGTGATGGAGGAGCCTCAGCCCTTGCTCTTGTCCAACAGGTACGAGATTCTTACTCCCTGTGTGGACGAAAGCTGGGACTGCAGGGAGGATGAACAAACTGACCACAGCACCGTGGTACAGGAGGCCATTCAAGCTGGTGGAGTAAAAAGAAATGTTGTAGGGGAAGGGGACAGTATAGTTAGGGGGATAGAGCGGCTGAGAGCGTGAGTTCCGAAGGCTGTATTGCCTGCCCGGTGACAGGGTTAAGGACATCTCCTCTGGGCTGGAGAGGAACTTGGAGTGCGGGGGGAAGATCCAGTTGTCGTGGTCCACGTAGGTACCAACGACATAGGTAGGACAAAGAAGTTCTGCTGAGGGATTATGAGCAGCCTGGGACCAAATTAAAAAGCAGAACCACAAAGGTAATAATCTCTGGATTACTACCCGAGCCACGAGCAAATTTGTATAGGGTAAATAAGATCAGAGAGTTAAACATGTGGCTCAAAGACTGGTGTGGGAGAAATGGGTTTCAGTTCATGGGGCACTGGCATCAGTACTGGGGTAAGAGGGAGCTGTTCCGCTGCGACGGGCTTCACTTGAACCAGGCTGGGACTAGTGTCCTGGCGAACCGAATAACTAGGGCTGTAGAGAGGGCTTTAAACTAAATAGAAGTGAGAGGAAATTAAAAGCTCTTTATCTGAATGCACGTAGCTTTTGTAACAACATAGATGGGTTGACGGCACAAATAGATACAAATGGGTATGATCTGATAGCCATTACAGAGACGTAGTTGCAAGGTGACCAAGTCTGAGAACTGAATATTCAGGGGTATTTGACAATTTGGAAGGATAGGCAGAAAGAAAAAGGAGGTGTGGTTGCTCTGTTAATAAATGATGAGATCAGTGCAGTAGTGAGAAATGATATTGGCTCAGAAGATCAAGATGGTGAATGAGTTTGGGTGGAGATAAGGACTAATAAGTGGAAGAAGTCACTGGTGGGCATAGTCTAAAGGCCCCTTAACAGTAGCTACACTGTTGGACACAGTATAAATCAAAGTAATAATGGAGGCTTGTGATAAAGGAATGGCAATAATCATGGGCGATTTTAAACTTCATATTGATTGGACAAAGCAAATTGGCCAGGGTAGCCTTGAGGAGGAGTTCATAGAGTGTATCCGGGATAGTTTCCTTGAACAGTACGTTGCAGAACCAACCAGGGAGCAGGATATCTTAGATCTGGTATTGTATAATGAGACAGGATTAATAAATGACCTCGTAGTAAAGGATCCTCTAGGAAAGAGTGATCATAGCATGGTTGAATTTCAAATTCAGTTGAGAAAGTTGGGTCTCAAACTAGTGTCCTCAGCTTAAATAAAGTCGATTACAAAGGTATGAAGGCAGAGTTGGCTAAAGTGGACTGGGAAAATAGATTGAAGAGTGGGACGGTTGACAAACAGTGGCAGACATTTGTGGAGATATTTCATAACTCTCAACAAAAATATATTCCAGTGAGAAGGAAAGACTTTAAGAGAAAGGAAAACCATCCCTGGCTAACTAAGGAAGTAACGGATGGGATCAAATTGAAAACAAAGGCATACAATGTTGCGAAGATTAGTGGGAGGCCAGAGGATTGGGACCTTTTTTAGAAATCAACAAAGGATGACTAAAAAAATAATAGAGAGAGAAAAGATGGATTGTGAGAGTAAACTAGCAAGAAATATAAAAATAGATAGTAAGAGTTTCTACAGGTATACAAAAAGGAAGAGGGTAGCTAAAGTAAATGTTGGTCCCTTAGAGGATGAGACTGGGGAATTAATAATGGGGGACAGGGAAATGGCAGAGACTTTGAACAAATATTTTGTATCGGTCTTCATGGTAGAAGACACTAAAAGCATCCCAATAATGGATAATCAAGGGGCTATAGTGAGCGGGGAAGTTAAAACAATCACTATCACTAAAGAAAAATTACTTCGTAAAATAATGGAACTAAAGGTGGACAAGTCCCCTGGACCTGATGGCCTACATCCTAGGGCATTAAAAGAAGTGGTTGCAGAGATAGTGGATGCATTGGTTGTAATCTACCAAAATTCCCTGGAGTCTGGAGAGGTCCCAGCGGATTGGAAAACCGCAAATGTAACGCCCCTATTTAAAAAAGGAGGCAGACAGAAAGCAGGAAACTATAGACCAGTTAGCCTAACATCTGTCATTGAGAAAATACTGCAGTCCATTATTAAGGAAACAGCAGCAGGACATTTGGAAAATAATAACGGATGGAGAATGAAACAGTTAATTCAGCGACCATGGTCCAGAACTTAAAGAAGGATAACTTTGAAGGTATGAGGCGTGAATTGGCTAGGGTAGATTGGCGAATGGGGTTGAGTGTGGATGGGCAATGGCAGACATTTAGAGACTGCATGGATGAACTACAACAATTATACATCCCTGTCTGGCGTAAAAATAAAAAAGGGAAGGTGGCTCAACCGTGGCTATCAAGGGAAATCAGGGATAGTATTAAAGCCAAGGAAGTGGCATACAAATTGGCCAGAAATAGCAGTGAACCTGGGGACTGGGAGAAATTTAGAACTCAGCAGAGGAGGACAAAGGGTTTGATTAGGGCAGGGAAAATAAAGTACGAGAGGGCAGGGAACATTAAGACGGACTGCAAAAGTTTCTATAGATATGTAAAGAGAAAAAGGTTAGTAAAGACAATCGTAGGTTTCCTGCAGTCAGAATCAGGGGAAGTCATAACGGGGAACAAAGAAATGGCAGACCAATTGAACAAGTACTTTGGTTCGGTATTCACTAAGGAGGACACAAACAACCTTCCGGATATAAAAGGGGTCAGAGGGTCTAGTAAGAAGGAGGAACTGAGGGAAATCCTTATTAGTCGGGAAATTGTGTTGGGGAAATTGATGGGACGGAAGGCCGATAAATCCCCAGGGCCTGATAGACTGCATCCCAGAGTACTTAAGGAGGTGGCCTTGG